>NC_135767.1:2940613-3380613 GCF_052425735.1 Oculina patagonica | reverse complement strand
AATGAGGAATAACAAGAGTTTGAGGAAAATATCATTCGTATTGCTGAGCTGTTTTATTGGTCGATCTTGCCACATCTTTCTTTTAGTTAATTGGTTCAGAGACTGCTTAAAACTACACAACAACAAAACCAGACAAAAATGACCGTTTATTTCTATTTGCTTATATATTTTATTACATTGAGTTAGACGTAAAGGGACAGTGTCACGAGAAGCCTTCTGCGTTTTGTGTAAACTGTTAGAACTGCGAGGGTGCACTCAATGATCAACAAAACAGCCTTTAAAAAATAAAAGAAAGGTATAAATTCATTCTCCAAAATGTAAATAAACCGTAATCAATGATTTTTATGCGATTTTCTTCCAAGAAACACTGTCAAACTCGAAAACATCGGCCCGACTTTTTCAAGTTTTAGGCCACTTTCTTCCTACCCATCCGTAGCCACACCGCTAAAAAACAACTTTCATGACTAGTTCAGTACGTTTTACCAAAACCAGGCCACTATTAGTGGATTTCCAATTAATACCAACACCACTGAATTCAAAGAAAACTCGCAGTTCGTGCTTTATCAAGTTTATATCATCTCTGATGAAGATCGGCTTTTCATTCTTGCACTGATACTTGGATTAAGGGTTATTTTGGCCAAGAAAATTGGACATAAAATTTAACCGTGCCTTCGGCAGATATAAAAGACACTCATTACACATTAATTACCTTTTTATTTTCTTAATGAAATATTTAGTGAGTTTTTGAAGTAGTACTAAATCTCGGTGACACTGTCCCCTTTAAAGCTCGAGATTTCTATCCATGGGCGAAAAGTTAACGAGTAGTAATCGAGTTGACTGTCGTTGGTGGAACAAATTGTTTTAGTGATCGATCGTGGACTGGAAGATTAAGTTTGCTTTTGGTGTGAACTTAATTCTAACACGTAGGGTTAGAAGGATAAGGGTCATCAATCTTGAATCTTTCCTCCATATCTCCACGGTACCAGTTGGCAAAAGCCTGGGCAATTGTAACGTCTCCAATTTGAACTTTTGTCCAAAGATCATTAACACAGGTCTGGCTATGAAGAAAACAGGAGTCTGCAAACACTGCTATCCTTTTCGAGTCAAACATAGGACGCAGTGCGCGTAAGACTTTCTTACGAAATTTCTTAATGTAAGACAACTCTGTAGAACTACAAGTATCTAGATTGCAGATGCAGGGAACATTAGACATGTATGGTATTTGCCAAGAATCATACAACGAGTTGACTAGAAATATTGGCGACTTGACGAAAGGGAGGGAGTACTGTGGTAAAAAGCATCGAAATTTTTGTTTTCGCTTTTGCGCGCGCAAACAAGCTTGATTTAACCCTTTTGATGAATTGTGTAAAGTGTAAATCTGACGAAAAGTAGACCGTATTATATTTGTGCCATTTATCGAAGGCTCGTCCACAAAAAATCCCGCATCTGCTAGCACACGAAAAGATGCGTTTGATGCGCGACGTAATCGCGCTCGGATGTAGTCGGCGTGTATGATTGCAGAAATACCACCAGCCGATGACCCACTCAATATTATCTCGGAAGCCTTGTCGATACCTCTTCGGAGCAATTCGTCTAGTATGGCATCAAGTATTCGCCGGCCTCGGAAATAAAGCAGTTTGTTTTTAAATTTTACCGGCTTCTTGCGATCTCCAGTGAAAGAGGCGCCATCACAATATGCCACAAACACCGAAGTCCAGTTGTAAAAATCAGGATTGTATTTAATTTGATTTGACAGCAATCCTTCATGATGAAGATGGCGCCGAAAACACGTAGACGAACCAAGCGCCGTGTAACTTCGTTGATAGCAAGAATCGATGTCGTGGCACCATGCACCCCCCTGAAAAAATATAATCCACTTAGATTTTTCTAAGTTGGTTCCATTACGCAAATAATATCCAGGAGGGGAACCGTCCAGGCAAACTGCTCCTTTTTCAGAAGCATTGGGCAACAGATGTAGTTCATAAACTCCTTCTTTACGTGAAGTTGTTCTGTTGGTGCGAAAAAGTTGTTCCAACATTGACAAGATTTCTTTCATCTTGGCGGTTTTTCGTGGGCTGTTTTTAACTTGTTTTTTCTTGTTATGGCTGCGTTTCTTGCCCCCGGTGGTTTCTTGTTCCTCGTCATGATCGCTTTTACAAGCGTCTGTTAATATGTGTTTAAAATTGCCCGCAGCAAATTGGCTGAAATCCCGCGTTGCGGGACACGAAGGAATATCACTAGAAAGTGCTTTGGAATTAAACGTGTAAAGAATTAACAGAAGATAACAAATAAAACACACCATCTTTCGACAAGCGTTCAATTACAAGTCCAGAGGCGATCAAAAATATGGTAGACAAAAGAAACGAAAGCACCTGTAAGAACAGGTATCACAAACACTGTCAAACGCCCCCCCCCCTTTTCATTCTAACACAACCAAGTAGGCAATCACTGTGAGTAAGCTGTCAAACAACCTAGAACAACCGTTAGTGAGCTAAAAGCCAATATCAGTTCAGGACTAGTGGGGATAGCTCAAACTGGAAAGCAGCATAAATGCTGGTGTGATGCGATGAAAGCTGTTGTTCGGTAACAGGTTTCTCTTTGAGTTTTCTTGAAAACAATTATAAACAATTATAATAATAAATAAGGATCCGATTATTTTTTTCGGAACATATCTTTCAAAAATGCGGGAGGCGCGGTGGCATAATGGTTAGTGCGTTGGACTCCGGATTGAGTTGTCCGGGTTCGAGCCCTGGCCGGGGTCACTGTGTTGTGTTTTTGGGCAAGACACTTTACTCTCATGGTGCCTCTCTTCACCCAGGTGTATAAATAGGTATCGGTAAATTTACTGCTGGTGGGTTACCCTGCGATGGACTAGCATCCTATCCAGGGGGAAGTAGAAATACTCCTAACCGCTTAATGCTACAGAAACCTGGATAAACTCCGGCTTGATGAGCCACTTGGCTCGACAGCAGGCTTTAGCTTTTTTTTCTTCCAAAGTTGCGCAGGGAACTGGGTCGCATTGCAAATTTTAAGCAATCGATAAACTGTCACCACACAACACCACATAGACCATATGTGAGATTGGTCATTTGACCAAGTTTTATGTTTTTAGGATGAACAGAGACGCAGTTATGGACCTTGGAACATGGTTCAAAATCCATACAAACGTCTCTAATTGTGAGCCAGCGTTGGAAATTATATGCGATAATGTTTCGGACACGTTAGGTTACAAGGATAGGAACAATCAATTCGAAATCTGTCTGCAACACCTCCACTATACCAGTTAGAGAATGCCTTGGCAATTGTAACGTTTTCCACTTGAATTGTTGTCCATAAGGCGTTCATTACACACTGAGTGTGAACGAGGCAAGCGTCTGCGAACAGTGCGGTGTTTTTCGAGTCAAAAACCGAATGCAGAGCTTGTAAAGTCTTCTCACGAAACTTCCTTATGTGAAACATCTCCGTTGAATTACAAGTTTTTACTTTCAAGACGCAGCGAATGTTCGATAGAAAAGCGATCTGCCATTGATCATATAACGAGTTCACTAGGAACATTGGTGAGGTGACAAAGGGAATGGAACACTGTGGAAAAAAGCAGCGCCATTTTTGTTCTCGCTCTTGCGCGCGTAAACAAGCTTGATTTAAGGAAGAATTATGTAAGGTGTACATCTGTTGAAAAACAGACTGTACAATATTAGCGCCATTTAACGAAGGCGCGTCAACGAAAAAGCCCGCATCTGCAAGTACACGGAACGACGCGTTTGTCGCGCGACGAAAACGCGTTCGGATGTAATCGGCGTGTATGATTGCAGTAAGTGCGCCAGCTGATCGACCACTCAATATTATCTCGGAAGCCTTGTCGATACCTCGTCGGAGCAATTCGTCTAGTACAGCATCAAGTATTCGTCGGCCTCGGAAATAAAGCAGTTTGTTTTTATATTCTAACGGCGTCTCGCGATTTCCAGTGAAAGAAGCGCCATCACAATATGGCACAAAAACTTTGGTATAATTGTAAAAATCGGGGTTGTATTTAACTTGGTTTGAAAGCAATCCTTCGAGACGAAGACGGCGAAAAAAACACGACGACGAGCCGAGCGCTGTACTACTTCGTCGATAGCAAGTGTCAACATTGTGGCACCACGCACCCCCCTGAAAAAATATAATCCACTTAGATTGTCCTAAGCCGCTTCCATCGCGCAGATAAATTCCAGGAGGGGAACCGTCAAGGCATACTGCTCCATTTGCAGAAGCATTCGGTAACATATGTAGCTCATAAACTCCTTCATCTGTCGTATCATTGTAGGATTTTCCAGAAGAAATTGTACCATTGGTAAGATTAGTGACTAAATTTCGCTTTGGCATCAAGAAGATTTCTTTAGGCTTGTCTGTTGTGCGTGAAATGTTTTTGACTTTTGGTTCCAGGTTATCCCCGAACTCTTGTCCGACGTGTTGCTCGCTTATAAGGCCATTGTTACAAGCGTCTGTTAAGATGTCAGGAAAATTCCCCGCCGCAAATTGCGTGAAATTCCACGTTGAAGGAAAGGAAGAGGTATCGTAGGAAAATGTTTTGAAAGCAAAGAAACAGAGTATTAATCCAAAGTAACAAAAAATAAAATTCATCTTCAACGAGCGATCAAACAAGCAGGCATAACAGGTGACAATAAGCAATGAAGGCAAGTCATAAGTATGGCACCTGCGGAAGCAACGGGTGTCAATGAAAAACGCGAAGGTGACATTTTCAGTAAAAACAAAATATCGGGACATTTTTTCAGACGCAACATGCCTTATCAATACAAACTTAAGCATTTGTTTAAATGCAATTTTCCTTTTGATACTAAGCGCACTTCGTTCTCCCCCCTCCCACCATGAAAATAAATCCACTCCCGGTGGTTTTTAACTGATTTTACGGTATTTTGATTTCGCGGGATATGTTTTGGTTTACTTTCTTTAATTTCTACCGAAAGTTTCACCGTATTTTGTCTTTAACATAGGTAATGGAGACACCGTCGTCACGGAAAATCGTAAACAACTGCATCACTACTAAGTGGAGGTTAAGTGTCTATGACATTTAGCAACTTCCATTATTAACAGCCCACTTCTTAATGGAGAGCGCTTCCATGGCTGGCAAATCTTGGAAACAGCCATAATCCCAATAGGAACCCATCACACTGATAAGACTGTACCAAAAGGAAAAGGAAGGAAGGAAGGAAAACAGACGCTAGACCTAAAGAACGCCGTCTACGTCACGAAACGCATTTGGCTCCGAGCGGATTTGGAATCCAGGTACATGATATGAAAACCGCTGGCTACAGGTTAACACCGGCACTCTTTGTTGTTAATTCTGCTAAACTACATTTAACTACATTCAGAACATTCTCAAGAACGTACCTGAAGTTCATCTTCATGCACACCAGTAATCCGCGCCCTGTACCACTGGCCATCTTTCGAATATTTCGCCACGCACAGTTCACCAGGCGCTGGTAAAATGCGCCTCGGATCTTGGCAAACGTTTTTCGTGTAAAATTTCCTGTAAGAGGCAGAATAAAGGTGTTGTTATAGTGGGAATGGTGTTGTGCAAACTGGTGTTGTAACAAAATTATGAGCTAAGTGAAAAGATGATAAAGTAAGCGAGAACCGTATTCTGCAAATAGTAGAGTAGAAATCAGCGCGGACCTAAGGGTGTGTGTGTGTGTGTGGGGGGGGGGGGGGGGCGCCCCTCCAACGTTATTGAGGCAAGTAAGGGCCCACATTTCCTTATCTCCTTAGCCCCTTTTTCGGGCAAGAAAAATCCCCCCCCCCCCCACCAATTTTGAGCAGCAGGGGATCTGCCAATGGAAAACACTTATTAAAACGTTACAGCGACCACAACTATCTTTGTCTGTCATACGAAAGAAGATATTTCAAGCCGCCCCTGAAATTTGTTTTGTTCTCGAGATGACTGTGGCTTTAAATTAGTCTTTAAGAGCAGTTTTCAATTGAGTGTCGTAAAACCAAAAGCAAAGTAATTACTCTGGCCAATCGCAAAGAACACAAACAATCCAGTGAACCAATCAAAACTCGAAGCAAATGCATGTAGCCAGCGCGAAGCGCGGGAAAACGTGCGCAAGCGAGTCACGATTGGTTTTGGTTTTGGTTCTGATTGGCTGAGAAAGTGGCGCAAGAGTTTTAAACCAATCACTAAGCGTAGTAATGCAAAACCAAAGCAAACGCAAATTACTTTCGATACTCAAGTGAAAACTGCTCTATTCAATTCTGAAGAAATCAAACAAAAAAAAAACACGAAAAAACAAACAAACAATCAAACAAACAAACGAACGAGAAACAACAACAATAACACCACCACCACAACCACTAACACAAAACAATAAACAATAGCGCTGAGTCTGTTGCGACGACTCTTGAGTAACAGCACTGCACTGCAACAAATGGCCGACATGCCCTTTTTATTGGGATAAAACAGGAATAAATACAAGAACAATTAATAAACAAAACTGTACCCCATTTTGGTCATCAAAGAGTCAAGGTCATCTTTTTCATTCACATCGTCAGAATCGAAATCACGACCCATCCTCGCTTAAAAAAAGGAAAAAACAAGAATTTAAATTTGTTTAAATGTGTAAAAAAAATGATTTAAATGTATGAAGGTAGGAAAACACCTAATAAGTAATAATACCCCGGGGAAGGGGCGGGGGCACTACCATATATGGGCTATATAGGTCTGTGCCGCGGGATAGGGTATGGTTTCCTTTAATAGGGTGTCATTTCTGCCTCATTTGACATTGTGTTCCCGGTGTGATCCTTTGATAGGGTACTTAAATTGCATCAGTAAAAATTGCAGTGCATAAACGTCCAGCTAAACAATAAAGAAATGCTCTGTTAAAACTGAACTATCCGTTTAAGAATTAGTTTGACTTCCAATGGTTCAGAAACGAAATAGAGTTGACCCGTTTACGCCATTTTTAGTTTTTGTTTTTCCCTTGAATATCAATTTCGGGTATCAATTTTCTTTTTACGGGAGTACCCCCCCCCTGGGGAATAATACAGTTGAATCTCGATAACGCGAACCCTCAATAACTCGAACCTTTTCCCCTCCAGTTTGAAGGTTGAAGGTTCGAGTTATCGGGATTCAACTGTTACCCAAAAGGAACAAGGACGGTTAAAATGAAATTAAGATTGAGAAGGATTGTGAAAGATGAAATCGCACTGTCTTTGCCTAGTTCGTAGGTTCGTCGCGGTCAACTCGTTTCGGGTCACGTGGCCCGAATACGTCACCAAAACGAGTAGTGACGTTATACGATACCATGACGGCCTGGGAAAAAAAGCCGTACGGGAACTAGGCCAACCTCGTTCCCAGAGACCCTGGGAACGAGGTTGGAACTAGGCAAGCACCGTCCGGCACGCCGTTCCTTGAAAAGTTGCAACATACCTGCCATAATACGGTTTTCTATTGGTTCAGGTCCATACGGGAACTGCACCCAGAAATGTCCCGGATCGAAGATTGCCGTCACGCGAACTGCAACCCAAGTTCCGATATCGGGTAGCGTGACAGACGAATCCATATTGTCACAAAACACCTCATGGTAGTCATGCAGTTCCTCGCCTACAAAAGGATGTCAGACAAAAGCATAAATTAGCCGATCCTGCTAAGAAGCCCTTGAGTTTCTTAAGTTTTCCGTGTGCAACGTGGCGAGAAGACGGAACGGGATGGGGTTCGGGAGGATATAGGCAGGGGTCTTTGATCATTCTCACCCCATAGCCCTTTTCGTTTCACTTAAGGTGGATTTCCACTGACGCGTATTTTTTTACGTGCGTTTACGTGCGTGAAAAAATTTAGAGACAATGTATGAACAACTTGCGTAAACGTGTACGCAAGTCGTTTATACATTGTCTCTAAACTTTTTCACGCACGTAAAAAATTACGCGTAAGTCGAAATCCACCATTAGGCGGCCTTGGCACGAGAATCGAAGAACTTTGCGGACACAGCATTTCCAGTCCTAGATTCTAGCACTTCCGGTCTTCATGTATGCAGTCACAATGTTTCAAAAGAATATATTCATACGTTTTTGACTTCCATTCAAGAATTTTTGGTTTCAAACAGGCAATCAAAAAAATTCGAATGAATTGAAAAATCCTATGTTTCCAGAGCCCTTCGTTTCTAGTGCCAAGGCCTTGCCGGCTAATAGAAACGAAAAGGGCCATGGGGACGAGAATGGTCTTCCATAAGATGGTACCGGAATATTGTAAAATCAAAGTAAGCTTTTAAGTGAGGGCATTATTATATTTATAAAGAGTTGCTAGAGCATGCACGGCTGACACTAACCTGCGGTCAGGTGCTTTTTTTTTACCTCGACTTTTCGCGGTGGGAAAAAAGAGCGCCTTATCGGAGGTTAGGTTAAAATCAGCTAAATTTACCTTTCTTAACATGAAGATTAGGACATTGGTCTCCGCGCCAGCAACCTGACCTTGTTTGGTAATAACGACACACTCTCCTGCTCAAGTCCTCTGAAATACAAAATATTGTAAGGGATCAAAAGGTGGTACTTATAAAGGAAAAAAAGTCACTCACACTACTAGAAACAATAATACTTCCGGATTCAAATTTCGAACAAAGTAGAATAAAGTGTTGTAGGGTGGTGTGGGACCATTTAAATGAAAGCTATCGAGCAGTAGTTAAATGTGATACATGTACTGTTCGTTATGCTTTACAAGGTGGTTCCAATTTTTAAGTCTGTGAATAAAACCTTGACCATTCAAATGAAAGCTATTGAGCAGTACTTTCATGTGGTACTGTTCATTATGCTGTTTAAGGTGGTTGTAACTTTTGGATGAAATCCTAGTGTGTGACAATTCACTTGAAAGCTATTGAGCAGTACTTTCATGTGGTACTGTTTATTATGCTAAACAAGGTGGTTCTAATTTTTAAGTCTGTGGATGAAACCCTAGTGTGTAACCATTTCAATGAAAGCAATTGAGCAATACTTTCACGTGGTACTGTTCATTACGCTGTACGAAGTGGTTCAATTCTGTGGATGAGTCCCTAGTGTGTGACCATTCAGATGAAAGCTATTGAGAAGCACTTTCATGTGGAACTGTCATCAAGCAACACACCCGATTAAATAAAATCCTAATACATACGGTATCCTTGGAAGACGATATCCAAATCATCTGTATTCACAGCATACGTGTTTTTAGACGAGAGGAAATCTTCCTCCATCGGATCCCAGCTGCTCAATAGACATGTTGGACTCGTCACTTCATTGCAGTCGATCTCTTCAGAAGGTAAACCTGATAGCGTAAGATTTGAATCAATCGATGACTTCAGTTTAGGATAAGTATGTTAAATAAGGACTACATGGCGTAAAATGAAAACAAAGAAAAATGAAAATGTGAGATGCACATACCTTGTTGCTCCATAGTTGAAGCTGTGTGCTCTAAATCCTCAAGTGAAAGTTTAACTTTTGTCACATCGGTCACTTGGAATAAAAAAATAAAAAGCAGTAATAAAATAGAAACGAAACTTCCTTTCACGTAAGCAAACAATTTCTACATACGTACAAAGGATTTGCGACCGGTCTACCGAATAGAAAACCGTGCCCTAAATGATCGCTGATGAAAGTCGCATTCCTAAACACTCATTGACATTCTTAATCATTTGATAGCCGTGGCGATGGCTTTGGAGAGATCTACCGCAATGAAGATATTAGAAGTCATAAAATACTTCAGAAACATACGAACGGGCTAACGGACGGACAAAAGAACGATTGAAAAACGAACGAACGAGTGAACGAACGAAAGAATGAACGAATGAATGAAAAACGAAGAAACGAAGGAAAGAAGGAACGAAAAAGCGAACAAAACAACGAACGAAGGAACAAACGAAGGAATGAGCAAACAAACGAACAAACAAATGCACGAACAAACGAACCAACGAACAAACAAATGAACGAACGAACGAACGAACGAACGAACGAACAAACAAACAAACGAACGAACAAACGAACGAACGAACCAACGAACAAACGAACGAACGAACGAACGAACGAACAAATGAACGAACTAACTTGCATCAAACGCACTTAAAAACCTCTTACCTGTTTGTTCCTCGGGATTTTCCACAAAAACAGCGATCCCTGTGTCCACAAGTACTTGATTAATAAATATATCCTCGTCTCCCGTTGTGTCGTATAAATTGAGATTTAGCACTGGCTTCTTGTACGATATATCGACCTGTAAAATAAAGAGTACCATATCTTTGAAATTATGTCTTCAGAGCTCTACGGAAACGATTTAGGAATTTTTACTCTGGTTTGAACATATTCGGAAAATAAAAATAAAATTGAAGCTTGTCGAATGAAGGAAAAAATATTTTTGGACAATTCTTCTTCCGCTCAAAAGATGTCTAAGATCTCCACAGAAATCTTGGACGTGTCTGATTGGCTGTTGCTCGGAATTTCCCGCGTAAGTAACAACCAATCAGAGAAGCCACACGGATCTCTGCAGAGGTACGTCATCAACACGAGTTTCTAGTCGAAACTCAGGCGTCTGCGAACGGCGGAGGAATTAAGCGCACAATCATAGATGCCGTCATACTGAGGCTACCCTACATAAACTCTACGAATTCCTTACCGTTGCCCCTCCTGCAGTAGGATTAAATAACTGCTGATAGATCCAAGGATCCCACGGAACCATATAACCCACTAATTTCCTGTTATCGTCTGTAAGACCGGTTAATAACTCAGACGAACCGCTCGGCCATTGGTCTTCAGGTTTCACGGATGCAGTTTCAGTTAGAAGTGGGAAACGTTTCTCTGGGCTTACATCAGGACTAGGAAGTAAGTACTTTTCCTGTATGAAAGAGAAATAATAGTACAGTCGAACCCCTATTAAACGGCCACCCATTAAGCGGGCATCCCCTATTAAGCGGCCAGTTATCAAAGTCCCGAAAGTATGGCCAGTATAGCACTGTAAATAAAACCCTTATTTAGCGGCAACCTCGATTAAGCAGCCGCGGCCACCTTTCGGCCGCCCAATGAGGATTAGTCCATTGTTTTTACCTCTTTTTAGCGGCCACCTAGAGCTTAGTTAACGCAGTTTGACTTTGTCTCTAAGCTAAGTGACAACCTTTTGATTTCCTGGTAATAAATTGTTGTTTCAACCTCGCCTTATGCTAATTTCGTAGAGGCCAACCTCTATTAAACGGCCACTTATGTACCAATCAAATCGAAGGTTAAACATCCCCCCCCCCCCCGGGCAACACCCCGGGCATTTGAATTTTTAAAAACTTTGTGTTCAATTCCCCCCTCCTCGGGCCAAAAAACTGTACAGATGGCCCACCATAGATCCATTTCTGGTCATTAAAAATGCCTTTTTTCCAAGAATTAATTCACGCGCCAAGTCTGCACACAAGTCTAGTTTGTCACAAAGCGGCAATCTTTTCTTTTAAAATCCTTAAACTCGCCATTTCGGACCTTATTTCGGCCTCCGCCATGATTTATCAACCCACGTTCACTCACTGGGACGCGTAGCACGAAATCGAGGTTAGAGTTCAAATTCCCCACCCCATATGCGTTGTGATCAAATTCCCCACCCCCAGGGACAGCAAAGGCGTAAAAATGCCCGGGGGATGTTGAACATTCGATTTGACTGATACATTACCAGCACAACACAACACAACAACAGCACAACAACAGCACAACAACAGCACAACAACAGCACAACACAACACAACACAACACAAACACAACACAACACAACACAACACAACACAAAAACACAACACAGCACAACGCAACACAACACAACACAACACAACACAACACAACACAACACAACACAACACAACACAACACAACACAACACAACACAACACAACACAAAAACACAACACAACACAACACAACACAACACAACACAACACAACACAGCCACAACACAACACAACACAACACAACACAACACAACGCAACACAACACAACCCAACCCAACACAAAAATACAACACAACACAAAAACACAACACAACGCAACACAAAAATACAACACAACACAACAACTTCTATAACGCACGTCCACAGCCATTTAAACTTAATTTAACTTAATTAATTAGTTAAACTTAACCCTCAGAATCCTAAGGTTCTGGTATTTTTTAAGCAGTTTTCTGGGCTTAAGCTAATCTGTCGAATTTCGTGATTGCATATAAGAAGCTCAAGTAAAAATGTGTGCTGTTTCAAAACACTGAGGGCTCAAATTTTCATTGTGACGTCAGCATTCAACCATTGCTTTCTTGGTAAGCGAGCATACGGGCTCGAATCTGGAGAATATGTCGTTTATAAGTGTTTTTTTTCGAGTCATTTTCCACTACAGAAGCCCCCAGGCTGGCATCATTAAGCTAGAATGCTGGGTAGAGGCAAACTTCTGAAAGAAACCAGAGGTGAGAGATGATTTGACGATGATTGGAACACCAAAAACATTTGTATCGAAACATGGTGGTTCATGAGTTAAGTTGTCTCTCTGGCCGTTCTGTGGATGGATTCCGAGACCTGCCAAGGCAATTTGGACAACTTTTGACTTCCAAAGAATGCGTTCGGTGCAGTATTTTGCTGGTAGGATTGGGTGGCTCGACACTTATAAAAAATGTATGAAATACAGGTGAGTGGACTTGCATTTCGCCGAAACGGCTGTATTACCCAGGCATTCCTTTCGGTCACCAATAAGGAAATTACAGGTTTGCAAGCATTGCTCTAATCGAATGGTAATTGCTCAGTCTGCTGAAAGATTGATGAGAAGTTTTCTTAGTGAACGGAAAGAAATAGGTTTGAAGTTTGCTGCAAATGTACACTTTTGGATTCGGAATTATTTTTTCATTAAAAAAATTGGAGACAAAGATGTGCGTTTTTTGTTGTTGTCCCATGAAGTAGAAAACGGGCATTTTCGGATTTGCTGCAGAACAAACAACCATATACAACGGAAATCTGGAGCTGTAGTCAGTTAGTTGGCTTTTAAAGCTTCGAAAATTATCACTTTGCCCTAACGAGGGCTCATTGCTATCATGTGTCCAGATATGTGAAAGCTGCAGATTTTTTAATTACTGCTGGTATTTTCCACGCACATATGCGTTGTTAGGATCTAAAGGGTTAATTAATAACAAGTTGTTTCAACAACTTCGTTCGGTTTTACTTTGTTTTCAACATAAAGAAGAAAAACCGCAGGAACCTCTGGCCAAAACAAAAAAATTACCAAGATGTTGTACTCACCGGGAATGCAGCTTTATCGGATGCTGAGGTATCTTGTTCCTTCTGCTTATTTTTCCTCCTATCGCCCTCTCTGCTTTTAACAAATTCAATTTCACTCAATTCACTGCTATCGCAAGACTCATCCCCGGCCGCTCGTATTACAATATTTTCATCCTTCAAGGATATCTTTGGAGGCCGTTTTCTCTTTCTTCGGTCTTTTTTACGAGATTTCCCCGTGGGAGAAGAGTCAGTTTTCGATGGCGGTTCAACTACAGGGACAAGTTTCTCTTCTTGCGGTGACCTTTCTTCGGCTTGGGCGTCGGTTTTTTCGGTTGTTGATTGAAGGGAAGCAACTTGTTCAGAGGTTGTCGTGATATCTGCAAAAATTCAATTGAATAGGCCATTTCCGAGTTACCGTTTGCCTCTGTTTCAAAACGAGTCTACGTGCGAAACCATTCATACGAAAATGAGTTTCATCCACACGTCCATTTTCATGCAAATCAAACTCACTTTCATTTAAATGGTTTCGCACGTAGACTCGTTTTGAATAAGAGGTAAAGGGTAACTCGGAAATGGCCTATTGAACATTTATAACTCAAGATGAGGGCATACAATGTAGTCGAAGCAAGAGCTACCTAATAGCTAAACTTCTTTAAAATAAATGTACAAGCAAAAAAAAAATCACATCACAGACCATAAAAACTGAAAGTTAAAAGTGGTTTTTGTTTAACAACAGAATTTTACGAAATAGACGGAGAAATTCAGTTGGAACAAAGATAGGCTATGTAGAGCTTTAAGAACAATAATGGTGGTCATTCCTGTTCGGGTGTGTGTATTTCCTTTAGATTGTGATTTTCTCAAGTGTAGAAAAAATTGGGTTCCGTTCAGACGTTCAAAATTTTTTAACACTTACAGCTAGAATTTGTGGCAGAATAGATAGCACAGTTATTCATCAGGAGTTTTTATAGCAAAAAGTGTCATGCGTTTACCCATTTTCACGTGTGAAGAGAAGTTAAGCACGACGTTTATTTTTCCCGCAAACGGCAAAAATTCAACTTCTGCCGTCTCCCGTTTGGCGTTCGTAGGCGGAAATGAGTAGTTTCGTGTTTGTCGTGAATGTGAGATTTTTCCCCTATTTTTATGAGGGATTAACTTCAGAATTCCGTAAAAAGGTAACAAAATGAAAGGCAAGCTTGTGTTTGCCGTTTGCCGTATAACGTCATGCTTAATCTCTCTAAAATTCTCATAATTTTAACTTTTAGGCCAAATACGGAGTAAAGCAAATAAATGCACGCGTCATGCACGTGCAATCTGCGCCTCGCTGGTTTTTGATTGGTTAAACGTTCTGGTAAACCAACAAAAAGTCGTAGATACGTCATGAAAAGTTCCTCGAGTGTCCAGAGTACGTTTACCTTATTTTTGTCCCTACATTTTTAAATAACTCACCTTCGATAATTTCAGGCTTAAGATTTGCCAGCCGACATTTCACAACTTGCCCAGGAAGTGATAAAAATTTAGCTACAAGAGGTTTGACATTACCAACGGAAACCCACTCAGAACTTCCAAAGTCCACGTGAAAAACTTCGACATCCAATAAACCGTTCAGCGGTCCTTCTTTTTCATCCACGGTGCAGCGTAAACTGGTTACCAGGCTGCGGTACCATCTCCCGTCCTCTGTGAACCGAGCACAACAATAGTCTCCCACTTGGGGCTGGTAACCAGTACTTGGTGCACAGCTTTCGGGGAAAGGGTCACCTGTAGAAGTCGTGAAGAGAGAAAATAATATGAGATTTTACTCAAGCGGCCAGCTTGCTATATCTCTCACAAAAACCTGAGGCAAACGATACATAACTTAGAAGAAGGTACGATTAAGTCTGCTTTGGAACCAAGTGGCCCATCAGGCCAGAGTTTAACCCGGTTTCTGCAGCATTTCATTGCGACTAGTAGTATTTCTGCTTCCCACTGGATGGGATGCTAGACCATCGCAGGGTTATCCCCCAGCATTAAATTTGCTGGTACCCATTTAGACACCTGGATGGAGAGAGGCACTGCGAAAGCATAGTATCTTGCTCAAGAACACAACGCAATGACGACGGCTAGAGCTCGAAACCGGACCGCTTCAGTGATTTTGAGTCCAGCGCACTAACTCATTAGGCCACCGCGCCTCTCCAGCAAACATTATAGAATGCATAAAAGTAAACAACAAATTGACATACCGTCATAGAACTTATTAAGATCGTTCATCATAAGATCAAGATGCCCCGCATCTGGCGTGACAAGATGAACATAGAACTCGCTAGGATTCACCACGTGGGACATCAGCATTTGAAGACATAGAGGGCCCTCCATGGGTGGGAGCTCTGTGATGAACGACTCCTCCGGGCCTGACATTGGAAGGGACTCTTGGAGCATTGTGATGTCTGTGGTAGGCAGAAAAAAAGACTCACCATTAATTTACAGTAACTAAGAAGTCCTTATCGAAATGAGCAAAGTTATTAGTTTCTAAAGAAACTGCCGTGCTTCGTCGGCGGGAAAATTTGATAAAGGTAAATAAACGTCCGTAGCAAATAATGAAAAGCTGACGTTTCACGCGTTAGCCAAAAAACGTTAAATTGGGACACTATCACGGGGTTTTTTCTACTTTTCAGCAAAAAGTTAAAATTGGTGAAGTACTCTCGCTCGTACACGAAATACGCCTAAAACATCAAGATGAAGATATAAAGTGAATTGTTGTTGAAGGAAGAAGTTCTAAGTTTTTAGCTTTTTTTTCAGACCACGAGGGCAGAACTTGAAAAAAGTCAGCCTGACTTTTTCAAGTTGAGATCTGAAGTTCCTGATGCTAACACAGTACACTTGCATAGTAATTTTTAACAAAACTGGACCACTTTTTGTAGGTTTCCATACGATTTTAGGCTCTTAATTTTTTGACGTGAAGCTCGTGACAGTGTCCTTTTAACTTTTTTAAAATTCCTTACGGAGTTTTATTTACCGTTATCAACTTCCATTTGATAATCAATTAAACCTTATCGGAATGACTTTTACAAATTATAGTTGTTCATTTTAAAAATCAAGTGGTGGATCAAGACAATCATTCTTGGGAATTAAAATTAAGGGTTAAAGCATTGCACCAGGCTAAATGTCAAAACCTAAGCTGACTCAGTATTAAGTGCAACGACGTCCAATTCTTGCTTATTACACCTCAAACGAGTGCGGTTCGGAATAAGCTCATTCTATAGGCCAATTCCGATATATTATTAAAATTCTAACTTGCCTCCGAGGCTTGGGGGAATAAACAAAAGATATTATTTATTCATTCATCAACCTCGACGTGATATCTTTTGCTTTATTCCTCCAAGCCTCGGAGCCAAACTAGTATTTTAGTATATCGGAATTGGCCTATTGGTTAAGGGTTCAAATGAGTTAAAAGTGTACACTATTGTATCTTACCATTGGCTATACCTTCTTGCTGATCTTGAGCATTTTCGCAATTTTCTTTTTCGAGGTTAACTCCTGAAGCACTGTCCGTTTCTTGAACCGTAACGCTTTCCCCTTTAAACGTAGCATCGTTGGAATTTTTCCTTCCCGACACAGACTGCTCAACACTTGCTGTAATCTTCTCATGCCTTTCTTCAAGTTTTTGAATAACAGTTTCCTTCGATGAACATGAATTATCCGTGCACGCGCTTTCCTCTTTACTGCTCACAGCTTCACAGTTGTTAACACACGCGGGTCCTTCTTGGACGCTGCTTTCAATACTAACACTGCTACAACTCCTCGGTAAAGACTCGTTGCTCCCCACTGAAACAGGACTCGAACTACATGTACTGCTCCCCCCAGCTCCTCCGTTAACTTGAGGCATGATTCGTTGCGCCATGCCCGCAAAAATCATCATTTCTGCAATACTGAATTGCAGACCAGGAAGTCCGTTTCCAGCTTGAGATGAAACAGGACTTTTGTGTTTGGGATTTTTGGGAGGAAAAACAAAAAGATCGATGATGACAAGTTTACTTGATTCGACTCTCGTAGGATATGCGCGAAGTTTCGCTCCGGAAACTTTACATCTCAGCCACGCAATGGATTCTTCACTCCATAAAGATGACCTGGTTCCTGTTGAGAAGTTTGCAGAAAATGCCAATTCAAAATTCATTTTTTATAACTGTCATTACTGTAAAAATGCGCGTAATAGCTGAACAGATACAGAATACCATGATTTTTTTTGAGTAAAAAAGAGACAGGTTTACATGGATGTTTTTCATCAACAGAATGGCCCCAAATGTCATCCCCAGAGTAGCCATGAGATGGACCCCTGAACGGAAGAGTAAAAGAGGACCAACCTTGTTCCAAGGGTCTTTCTTTCTCCGCCCTCCAGAGCTCTGGGGGGAAGGAAAAGAGAGAGACCTTGGGTTTGCGGTTGAAAGAGGACTTCCTAAAGTGACATGGAGAAGATCAGTGGAAAAAGAGATGACGGGGGCTGGATGGAACTGGAGCCAGATTTAACGGTGGTCATCAGACAGACAGCACTGGCATTCATTGGTGACAGCCTTATGTGCTACTTAAAGCACAAAGTCAAGAGGATAAAGTAATTAAGTTACACGGACGTTTTAAACTTGCATTATTATTAGGGACCTTCAGATCAGAGTACGAGTACGAGATTGAGTACAAGTACGACTTTTCAAACCTACTGCTTATGCTTTCAGTTATCACATTTCACATCAACCTCGTAACGATACTCTCCTTTTTAACTGGTCAGCAACAGAGAGGAGTGAGGGCTCTGGGAACGTACAGTAACTGGATTGAAATTCGAAAGTTGTACTCGTCCTCTGATCTGAACATCCTTGTTATCAAAGCAATGACAGCCAATCACACCAAAGGTCAAACAATACAATAAACCAATCAGAACTCGAGCAAAACAAAGTAGCTGTCACTAAGCGCGGGAAAATGCGTATAAGTGAAGTCGCGACTGATCTTAGTGTATGTTGTATCTGATTGGTAAAGTGCAAATTATAGAGCGTAGTAGCTGAGTGTAGTAAAACCTCCACTGAAAACTTTCTTTTATTCGGGGGGAATTATGTTTGAAATGACATACCTGATTTACAATAACAAGAATTAGTAAGAAAGGAATAACTGCACGTATAGCAAAGACACTAAAACAAACTTTAATTAACTTGAATAATACCTGGTTTATTTTGTGGTGGATTGACTGGCCGCACTCCTGATAATGCACAGCACAAGGCTTGACAAGGTAACTTGAGAAACTTCTCCTCCAGCGGGCGCAGACGAGCAAGACCGACTTTCTCACGATTGCCATCATCAACACACAGAACTTCAACAGTGGGGCCTTGAAGATGAAGGAAGTTTTATATCAGGGCTACGATACGAGAAAACTAAGACGCAAATATGAGTCATTTATACACTGCCTTGTTTGAGTTACGAAGCGGGATTTTTTTGTTCCATTCACACTGCCAGTTTGCATCTTCGTTAAAACGCGAACAAGTCCGTGTCCCGTTTTTTCTAGCAATTTTTAAGAATACAGAACAAAAAACCCTGGTCCAGAAAAGAAGTGATCTAGAAAACTGTTAAGATCAAATAATTATGTTGAAATGTCGTGGATGGACGGTACTCAGCAATATTACTGGTCAAACCTTTGTCTGATTCCTCGACAGCTGTCACTAACACTCTGTACCATGTGTCATCTTGTGTGAACTTGGCACAGCAGAAGTCCCCCACGGCGGGTGCTGTTGCAAGACCTCCTTTGTAACCTGCGGCTGCCATTTTGGCGTAGTGCATGCTGGAATACAGAAATAGTAAAACGTCAATCAATCAATCAGCCAATCAATCAGTCAGTCAGTCAGTCAGTCAGTCAGTCAGTCAGTCAGTCAGCCAGCCAGCCAGCCAGCCAGCCAGCCAGTCAGTCAGTCAGTCAGTCAGTCAGTCAATCAATCGATTGATTGCTTGAGAGAGGGAGGAAGCAAGCAAGCAAGCAATTAATCTGCTTGTCCATTAGTTTGTCAGTCAGTCATTCAACCAGCCAGCCAGCCAGCCAGTCCATCTGTCCGTCAGTTAGTAATTCAGCCAGCCAACCAGCAAGTCTGTTTATCAGTCCATCCTTCTGGTCGACCATCAGTCAGTCAGTCAGTCAGTCAGTCAGTCAGTCCTTTCATTAGTCCATCCGTCCGTCCATCCTTCTGTCATTCAGTAAGTCAGTGAGTCAGTCAGTGAGACGGTGACAGTCAGTCAGTCAGTCAGTCAGTCAGTCGGACAGACAGTCAGTCAGACAGTTCATCAATCAGTCTCTACAAGTTACATGTAGATATCCAAGTTCCTGTTTGTTCTTACCACATTTCTTCCATCAACAGATCCAGCTCATCAGAGCCAACAGGCTGGACCCAAAACTCCCACGGACTCAGCACCTCAGTGACAACAACTTCAAGTCTCTGGCCATTCTTGAATGGGAACTGGGCAAGCTGAACTGCAACATCATTGCAAAAACAAAACAAGATCACGATAAGAGATACATGAATGCTAAAATAGTTCGTATAGTGTAATCGTCCGGGCAGGTGAGACTAGTTCTGAGAAGAACTTGTTGATGACTGACGTTTCAACAACCTGAGTGGAAATCATCTTCAGAGTCAAGTAAAAGGTTGTTGTCAGTCAATGATGTTATAATTCTCGGCTGTTGAAGATGATTGGTCAGTTTTGCCATAATGTTATTGGCTGTAGACTCGTGTTAATTTTGTCATCAGTCATTGGTCAGTTCTGCAAATATTTAGGCATGACACGATTTTCATTTCGTGACCTTAGGGCCTCTTTACATGAGAGCCGAGATGAGTTTCGTCCCGGGATGAATTTCGTCCTGGGATGAAAAAAATTTCATTTTACATGAGCGTGTTCATCCCGGGATAAGTCGTCCCGCCCGAGTTGAATTCATCTCGCCTGTGCTTACATAACATTACATTTCATCCCGGGAAGGACTGTTTACATGGGGTTTTTCGTCACGTTTCATCCCGGGATGACATTTCATGCAATGTGTTTCATCCCGGGATGAAATCGTCCCGGGATGAACTCATCCCGGGACAAAATCATGTATCATAATGTAAACAGCAACAAGAAAATGACCAGTCACCGAGATGAATTCATCCCGGGACGAAAGTCATCCCGGGACGAAAACTCTCATGTAAAGAGGCCCTTAAAGAGAACGCCTTTCATATTATTTTATTATTTTATCTATTATCTGCCCATTATCATGTCATGGCGAACTGAATGAGACAATTTGCTTTCTCTATAAGATGTAATCAGTACCAAGAATTCACATTTTGAATCTGGGACAGATTCAAAATAAGACTTCTGGGAAGATATTCTTTTCTTTTAATCAAATTTCACCTACCTTTTGTTGGTATGTTCTCAGCTGCAGTCCTAGCTTCTCTTGGAGAAATTCTGATATCTTGAATAATATCAGACAAAGCACTCACAGAAGAAGAAGACCCTCTTCGTTTGACCTCCTTCGGCGGCCTTGCTGATGAAGTATTATTTGCTTCCTTCTGATTAATAAACTGTTTTGTGGGCTCAATTCTCACATCTTGAACAACAGAAGAAGATCCTTTCCCTTTAAAATCTTTTTGCTGCCTTGTTGATGAAGTATCATCTGCCTGCTTCTGAACAACGTCAGGAGATCCTTTTCTTTTTTCATCTTTTGGTGGTTGTGCTAATGAAGTTTCTTCTGATTGCTTTTGATGATTGACTTGTTTTGCAGGCTCAGCTTCGATGAGCTTGGATATCAAATTTAGGCCCTCTCCACTTTTTGATGACAGCTTCTGGGATTGCTTATTAAGATCTTCTGGGATTGACTGCTTCGCTTGACTTTGAGGCATTTGCTGCACATTTGGTGGCTTGGAGACTACACTTGATTCAGATGCTGGTATCAAAATGGATGCTTCTTCGTCATTTCTAGTTGATTTAGCAGCACATGCACTTTGAGAAAATGAAGACTGTGACTTGGCTTGCCCAGCTTCAATGCTTTTTTGAGCTTCACTGCTTATCCTTTGAGAGTCCTCTGAAAAAGAATTGATTGAAGTTAGTTAAAGTAACCATTGTTGGTGGGGGGGGGGGGGGGCAATGAATATTAGATTTGTATAAAACATAGAATTTTTCTTGTGTTTTTAAAGACATTTTTTTATCAACATTGTGAAATATATTGTACAGTCAACTCTCGCCTTGCGGACACCCCGCTATTGCGGACACTCGCTATTACGGACAAAATCCTGATCCCCGGGGAATAAGGTTTGACTGGAAATGACTCCCGCTATTACGGACTCTCACTATAACGGACACTAAACGACGCCCTGAGCGTGTCCGCTATAACGAGAGTTGACTGTATAAGGGCCAAAACAATCTGGGAAACACACAGAACTCCACAAACCAAAAATATTCAAACAAAACAGGAGGTCCACATTAATTTTATTGAATTCTCCACGTCCACACGCACAGAACTCAACATCCACTTAAAGCTCCATTGTCTACACAAGAAATTTTGTTAAAACAAACTCAACTTTGTAAAGTTAAGAAATGATCCTTGCAGTGAATTTGCAATAAAAAAAATTGCAAAGAAAGAAGTCAGAAAAAATTTTGGTGGAAGTCGAGTTTTTAATAGAAGCCTAGAAATACATGTATTAATATGGAAATTAAGCTTTGTGCAGAAATGGTCCGTTTTGCGTGGAAGTAGAGCTATGTGTGGAAGTCAAGTTTTGTGTGTAATTAGAGTTTTGTGTGGCAGAAGTAGAGATTTGTGTGGAAGTAGATTTTTGAATGGTAGTCTCGATTTACACGGAAGCAGACAATTGTGTGGAAGTCGAGTATTTTGTGTGGCGATCAAAATTGAGTTTTAAATAACACTGATTGTTTCACACAAGTGGGTAAAAATTGTATTTAAGAATAAAAAAATAATTCAGTCACCTGTAACTTGGGGTACATTTTGAGAACCTTTGCTTGTTTCATCAGCAGATGGTGGTAAATCTTTCTTATGTCTGTCTGTCTTTTCTGACAATGCACTGTCCTTCACAGCCTGTTCAGCAGGTTCACTGGGTTCAGACGGTGCCGAGCTGCTGTAGTCTTCACTACCACCTGACAAAGAAATACAGTCAAAACTCTATTGAGTAATCACCCCCTATTTAAAACTATAAAGGTAGGTGCCGTAAGGGTAGCAACAGAGTAGGGTACTGAGGTCAAAACAACATGAGAAACCAGTGGGAGAGAGGGTGGGATACAAAGTGAGCACAACTTAGCAGGCAATGTCAGCAAAGTACATGGCAGTGCCCATGCAAACCTCCCTGGTCCCCCCATATAATGTTGGTGAAACCAAGTGTGAACTGTCTTTATTGAAAATCTCAAACATAAAAAAAATTAAGCGCATGAACTGTTTTCTATTATGCCAAGTCCAGCTACAGGAGAATGGAACCTAAGGCCTAAAATATTACCCAATGTGTCTTCCTCGCCAAGAGCAGTGACAGAGTCACTTATCAACAGCAGACAGTCAAGACATTTCTCTAGTTCCTGGCTCACGGAAGAGTACTTCTGAAAAAACTTCTTACGATCTTTCTCTTCTAAGAGTTTCTTGGCTGGGTCAGATGACTAGACGACAAAAAGACAAACAAATTCACACCATGTAAATACATGTACTTTACTTTTTGTAAATACATGTACTTTTTAACAGGTATGACTCAGGAAGTAAAATTGCAATTAAATACACAGAAAAAAGGTCACTTTACAAATCTTTGAGATCTACATGTACATGTAGGTGCTCCAAATTCAAAACTGCTGGCAGTTAACTCTGATTCCTGCATATACAGTGTATATGGAATGTTGCTATACAGTGTAATTTTGTACCTCTAGATGGTATGCTAATTAATGGTCAAGGCTGGATTTTCCTGCTGACAGGCATTCATGTGTGTGATGTAAATGGCCTACTGGTTATCACACAGGCACAACACGCAGCCAAGACTGCCACATAAAAAGTCTGCATTGCGCCAAGTGGCCCATACAGCCGGAGCTTATCCCAGTTTCCGTAGCATTAAGCAACTAGGAGTATTTCTACTCCCTCCCCCCTCTGGATGGGATGCTAGATAAGTCCATCGCAGGGTTACCCCCCAGCATTAAACTCACTGGTACCCATTAATTTTTATACACCTGGGTGGAGAGAGCCACTATAAGAGTAGTGTCTTGTCCAAGAACACAACACAGCACCCCGGTTAGGCAACCACGCCTCAGGACCGTACTGGAAGAATATCACCCTCGGTTATTCTTGTATGGACCTTACTTTACTTGGTCCATATCAGAAAGACCTTGGATGATATGGCCCTCAAACTCGGTTAATAAGAAGCAGCCATCACAGGTTAATTAAAACTCCTAATCATTTTGTCGAGCTTCTCTACATGTAGCAACTTGCTGAATGCTATTTATATTCATAGAGCTGACTTGGGGACTTCTGGTTTTAACCAGCATCTTACCATAGCTCATTCTAACATTCTCATGCATACATGTACATCAGCATGACCTACATTGACCCTAGCTGTATAGTGTTTGACACCCAACCATTAATACAAGTAGGTCACTACAATTCCTGGAAATTGCCAACAGACAGCACAAATAAAACAAAATACATATACATTACCTTGTTGACCAGATCATTGATAAACTGACAAATATACTCTGACTGTTCCTCTACGTTGTTTAACTTCTCTTTTAATCTCTTCCGTGCATCTTCTAAAGGTTTCTTCTTGGGTGGCATTTTACAAGATGTTTACTGTAGCACACTCTGAAAGTCTGGTTACTACATGATGTTGACCTGACCTAAATTTTAGAAAAAAAAAATACATGATGTATTCATGATCATCATCATCATTAATTTTATTAGCCACTTTAATATTAAGGTTACTGTACAACCTTTAGCGGCCAAATTTGGCAGAAGAAATTTTCTTTACTCATTCTAAAGCTAAAACACTGATTTATAGTTGGGTGAAAAAAATCAATTTAAAATTGTTAAACGATCGTGAGATATTGAGGAAAAACTTCTTTTGAGAAGAGTTAGTAGTTAAAGTTGTTAAAATCCTAATAAAACATGGGGTGCCCCGTACAATTTTCGCGGTAAACTTCATCAGACAACCTGATTTACACTTATTTGAATGTTTTATTTACATGTATTTCACTTGGTACAATATCATGCAACCATGTCGGATGGCAAACTGAGCTACGTACTGGGACATCCACAACAAAGAAAAGTCAAACTTGAGGTCTCTTTGTTTCAGAGCCTGTCTCATTATTTTACCATCCAGTTGTGGATTTTGTACCATGTAGTTGGTTGATGCAAATGGCCTACTTGCTAAGTTTTTCTAATTTACAGGTGTTTACTGTCTAGGCCATCCCAATAAAATGTTTCGTTTCCCATCGCCCGACCGACCCATTTTTTTTGAAAAGTAAAAAAAAAAAAAAAAAAATTCCAGATTCACTAGTTAAAGAAGCAAGTCCTTCAATTTACAAGCACACGATCTTGTTTTATTAACAACGATTGGTATATGATGCCTTTGTCTTTAATAAACATCGATACTACGTTATTTAAAGACTGTTTAGACATTTGATAAGGAATAACGAACGAAAAGACCACGTTTTCGAGTTGACTTTGTAATCAAGCTTTCTTACTTAGCAGCCCGGCCTTCTCTGGAACCCAAGTGTTTTTTCTTTTTTTTTTTTTTTTGCCCGACCGACCGACCCATCATCACAAAAAACGGGGCGATGGGAAACGAAACATTTTATTGGGATGGCCCTATTGATTTTCAATGATTTCACATTACAGTGCACAATTATTTGCTTAAAATTTATACTAGCTTCTTTTAAAATAATACACAATCGATCTAAAGTAGACTAACTACGGCAGCTAGAGTCTTGTGAATGATTTTAAAATTATTAGAAACTTCAATTTTACAGCTGTGTGCGCATGCATGGCTTTTAACCTTCAAACCAGTACAATCTCTCTCTCTTCAGTACAATCTCTCCAATCTTCTGTTAAGCAGTCTCCCTCCAAATTGCCATTATTCTCGCCAAAACTTCTCACATTTGCGAATAATTCAGGCCAAATGGACAATAAAAGCGTCAAAGAACAAACGAAGCATAGAAACAACAACAAACTTACCTAAAAATGTGCCGATGGCTAGAAATCAACACAAAGCGCGCTTTGCCCGCGTTAAATTTGATCCTCGATCACATGTTCGAAAATGAGTAACCTCGCCTTATTATGAAGGGGTCACTAAGCGAGATGGGAAGGGGTGGGAGATTTCTTCCTCGCCACCCGCGGCAGAAAGGAATTTTCGCTTTCTGTCGCCTTGGCTCGCTTGAAATCCTCATGAAATCTATACATTGTGTTTGAAACTTTGCATATAATCGCTGGCAAGTGGTTTTGTTTTTCTAGTTCAGTGTAATTGTGGAGGAATTGGAGTAAACTTTGTTTGATCAGGAGGGAACTCTATAGCAACATGGCGGACAGTCTGGTCGAAGCTGAGGTATTGTTTAATTTGATTTTTGCATTAATTACGTTATTTTGACGTTATTTGATCAAAGGAGATCGGTCTTTTCCTTGATATACTTCTTTGCTTTTTTGTATTGGAGCAATTTTAAACTTCAGGTAAATAAGTTGTAACTTGGGTTCGATCATGAGCGAAAGGCAACGAGCTCGGGGTCTTCAAAAACATTGCATATCAAATGTACGAAAAGCGAGCCACTTCCGGAATTATTCCGGAGTTTTTTTCCGGGAATATCTGTTTTCGAAACTGGTCAAACTTTATATTGTATAGCACACGCTGGAACTTCCCATTTACTAAAATATGAAATTAAATTACATGTGCTTAGCAAAGTTGATTTATCGGTAGATATAAAGTTTAAAGGAGAACTGAAGTAAAAAATCACGTAACTTTTTTGCTTAATTTGAACAACAATACATCATAAAACAATATTCCATACTTTTTTCCCTCTCAAACGACATTTTTCACGCAGAAAGCTAGGATTTTCTGGCGAGATTTAGCCCAATATTCGGCTATGGTACGGTGGCTCAGAACTCGTGCGTCAGCGGTTCTCGTTGAAGTTTATGACGTAGGTTATGGGGAAGAAGGTAAACATGGCCAAAGGATCGTTTACAATGTAACTTACGTTCAGACGGTGATCTGTTGCTTTTAATAAGCAGAAGATGCATATAAAAAGGAAAGAGAAAACGAACAGGGTGCGGCATGCGGTGTGGGCTTCAAACAAAAAAAAAACACATAAAAATTAGCGCATTTGAAAAGGCTTCTGGATAGGTATACATTTGGATTCTACCTCGTTATCATTCTGTGAGATCACATGAGATTGCAAGCGCATGCACCAATTTGGTGCAGGCTTTGGCTAGATTGCAGAATACCCCGCCTTTAAGCCCGGTTTGCCGGGCTGGAATTTTGTTGCAATTACATGGAGAATTTCAGCCCAGGTTGAACACTTTTAAAACTCAAAACTAATCGGGGCAGCCATTTTCTTTCATTGAAAACCACCACTGCGCATCCGTAAGCTCATTTTCAGCCCGGGCAGAAATTTGAATGCAATTACATGAGGTTTTTCAGCCCGTTTGCCTGGTTTCAAAAACCGGGCTGGAAATTTCAGCCTGGGCTGTAATTTGGCCCGGGATGAAACTTTCTTTATGTAATTGCAAACATGTTTTTAAGAGAATTTGTTTTGGAAGCCAGGCTGAAATCTCAGCCCGGCAAACCGGGCTGAAATTTGCCATGTAATCAGGCCCTAAGGAGGATACTAGCCCAGAGGAGGTACAAAAATCAGCAACAGCTGTAATGTACCAGTCAAATCCAAGAGTGCCCCTCCCTCCTCCCCTGGCAAACCCATGGATCTTTTACCTTTTGAAAAATGTTTGTAAAATTGCTGTCTATGTTGGCAGTTTACACACTCAAATGCCCCACCAGTTAGGGCTTCACAGAGTGTCAAACTCCACACCCTTTTGGGATTTTTAAGATAAAAGTACACGTATGAACTACACTGTACAAAAAAAAAAGCGGATTGTACTTTTGCTCTGTGTAGCTTGAATTTGCTTGAATTGATTTCTGTAACAGTTACAAATTCTGCAAAACTTAAAGTTAAATAAATTTATTATACACTTTTCCAGAGCTGCAAATAACAGTCAGTCATCGGACATTGGCCGACCAAATTTTGCTAATGTCTGACGAAATCCTTAGTGTGGTTGGACATGATGTCCGGACAATTTTTTGATCCTAAATGATTTTACGGCAAGGATGAATAAAAATCTGTCCGACCACAATTTTGTTTTGTCCGACCAAGATGGTGTCTTAGAAGGACATATGTCTTTTAAGTGAAAAAAAATATTTGCAGCCCTGCTTTTCAAAGCTAATGAAATAAAATCATTTTAGGGTGACTGTGCTGCCAGGCCACAAGCTCTTCAAGAAGTCAGCATACCTTCAGGTACTTACATGTATTACTTGCAGTGAAATCTCTGTTACTCACTCAATCTCAAGAGTGTCATTAGTGGTTTAGAATTGAAAACACTGTTATTTATTAGTGTTATTTATTTATTAGTACATATTTCCTTAATTGAAGGCACGTATGGAAAAACGGCGGCTTGAATTTCTGGCTAAATCGAACATTATCAAAACAGCTCCAAATGTTGCATGTGAGTTTGTTTACGTGTGCTATACACTGTCCTGTGTTTCATTTCACTGCTCTTTTGTTAGTTTTTCAGAAATAATGTGTGCAAAAAAAGGCATTTTGCAAGCTTACGTTCTTCCAGTCAGCCAGCAGACTGAGTTTTCCAACGCATCACGTGCGCATCTTTCCTTGTAGGGTTTTCTAAGCGTCTACGGAAGGCGAGAAACCATTTTAAAAGCCTGCCTTGACTTGCTGCCACCATGTTTCCTCATTGATTTGAGTAGAGTAGCACTGGATACTGCATTGTGATTCAAGGTCACATGTTAGAGGCAGAAGATCAGAGTTCGAATCGAGCAAAATGGCGGCTTTGAAAAGAAAACGTAGCTGTTTATAGTTTTAGCACAAGTGCGTTCACTTGGCGGTTGAAGGACATCATTAAGTCTGAAAACCCGTAAGTCTCACAGCATTTCTCGAAGAAATGAGAGATGTTCGACCTTTGTTTTGTACAATAGTGCTTTTTAGCGCTCGGCTATGAAAGTTGTCTGACAAAGGCCGGCGGAGCCAAGTGGAAATAAAGTCTAAAAACACTATGAACAGCGTGAGTTTAGCAGTGTTCTTGGGTGCTGCAGCGACAAAGTTGCCGAGAAGCGAGCTGGTTTTAGACTTTAAAAAATTCTTTAGATGTTTCGCAGGGCACCTTCCCTTGCAAAATTTTTTTCTGTGCCTCATTAAATATTCATCAATCAATCAATCAATCGGTTCGTGTGAGCGAAAACCTCAGAAGCTTTTCTTGTTTTCGCGGGATTTTGTAGATGTGTGATGATGTAAGGAGTGGAGATAGAAGTGAGATCAAGCCAGCGGCACTTAACTGAAAGCAAAACTAGTATAAAGTGAAGACACCAACAAACGTATTCCATCAGTCAGTCTATCACAACAATCAATCTTTATTTCACTTTCACCTAAAATTACAGCTAATGGTAACAGATTAAAATAGTCTTTGCCCGAAACAACAAAAAGCAGCTAACCTCAAGCAGACTGCAGTGAAAGCTAACTGCACGAAAAGCGCGATCTAAATTTTAAGGCTGACTCTGATCCTAAACTTAACTTGAAAGGCTAACGACCTCGCTAACCCCAACCCTTATCCTTGGGGTTAAGCTTTTTCGTTAGGGTTAGGCCCTTAACCCTAAATTTGAAATGAAACCCTAGCGTCAAACCTTAACCCTAACCCTTGGGGTTAGGGTTAAGCTTTTTCGCTAGGGATAAGCTTTTGCGTTAGGGCTAAGGCTGTAGCCTTAACTTGAATCTCTAACCCCAACCGTAGGCCTTGGGGATAGCTTTTGTGTTAGGGCTAGGCCTGTAATCCCAAAACTTTAGCTGGTTTCATTGTTTTGAGGAACAAAGGGTTTCCTTTGTTTATCGTTTGTAAAAGAAAAGACCTAAAAGACGCCGCCAGCAAAAACCTTGTCTTTTGCAAGTGTTATTTTTCGAAAACGAAGGAAAGAGCAGCAAAATGAAACACAGGACAGTGTTTATCACAAGTAAACAAACCTGGATGCGAAATTTGGAGCTGTTTTGATAATGTTCGATTTAGCCAGAAATTCAAGCGGCCGTTTTTCCGTACGGGCCTTCAATTATTGAGCCTCCTTCCACTGTAAAACCCCCTTCTAATAACTTCCCCCCTCCCTGGGTGGGTTGAAAAATAAAAATTTTAATCTCCCTTCCTTCTTAACCTTTTATTATATGGGCAGTAACCCTGAGTCAAGAATTTGGTTGAATTTTTTTTGTGTGTGTCATGTGTGTTGGGATGGTCTTGATAAGGATGGGCTTGATTCCAAATATTCAAGAGAAAAGAGAAGAATCGTTTATTTAAAACTAAAACACTTAGCAGTCAATATCATATGTGACCCGGTCCATCGCCGTCATGCAATATTCTGCTAATATTTTACCGACAAGCAATTTTTAAGGGAACGTATCAACCAAAACTGAAATATACAAAGTGGTGGGTGGTTCAACCCAATAACCTTCCACGAGAGAGATACATATACAGTCAACTCTCGTTATAGCGGACACGCTCGGGGCGTCGTTTAGTGCCCGTTATAGCGAGAGTCCGTAATAGCGGGAGTCATTTCCAGTCAAACCTCTTTCGCCGGGGATCTGGATTTTGTCTGTAATAGCGAGTGTTCGCAATAGCGGGGTGTCCGCAAGGCGAGAGTTGACTGTACAATGTATGGTTATTTCTGGAACAAGGCAAGTCATATCTTTATTTCTGGAGAATGAAACTGTTTTAAGTTGAGCACATAGGAACCAGGCTGTACTGTAGAAAATGGCCTGCTTGTACTATGCTTGTACTACATGTATCTAAGAGAGACAATAAAATCCTTTGTTTTGCACATTCTTTTGAAATGATCATTGTACCTTGTGCCCCTGTGCGCTGTACATGCATGTGATTAGATTTATAGTGTACCCACCCCTACTTTCCAAACTGAACCCTAAAATTATATGTACAGCATGTGGTCTGGAGCATATCTGACTTAAATATGTGCTTCCATAAAAATTATTATACTGCACTGCACATTAAGGTTAAGTTTAGGGTCATACAATAAATATATTGTACATAAAAAATGTAAATGGTAAAAAAAATGTAAATGTTGTTTATAGTGGTCATGCACTTAGCTTCGAGATAGCTAGTTTGCAGGCATGCCACTGAAACAGAGGAAATATATATTGTAAATGAACATAACATGATTAAAAATCCCAACTGGCAGGAGGCAAACCACAATTAGTTGGCTATATACAAAGCGTGACCGAGAGGATTTGAACTCGGGACGACGGAAAACAAATTCAGCTAGTGGCAGAGTGGAGGTACTGAACCCTGGAGCTCCAGGTTACAACACCAACACCCTAAACCACTCGGCCACGCTGCCTCCCTTGGAAGTCCCTTGGAAGTCAAAATTTTGAAGTGTCTTGCTAAGGAACATGTAGCATGCTAACTACATTGTATCAGGCAACTACCCCTGCAACAGTGATTAATTTTGAATTACAAGCAAGTTATTTGCTTTCACTGTAATTTGAATTTAGTCTCAGTTAGTTTTATTCTACTGTCTTTATTTCAAAAAATGCAACCCTCATTTCATCTTGCATTTTAAGTAATGTTCACATCAGGGCTTAAAATAATGATTCATAAAACACTTGTCTGTAAATTTTTCCAACTTGTACTATAAGAAATGACTGGAGACCTGGTAGAAGAATTTGTATGTTGATATCAGGGCTTTAAGGGTTAATACATCATCAAATTTTCCCTTAACTAGTACTTTAAGAAATGTATGGAGACCAGTAAGGAGAATTTGTATGTTGACATCAGGGCTTAAAGGGGGGGGGGGGGGGAGTTAATACATCATCAAATTTTCCCAACTAGTACTATAAGAAATGTATGGAGACCAGTAAGGAGAATTTGTATGTTGACATCAGGGCTTAACCAAGGTTAATACATTTGGCATCACATTCTCCCACTTACTTGATGAAAGTACTATAAGAAATGGATGGAGACCAGTAAGGAGAAGTTTGTATGTTTACATTGGGGCTTAAAGGGGTTGATACATCATCAAATTCTCCCAACTAGTACTATAAGAAATGCATGGAGACCAGTATGGAGAATTTGCGCTAATTGTTGACCTTCTGGGGCTTAAAGGGTTAATACAACATCAATTTCTCCCAACTAGTACTGTATAAGAAATGTATAGATACCTGTAAGGAGAATACAATGTATCTATTTAAACTTTGATTTTCTTTTACTTTAGATGATGATCAAGATGTGCACTACTGTGGCAGATGTAAACTGTCATTTACTGATCTATCTGAATACATCAAACACAAAGCAAACAGGCTCTGCCCTAACAAGAGCTCCCTCACTGATGTAGTTGAGAAGTTACCAATTGATGTTAACCAATGGCAGAAAAAATCTGAGAGAAAGAGCGGTGATGGTACAGATGACACATTAACAGACGCAACCCAGAAGACTCAAGAAAATGCAGAGACCAACAAGGAAGGTCCTTCTGCCAAGAGGGTAGAGGTGCAATTCCTGGACCCATTGGTAGCAGGCGAGGGTGTGCCATCCACTGTGAGGGATGAACATGCAAAACCTGGTGGGTGCTCAAGCTAAAGCAAAAAGACAGTCAGCAAATTAAACTCAAATCCTTCCCCCCCTCCTCCCTGCTCGAGAAAAACACCCCGCCCCTAGCTTTGTGAAGGCCCTGTGAGATACTAAGAGATGGTTACTTACATTGTATGGGTGAGTTTCACTCATTGTAATTTGTCTGCATACTTGAGATGATTATTTGTCATAATTATTTATTTTTGAAATTCCACATGACACCCTGTCCAATGCCTACTATATAAGCTCTTTTAAGCCCCCCTCTCTAATAACTCTAAAAAAAACTGACTTTTGAAGGGTAACATAATTACTGGTGTCCTCTGGAAGCTCTTTTTTTAAAAAAAAAAAAAAGAAATAAGCTCCCTCCCTCCCAGCTTGTTAGATTGTGGCAATTTCTGGACAAGGAAACAAGACAATTTTACACTTTTAAAGTTTTTCATTACAAAGTCCACTTTATTCCACTGATATCTACCCTAACTGATTAATGGTTTGAAGTAAGCTCCCCTTTCTTTTAAGCCCCTCCTCGAAAGGTCTTCAACTCCCCCCTCCCCATTCTCTCTGGGGGGGGGGTGGGGGTGGGGCTTAACAGAGCCTTAACAGTATACATGTATAACTCATGCAGCCAGGAAGTAACTGTCTTATGGATGTTTTGCTTGCTTTTCCCCCATTTTATATTTAAAAAATCTCTTTTGTCACAGATAAGCCCTCAAAAAGGCACAAGAGGAAAAACTCCCATCCAAAGACCACAAGGAAGCGTAAATCTTCCTCATCCACTCAAGCTGCAAATCAGGAGAAGGCGAAAGAACCACGCAGTAAGAAACCTTCCACTTCAACCGACGACTCTATCACTGTTCACATCCCAGAATCACAGCTAGTCCATCTGACTTCTGGTTCTGCAGCTAACCCAGCCTCCTCCCCCCAGGGAAGTGGTGTGCGCAAACAGGGTGCGACTAGCGTGTTTGTGCCAATTTACCTCAACCCTCCCTCCAAAGTGTATAAATGTCAGCGCTGCCCTGCGGTTTTCAGCGAGCTAAGGGAGAAAGAAGAGCACTACAAGATGCACAAAAAGGAATTCAAGTGTTCGCTGTGTAGCAAAAGCTTTTTCACTGCAAGCGGTTTCGAGCAGCATAAGGCAAATGAGAGCCATTTGCACACCTGTGATGAGTGTGGCAAGGTTTTCACCAGCAACATGCAGCTCAAAAAGCACAAGACCACGCACTCCACGGACCGGCCTTTTGCGTGTGACCAGTGCGAGAAATCATTCTGCACTTCAGCAAACCTTCGCTCACACAAAAGAACAGTGCATGCGACAGAGAAGAAACACAAGTGTCCGGAATGCGGAAAAGCATTCGCCCGCAAAGATAAAATGAAGAGGCACTCCCTCATCCACTACCCTGACACAAGACCAACTTTCACCTGCCCATTCCGAAGTCACACTGGATGCATGAAGACGTTCTACCGAGAAGACAAGCTCAAGCGGCATTTGTTCACTCACTCCAAAGATAAGCCTTTTAAGTGTGAACAGTGCAACAAGGGCTATGCACGCCGGGATAACTTGAACGACCACATGCGGATTCACAGTGGTAATTACAGCCACATGTGTCAGCTCTGTGATAAAGGCTTCCTTGGACCACACAAGCTGAAGAAACACATGAGGTCTGCTCACCAGGAATCGTTTTCTTCAGATGCAGCAGTGAGTCCCACAGATAATCATCCTCCCACCATGGTCCCCTTAAATTCCAATGCTGCCCCTGGCACCTCCGTGGCTGAACGTGTCGCACCTGCAGCAAACAGTACAGCTGCGAAGCCTTCCCAGGATGACAGCCCTGTGCCCTCTTCACCTGAGTTAGCTTCGGATGGAGGAGATGAAGAAGCGTTTGATGTTTCAGGATCTGAGAGCGATGATGAGATGGCTTCGGAAGGGGAGCTAACTGTCAACGAAGAGAAATCCGAATTGACACCGAAAACACCAGAGCCAGTCCCACTGGCAGCCCCGCCTCGAGTCCCTGCTTCAACCTCAGCCACCCCTAATCCTCCACCCCTAACATCAGCTTCTCACGGTCCGATGCCACGTGTGCGCCCTGTTCCAAGGGTCAGTGCAGCCCCTCAGCCGTTTATTCCTCCACCTTTGCCACCTGGCCTGCACGCCACAGCAGAGCTTATGGCATTTACTCAGGAACTGTTCAATGTTGTTGGAAGATTTCAATCTTAACTAAGATGGTTGAATAAGGTTTAAAAAGAGCTGTTAACTTTGTCAGGAATAGGCTTCAAGTAGAGCTCCTGGCTATGAACATTTATGTTATTGTTTTTGTTGATGGTATAACAAAATGTTGTCTGAAGCCACAAAGATGTATTTTGAGGTGGGCCTGAAGGGGTAATAATGGAACTAGGGATGTGCCTGTTTTGTCAGTGGGAAAATGGAATTTAGGTCACGGGACTGGAAATTGCAAACAGAAACTGAGATTGGGAATGGGGCAAACAAAAAAATAAAAACAGGCTGGGGAATGGGATTTGGCCAAATGTGGTCTGGGAAATGGGAGTTACCCCCCACCCCTTCCTCTTCAGGACCCTCTTGTGAGATTGGGGTCTGTTGGGTGGGGAGAAAGGCTTCATCAAAGAAGGCATTTTCCTAAACCTATACTTTACACTGTCTCTATTTTTCCCAAAAAGAGAGCGGAGCAAAGCGATAGGTTCTTTTTCCGTATGGTCGGTATTGAGGGGTAGACGCCCCCAGATCTATAATGGTTTGCTATGCAACAACATTGGGGGTGGGGGGGGGGTGGATATCATAAAACAACTATGATATCAGCTGACACAGGACTGCTAGCACTTTCAGTCCCAAGATAGAAGTGGTATTAATTTAGATGATAAATTCCATGAATAGAAATTTTGAAATGGTTTCGTAATATTCATAATATCAATATTAAGTATTTCTAATAATTAGAAAATGTTTGAATGCTCTACACTTAATTCTAGACAAACAGAAATGGATATAATTAGAGACATGAGTATGGAAAACATGGTTCTTTTATTAGTAGAAACGATTTCGAACATTTGAATAATGATGGTTGTTGTTAAAACTCACCTCTACAAGTAGATTTATTCTACAAGTAACCTTAAGCAGGTGGTATTTCGGCTTCAAAAATACTTGCGCCTGCGTTTTTTTGTTTGATTTGTTGCTAAGCAACATGACGTATGTAGTGACGTCGTAGCTTACGTCACGACCTTTGAGAGTGTAAGTACTCGTGCAATTTTCTGATTAATAAGAATCAGAAAATTTTGGGGCACTTCTTTAGTTCAGATCTCATGGCCAATGAAATAAAGAGACGGGTACTGACAGTGGCGGTGCTAAAACATAGTTGCAGCACTCGCCTTCACTGCAAACTAAAATGGCCCTTGGGGTGTGGAAAGGGACGGTGCAAAAAAAAAAAAAAAATGGCGAAACAAGTTGGACGGAACCTTTCCTTCTGTAACTACACATTTTATAGTAGCCTACGCTGCAGACGAAACTGAAACCCAGGTTAAGTGGAAAATACTCCAACTTTGATGCCAATTTTAAAACGTGTTTTTACCTCATTTTACGTTAAGAAACGCGGAGGTTTATTTTTATACGATGAAATATCAATGTAAAGAATTTTTGCGCTGTGTTATACACTGCGTCAAGGTTATAAGGGTCTTATTAGAGTTTGTGAGGGATGAGTAAATGGTTGAATTCTTATCATTTTTATGTGTTTTAACACACTACTACCATCAACTCAGAGGTTTTACCAGTTAGGGTGTCATTAGTAGAAGGTCCCTTAAACTGTTGAAAATCGTTTGAAGTAATGAAAATGGATGGGGAAAAAGTGGTTTTGAATGAAATGGGTATGGTGAAGCTATATTAAAAATTTTAAGATTAAAAAATTGAAACGTTTTAATCTGTAGATGCACACCAAATGGCAAAATATACACCGCATAACCCAACGTGCTCGTGTGGGGGTTCGTCTATTTTCTATTTGGTGGTATGAATCAAATTTTCCCTTCATCCTGCTAAAAATTGTGGTTGCACACCCCCCAAACCCCCCCCCCACTCTAGTCGAATGACTGTCAAGTAATAGAGACAATTACTAAAGCTGTAAATAGTACATCCGATCGGTCAAACCCAACAACCTATATACATGTAGTTCCAAAGTTCAAAATACTGTAGTGATTACTTTTATTATTATCATACATTTCGTTTAATGTTGTGAGAAATTGAATTTACATCAAGATAGTATAATTAGCCTGCGAGCAAGCTCGCCTTTGAGTCGTAGTTCACTGGCCATGGTTGATGATTTTCTATATTCTCATGACCTGTCCACTTGACACTGTATTGATATTATAAGGAGGAATTAGGTGTGGATCACTTGGTAGTTAGGTGGTTAAACAAACCCAATGTTATTGGTTGCATGGTTCGAATTCTATAATGATAAGAAGAAACAAATAGTGGTATTGTAAAAAAAAAGAAAAATAAGAAAGGAGGTGGCTATTTTCGGCGCGCGTTTGCAAAGGGGTTTAAAAGAATGAAATTTACTGCAGACGTGAGTAATAAAATAACACTACAAAATATATAAAAAATGTACAATACAGTTTTGTAAATTGTCTTGTTCCGCTTCGACTGATTCTCATTTTACGGGAATTATTTTTATCTAGATACCGTAATACCTGACGATAAATACGGGAATTGTCGGGATCTTAGAAACCCGGTAGAGAGTACCAGTATTCTTGGCCTTGTGTTGGGGGAAAATTTATAAGGTAATATGAAATAGTGACAAAAAAAAATTGTTTTCACGTGAAAAGTGCAGATAGTGTGAATCGTAAAACTCGGTAAATAATTGATCTTAAAAATCGGTAGAGAGTACCTGTACTGATATGAACTGGTGACCAAAACAACCATCAATTCTCCTCATAGAGGCGTGGAAGAGAGGAAAATTGAGGTTCCGAAAACATCAAATGGGAGCTGACTGTTGTTTTCAGGTGTAACATTTGCTAGATAGCTGTGAGTCGTTGTCGGTCGTAAAAGCAAATGACTTTGCATAATCGTGGCGAAAATCTTGGTTTTCTTTTATACCGTGAACTGTGTTTTGTGGTCATTGTAACTAATGTACTTTAATGTAAAACCGGTAACAATTCTGACTGTTGTGTGTTCCCGTGAAACGTGATCTGGTGCCCCTTATGTCACGGGGATTTCGCAGATTTTTGTTCTAAACTGTTATGAAATTAGTGATAGGCAACTTGACCCAAAAAACGTTATCTTGAACGTCTGAAGGAAGATATAACCTTAACTTTGAGAATAGAAATTAAGCTACGGCTATAAATATCGATTTTTTGGAGACGCGCGGAAACAACTTGAAAAAGTAAGCCTTACTTTTTCAAGTTCCAATCCATTTCCATCCGAGCCATCCGCAGCCAAAGATGCTCGTTAACAGTTTCAGTGCTCTAAAAGAGCAATTTCTAATAAAAATTGACATATTATTTTTAGGTTTCCTGCGACACAAATATAAATTTTGGCTTTCAAATATCTGATAAAATTCGTGACATAGTCCCTTGAATCAACAGCAGGAAAGTGGTATCCTGTTTACGGTCGCCCGCCCCTCCCGGATTTTTCTTGAGTAGAGTCGGCGGTTGTACACTGTCTAGAAATTGGACGTTCATGGCTATTCACAATTATTGCTTGATTTATTTAAACAATTTAAAATCAACATCAAACTAAAACGTTGAAAATGTCTAATCTGTTAAAGGAAACGACATATTTCTTACAGACAATATTATCACCCACTTGCGTGCCAATCTGTTAACTCTGAAGAACTGGACAAATTTGCCTTTTTGAAAATTATTGGTTTTAACGCGGCGAGCTTAACTTGAGAAGAACAAATATTGAAATACTTAATTACAACCAATTGATCACATTAAATATTTGAATTGGATAGGTCTGGGGTATTTCCACAAACTGTACAAAGTTAGATCTATAAAATACGCATCCGGCGTTTTATTGTGGTTCGGCTACTTTGTTTTTTCAGGGAACAATAAAAATAATTATAAGGGAAGTATAAACTCTTGAATTAAGGAAACGAACTCAGAAGAGTTCTAAACAAATTAATCGGAATTACAGCTCCACCCCTAACTTTAACTCGTGCCGTTTAGTACACTCTTCTCCTAAGAATATATTTTATAAAAATATCGAGGTTGAAATTTGATGTGTATTTGTGTGTGTTGAAAATTTATAAATATGTTATATGCTTTTAACTAAACCGTATTAAGTTCTTCCTTTCTCTTGAGTTGCAAAACTATTAAAAAAAAAACAACTAAAGCAGCACTAGCCTTTTGCTTGATGCAATTTCTGCAAGAAAGTATACACCAAACTCTTGTTTTTGATACCCCAATACATACTAAAATGGAAATGTCCTACACTTTATTCTAAGAAAATTCACAAGAATATTGTCAGCAAAAAATCGACAGAAAAATAACAATATTCAGCCTGGGCCAGAAAAACAATATTCTCATATATAAAAAAGAGTGTACTGGGAAATATGAAAGCGCGAATGAAATACTTTAAATATTGAATTCTTGCCTTCTATCAGGACCTTCTAATGTAATTGGAGGAATTCAATTAAACCCTGGCAGAAACCAATATAGTCGTCGATCGTGTCGACATTAGAGACAGAAAATGACATTGATAATATAAATAAAGTGATTTATTGTAATACTTTGTTGTGTACTGTATTTCAAGATTTAACTTTATCCGTGAGCTATTTACATGAATTGGGAGTCGGTGATTAAGTAAGTAAATCCGAGTTTCAGTAAACCACGATTTGCCGCATGCAATGAAATATCACTTATATAATGCTTTCGTTTCAAAATAAATCCCATTTGTACAGTATTTAATTTTTTTTAAACACATATCTTACATCACGGTATCTTATCCAGCTTGGATCAAAAAGAGAAAATAATCTTCACATTTATTGCTGGGTGTTATCAACTGTAACTATTTCATGTGCGACTTGTACATCCTTTGTTGCACTGAAAATCGATTTACACATTTTTTGATAACTATATCATTCTATTAAAGTCTGGATTACCCATGAGCTTAGGCGATCGCTCGCTGAAATTAATGGCACAACGTTTATACTTGGGTTCAACGAAAATAAGCCGGGAGTGAGAGGGATTTGCTGTTCGTAAATCGGACAAGTTATCCATAAACGATCAATCTAGATAACGATCACTGTACCCAAAAAGGAGGAAAAAAGAGAAAATGGAAGCGATTAAAAATATACCTGACGACCCTGCTGTACGGAAACGAGCTCTAAACACAGTGTATAGTATTGTAAATGTGTTTGATACTATTTATTTTATCGTGGGAAGTGATTAACTAAAACATGCTGTCCTTTGTTTTATAGATAACATCAGTTATGTTTAACGATTACTACCCATATCTAGATCTCTTTATGCGAGCTACATAGTTGAAAATTACTAATGAATGTAATCTTAGCTACCTCAACAAATGATTTTTAAGCATCGTATAAAGGTCACGTTGTCATGTAAATTAAGTAATGATTTTGCAGTCCGATGTGTTTAGTTTGTTTTTACTTGGCTTTTTTTTTAATCTTCATCTATAGCATGTTGCTCAGATTTCTTTTTTCATGCAGACGCCTTTTTATCTCACGGTTTCGTTTGATTTTGTGACCACGTCTAGTCTATCTTGCCTACAGCCAGCCCGCTTACTGAAATATAACTGAGGCTATTAAAAAAAAACGTTCCCATTCATGGTGCCCTTAATTTCTATACCTTCCAATAACCCGACAGTAGTCCCCATGCAAGGGAGGATGAATGTTGCGCTGCTGGCAGTTGCGTATACTTAGGGCGCTTTCCATTTGTCAGAACTGGCCGCTCGGGCCTCTAGATTTGAATGTAATATGGGCCTTTTCCACGAGATTTTCCCACAAATCCACCATAACAATGTATAACATTTATGTATTGACTGATTTTACAGAACGAATCTGCCTAACAACGGAATACTGTTCTCGAATATACCGTTCTGGCTGGCCAGTTCTGACAAATGGAAAGCGCCCTAAGAAATCGCGTGTTCCCATCCAACTCCACCCTACAAATTAACTAAACAGCGGTTGACGACGCTTTCGAGGTGCGAGTTAATTCTGAATCATTATACCGCTGCCTTCTCTTTCTCCTTAAACCCGTGGCCTTGCGGAAATCAGGCTTACCTAAGATATACAAACATGGATTGATAAGGGACGAGGAAAACCTCAACCAAAGCAACAGAACTTGCGCTAAATCGCTCAAATTAAGCTGAAAAAAGTCGTTACCCAGGACAGACTCGAGTCGCATGAGGTAAAACGGCCCCCAACACACAATAAATACAAGCAACATTAAAAGGAAGATGGTAGCCACCTTCCATTCCTGTTTGGTGCTTCGCCGCGTTTCCTGCCATCCAGGTGTGTTGTGTTGCTGGATGTTCTTGCTTTGCCTGTGAACTTCGTACAAGATTCGACCATAAGTGAAAGCCATGAAGACCACAGGGATTCCAACGAAGGCGAAGAAGCAGAAAACATCGTAAATGATAACCTGCCTTTTAGCTTCTTCGGAGTGGTCCTCCGTGGCCTCTTCGTCCGGATCGTACCAGGCGAGTTGGACGAGCGACATAAGAAGAGAGAGAAGCCATATGAGTGTTATGACTTGGAACCCGCGTCTCTTGGTGACCCAACTCATGTAGCGCAAGGCGTAAACAATGCAGATGTATCTGTCAATAGTCATAGTCAAAATATGCAGTACCGTCGATATAGACGTGAACCGCATCGCTATCATTCCCGCTGTACAAATTTCCGTCTCTTGGATAATGCTGCAAGACAGAAACAGCGGGATGGAGATGGCGCCCGTGCAGAGATCTGATATGGCCAGACTTGACAAGATGTAGTTTGTCACAGTTCGCAGATTTCGCTTCAAGACCACCAGTGTAATCACCCAACAGTTGACAGCGATGATCAAGACGGCAATGGCAATGGGGAAGATATCGCTTTGGACGCTAAACCCGGGCACGTAACCATTTTCGTCATGTTCGGGGTCAGGATCATCCGTTGAATTTGGACTACAGTTTTGCGTTGTTAAGCAGCTTGGCGAGGCCATTGTTGAATACGGCGGTCTCACTCTTCACAGTAAACTGTGAAAAATTAAAAAAGAAGAAAAGATCAGCCGAGTAAACTGATCTATGTTAGCCAGACCTAGCCAACACCTTTGTGAGCTCCTGCTCTGAATAGCTTAAAGAGCCAGGCGTTGTGGGACCGCAGGATTGATAACCTTGACAAAAACTCTTTTCCTAATGTCTTTTGTGTGCATTTGCATTAATCCTTTTCTGACATTATTTAACTAAAGAAAGCAGTATTTTGTTTTGTGAGTAAAAGACGAAAGCAAATATTGACATGTTGTATACAGGCTTTTAGAAATGACATTACTTTACGCATACTTTACGCAGCTTTTGTTTAAGATCTGAGATCAATTACAACATTGTACAGACCACCTCGAAGGCTACCGGAACATTTGGACGGGAAAAAATCGACACAACTTGAAAAAAACTAACTAAATAAAAAGGAATTGATCAAGATAAGGAATGATGTCTTTTATGAACGCAAAAATATGTAGACGTTGCGTAGTATTTTTTTGCGTGCGTGATAAAGAAACTCCTGCATGAAACCCTAGTGAGTCAGTCAAATGGAATTTATTTAGCAATACTTTCATGTGGCGCTGACTAACTTTTTATGTCTGTGGATGAAAACCTGCCCTGTAATGGAGTGACCATTCATGATGTGCTGCTTGTTTTTTTTTTTTGTTTTTTTTCATGTATTCTGTTTAGTTATACGAAGTTCGAGATTGTCTTTTGAATCAGTAGGCGTTCAAAATTTTGTGTAATTAATGTAAATTTACTTATCAAGGCAATGTATCGAGCTCTGAATTGGCATTAAGGTGGTCTTTTCCCGCTAACTCAGCTGAATGTGTTTTCATTCTGATGTTTTTTTCTCCGTGCAAGCCAAATGCCCAAATTAAGTCCATCAATTATGAGCTATTATGGCTCAGCTTATATAAATTATATGGTTAATTCAATTGGACAGGTTTTAAACTGACAAGCTTTCTGCTTTGATTTATACCAACAAATTAATGTTTTCCAGTTATTTATTGTCATCTCCTAGGTGTAATTCAATTAGGAGCCGGGACACAATACTTTTAATAGCCTTAAAATGTCGCTTTTTGGTGTCATTAAAGATGCGCGTATTGTTTATCGTAGTGTAAGATAGGAAAGATGAACGTTTATTCGTTTGTCTCATGACTAGCTAGTTGTTGATCGCGACGTTTCGACTGCAATACTGCTAGTCTTTTTCACGCAATGAAGTCAACTAGTAGTATCACCTAGCTACTAGCATGTACTAGCATCGCCTAGTAGTATTGCAGTCGAAACGTCGCGATCGACAACTCAAAGCGACTCCATCGAGAGACAAACGAATAAACGCTCATCGTTCTTGTCCCATTTTCACAGTAATTAATTTTCAAAGCCGTAGCACAGGGACAGAAGAAAAGATCGACCAAGATAAAATGTACGTGTCAAAAAAATGACAAAAGATCGATGATTCGCAATCTATCAAGACGATTATCACGAAAACCATTTCTCTGAATGTAAAAGGCAGTAATCAAAAAGCATTAAAACGGCATTTGTAAAGCAAACAGCATTAAACGAAATTAAAATAACCCAAGTCATAAATGACCGAGCTTTAGCTTTGTAAACATACATTAACTCCTGTCCACATGCCATTCAAGACTTCATTTTCTTCACAAAATAACTAAATAAAGATACGATTAAATACAGAGCTGAAAAATTGCCGTTTTAGTGAAAAAGTGAACTTAGGGACATATTGCTTTCCTTTTTAGTGTAGTGTTTGAACTACACTCTGCGGTAGATTGTTTGGGAGGTGAAAAGTGCCGGGGAACGCTAGCTGTAATCAAGCATGCCATTCTCTCGGCTTTCCGCTGCGTCATGTTGCGCGCGTGTCACCTCCTCGATCTCAGGCTACTTTCGGTCGTGTGTGATATATGAGATTTCTCGCGTTGCAGCTACTTGTCTTTGCCGGGGAACTGAGAAAGCAAATAAGTTTCTGATTTGTAATTGAAGCGAGTCGAACAGATTTCCACATAACAATCCGTCACGCAAATGAACATTTCTATTCCTTCCTGTGTTTTTTGGCGGATATTTTCTAGGTTTTCCGTGGACAAAAGTGTGCCGTGTGAAATCTTCGTAGTGAAAAAAAATATTTACTGCTATTCCATCTGTTGAAAAAAAAATTTACGAGTTTGATAGGAACGGTTATATAGGTTGGCTTCGTCAGTTGGAAGAGCTATCAAGTAAGGGCCGAAAATTTCGAAGTCCACTTTGACTGGTTTGTCAACTATTGTTATTCAATGAAGAGAAATAGTTATTGATATATTGTATTCCACTTTTCGATTTTCATTGTGATTTTCTTGTCCGTGACATTTTCTTTTGGATTTCGCGTTCTGTGTCTACATGTTGTGCGGGGGGGTGGCGCTTTGCCCGCCGGGCTGGCGGCCGGCGCTCGGTGCGCTCGCACGTCTGTTCGCACTCGGGGCCGTTCTTAGCACCGTTGAACGATTGAACGGAGTTAGGCATTTTTTCCCCAATTTTATCTTTAATCACTATCAAAAAGATGTAATTTTTGTAAGTAACATTCGGTCAGGGGAGGCTCTCATGTAACGGTCCGCTTCGGCTTGATAGAGGTGTCATCTGCTCAGTTTCATCCTCTCCGTGAGACTCGTTCTTTTTTGTTGCCGCCATTACATAGGGATGCGAACGAAAACTGTAAAGGGCTTCGAGGAAAACTGGTAATCCCTCATTCGATTTTTTTTTTTTACGAGCGACTTTTTGCGCAACTCGCAAATCCCGCCGGTATATGTGTTAAACCATCGAATAAGATGTATTTATTTTTCATCTTTGTTTAGCTTCCTTTAATAAAAATAAAAGATTTTAACTTGGACAAGAAAGATTTGACTGATGTCAGTTCCATTCGTCTGCTGTCAGTTTCTTTCCCATTTGCCTAGGCCTGTCATTTGCTTATATAAATATGCTTTTGGAAAGTGATATGCCTGTATTACATTTTGTTTGCTCTTTGAAAACGTTCTCGAATAGTTCATGTGAATTTATTCAGCGGAAACAACCGGCTGTTGACGGAATCATCAGAGGCTGAAAACAAACGTGAACTTAAATTTGTCTAAAGTTTTTTTCTTAATCGGACACATCAGTTCATGGACATAGTAAAACATTTTTACTTTACCCCCTGTGATTTGTCGCTAGGAGTATTGAGTTCGTTTTCATTTTATCTTAGGGTAGCAGAAAAACGATAGTAACAAAGAAATCTCCAAAAAATTTCGAGCGACTGTGTAGCGTTTATAAACAGTCATTTTAATGGTGGTTTTAAATGGTGAACAATGGGCCAGATAGAAGAAATATGTCCAAATATTTCTTCTATCTGGCGCAGTGTTCACCATTTAAAATCGGCATTTAATATCATAGAAAAACGATACCGACTTAAAAGCAGTCTTAAGTTTAAAAGTACTCGACAACGCTGAGGGTATTTGCAGATGAAAAAAAATTGTTTATGCAAGGGCTACAAATCTCGAACAAATATTGGTCTTTCTTCGCAAAATACGAAAGTTTAAATCGAATGAATAGTTTTCAATTCTAGAACAGGAAAGAGCCAAGTTTGCGGAAGGCAAATGAAAAAAAAATCCACACGATTGAAACATAGGTTTGTTTTAAGCTTGTGAAATATGATCCGTGCATTAAATAAAATTCTCAGTAAAAAGCTAAATACTATGCAATTTATAAATGAACTTGGTGAAAAACAGCTTTAGCCGGCCATTCATTCAATTATGTTTCTTAAAATTAAATTCGTTCCTTCTTAATGTCAAAAAAGCGCCTATGCAAAAATAGATGTCTGAGTTAAAAGTGGACGAAATTTAAGAAACGATTGCTTGTGGAACTAATGATTTTGTTTACTATTTTTAATTCTCCACTAGGTCGTCAGTTATCCTTTCTCTAATCAGCTGTTTATGAAAGCATAAAAAAGTATTCTTAACACAAAATTTTCTCTTTAAACCTATTCTAAAATCTCTAAGTTTAATTTTGGTTTCCATAAAAGCAAACATCATTGACCATTGACTCGCCTAAAATGTCCTTCCTGATAATGCTAAAAGAGATCGATTGAAAAGTAACTGTTGGTGAATAATCCATTTGTCGCTCGCTCCTGCGATCCACTGAGTCGTGGCTTTGAGCAAAAGAGGTTCTTTTAAGGCTGCTTGGCAAGCCCCGTTGCTGAGCCCAAAAAAATAAACAAAACTACGAGTTGGTTATTTCGATAGAGAGCGCATCGAAATTTGCATATAATTTTCCATGTTTCCTGCAACAGAATTGATCAAATGACTGTTTCTTTGTTTGCTATACTATACATGCAACAGCAGGCGAAGGTAACACGGGTATAGAAAAACATGAGGCGATGTGAACGCATCGTAAACAATCAGAAAAAATCGAAGCAAATCCTAGTGTATTTTGTCGACTTTAATCTTTCACCTTTTTCAGCTTTTTGCAGTAGAAATATGAACGTGGTGTCAAGCGTGAGAATAGTCGCGCAAGCTTGCACCCGATTGGCTAAGAAAGAAGTATATCTTCGTTCTGATTGGCTGAGATCCCGTTACACGCGTTTTGTTCCAATTGCGAAATGCAACAAACAACAACAAATAATTTCCTTCGAAAGTTGTGTATACAGACTCCTTGCATTGGTCTCGGAAATTCACTGGAGATCAAGAAACCTTATAATTGCAAATCTTCACTTGGCAGGTCAGTGCCTCTTCCGCCGTGCTCGGCAGGGGTCCTTCCCCTTTAATTTCATATTTATTTGATTTATTGTATAAACTATACGTGCTCGGACCTCCCTTGTACCTCAATATGAAAACTAAATAATATAAAGCGAGGTTTTCACGCGTTGAATAGAATAACTCTGTTGGATTTTTTTTTCATGCTCTGTGACCTGATAATAAATTATTGCAAAGAACATCTGTATGTACAACACACCGATTTTATTTACATACATATATTTATACATTTTTTTTACTCTAAGCTGATAAGATGACAACTCTGTGATTAGAATATCGAGGAAACATTATCCTTTAAAAAATCGTGTTAAATCTTTGACATATAATGCATGTGAAACGTATGCTAAAAGAAATGACGAAACGCAAGTTCCAATCAAGACAGGATATTACTCAGTTCGAGATAATTATATGATATATAACTTAGAGATGAATGTAAGGCTTATAAAACTGTAATCTAAAAAAGGTGACTGCAAAGGTAAACTGGGTTGTAACGACGAAAAGAGGGCCTTTGCCAGAACACTATAAAATACTGAAAATTATTGTGTGGTGAGACATAAAAGGCATACGGTCAGATAATTTGGTTATCCAAGAATTGAACTAAAGGTTGACACCGTGTGATAAAATAATACAAAAAGTGCGAAATAATTTGCAAAAAAAGTGACGATTTTCTTCTGACAGATGAAAATTATCGCTTCAGCTTGTTTCGAGCAAATATAAATTTTACGCATTGGAGAATACTGAATGTCCAATCACTAGAGTGGTTATGCATTTAGCACACTTCGAAATAATCATCGATTCTCTCAAAGTCATTATAAATTCAGTCGTCTTGTTTCAGTTTTGGACTCTTACCTTCTTAATGATTTTGTGGACACGGATTCACTAGCAAACTGATCTGTAAGCAGCTTTATGTCCTTATTTCCCGGGAAACAGGCGCGGCGGATAAAAACAACGGTGTCGATGGAGGTCTTAATCTGTTTTTTGTGCTTCCTCTTTGGAGAAACGTTCAAGACTGAAGCCAACAAGAATAAACACCCCAGAATTAATATCCTACAGGAAATTAGTTTGTCAATATTCGATTGTTTCTTTTTCATTCTGTCTTCATTAAAAACAGGACGTATCCTGAAGCAATAAAGAAACGTGTTTAAATTGATAACAGCTTCCATTTGACAAATTACATTTCGTCCACAACTTGAAAAAGGCCAAATATTAAAAAATAAAGAAAAAGGGCAAATTTGGTTTTGGGAGATATGCATGGAAAATCAGTTTGTCACCTGAAACGTGGTGTTACGGAACATTGTTACAGTAAAATTAAATTGCGTGAAAAACCTGTTTGAAATCTTGATCTAACATAACAGAGATACACACTGTTATTGTCATGGAAATCTATTTAAAACAAAGATATTAATATTTCTGCAACACGAAGCTGCATGTTGTAAAAAAAAAACGATATTAATAATAACAAAACTTTCAATATCATTTTGCATCAGTAATGTATACATAAAGTAAACGGTTATACTATTGCCCCTCGCCTTTGAAGATAAATAAAATTATGAAGGCGAATTTGACAACAGGAACATGGAGAAACATTGTTTAATATAATGATATTCGCAAGTTATCTTGCATTTACATAAACTAAACTTAATATTTGTCTGTTTGACTGTAGTTGGTATGGATTTCATGCATGGAATACAATAAGTTATTGTATAAAACACCCACTGGTGTCGCAAGAACTTGCAGCTGAAATAACCAAGTTATGCCTGTGGCTTGAAAAGTTGCACGTTGAATATATAAATTTGTTTTTTACTGTCTTATTAAATAAACTAAAATACGGTACACATCTTAAGAGTGAAAGGTAGTTTTATTCACCTTGGTAAGTCCTGATTGTTGGGCGTTTCGTTTAGAATATTTTTAAAATGAATTAAATTATTTTTAAAAAAATTAGTTGATCTTCGGTCGCATGCACCTTGCTTTCATATCATTAGAAGATTTGTTTAAAATAGATCAAATGTTTCTCAACTTAATGTTATACATGGGCTAACCCTATTGCCTAAAACGAAAATTATTTTACGTATTATAGAAAGTATTATCATGTAGTTCAGCACAATTTCTCCATGTTTCCTAAAACTATACTTTCAAAATCGTGGAATATTGCAATTGATAATAAACATGCGTCAACCCTATCGAAATCGAAAATTATTTTTCATATTATAGAAATTATTTCGTCTCGTGCAATTTCTCCAACACGTTCCTAATACGTAACTTTCAAAATCATGGAATATTTGTAATAATCCTGATGAACAAACTATATGTTAGACTCTATGTTATGCATGCGTCAACGAAACCTTAGTAAAAACGAAAACTGTTTGTCATATTATGAAATTATTTCGTTCAGCACAATTTCTCCAATACGAAAACTATACTTTCAAAAATCGTGGAATGTTTGTACTACATAATCCTGATAGACAAACTTAATGTTATACATGCAACAACAAAACCCTACTGAAAAACTGTTTTTATACTTTCACTAAAATATGAAATATTTGTTATAGATAATTTTGATTGACAACCACTTTAATTTTCTTAATGCCCGTTCTGAGAATTTGGTAATTCATCAAACCAATAGCCAACAGTTGATGATAATTTTCTCCTTACCGGTCTATTTGACAAAGTATTGATATGGTTAGAAGATTTTAGATTATGATCACTCCTCTTTTTACCGCGTTCTGAAAATATTAAGTACACCAACATTTTTTAATGGCATATTTAATGCAGGTCCTTATGCCAAAAAGTCCAAAATGTGTTACTAAAGCTATTGGGAAATTAGCCAAGACAAATAAATAAAGATATGGTATCTTATACGTGCCTTAAATTCTAATGAAGAAAGATTTATTTCGTATTATATAACTTATGCCGGAAAATGCAAACAGTGTTAGTCATCAAAATTCATCAGGGGATGAAACAATTAAAATCTTGTCATCAAGCCTTTTCAGTTCTCTTAGTTTGATTACCACAACAGAAGGTAAGACTCAGAAATCATCTAGCTTATAAGTCCATGTAAACAGTATTACTCATCAAAATCCATCAGGGGATGAAATAATTAGAATCTTGTTATCAAGCCTTTTTAGTTTTCTTACTTTGATTAGCACAACAGTAGATAAGAGTCAGAAATCATCTAGCATATAAGTCCATGTAAACAGTGTTACACATCAAATAAAATCCATCAAGGGATGAAATAATTAGAATCTTGTTATCAAGCCTTTTTTAGTTTTCTTACTTTGATTAGCACAACAGTAGATAAGAGTCAGAAATCATCTAGCATATAAGTCCATGTAAACAGTGTTACACATCAAAATCCATCAAGGGATGAAATAATTAAAATCTTGTTATCAAGCCTTTTTAGTTTTCTTACTTTGATTAGCACAACAGTAGATAAGAGTCAGAAATCATCTAGCATATAAGTCCATGTAAACAGTGTTACACATCAAAATCCATCAAGGGATGAAATAATTAAAATCTTGTTATCAAGCCTTTTTAGTTTTTTTACTTTGATTAGCATAACAGTAGATAAGAGTCTGAAATCATCTATCATATAAGTCCATGAGATAATTATGCATTGGCGTTAACAAATGAAAGATTATTTGATTACTATACCTGTAGCGACGTGGCAATATAAGAATTATTTGATATCTTCAGATAACAGTATGACATTAAGGGAACTAATGGACAAGAAAATCAGATTTTCTTGTCAAAGTGTTCGCAAGAAAAGCGATCATTCTATCTGATGACTGTTTAATATGATTCGTGCTATTGAAGGGCGAGAGTAATTGTATGCAGTTGCAAAACAGCGTGGGAAAATACAGACTTTTTAAAGCCTGCTAAAAATATCTGCAATCAAAAATCATTATTAATTCATGCAGGAGTATAATATTCAAATAATTTGGTTCTGCTTCAAATAAATATTTAACTTTTGGAAGCCTATTCTGTACATTTTGTTGGTATTTTAATGGAAAATGTGTTCGCTACCATCGATCGCAGCCTTAGAGACGCCATAAAATAGAGTTTATCTTACTACTTCCTTCTTTCGATGAAGTTTTGCGATAATCACGATATTATGACTAACATTATGGACACATTATCGAGTGTATAAATGACGAGAACTAAGGAAAATCACCAAGACGAAATATTGTCTCGATATATGACTAAATCTTCATTCACACTGGAAACTGGCTGGGAGGCCATTTAAAAATTGTTCAGCCATTTCTGTTAATGAAATGGTCAGCCATTTCTGTAAATAAGAGAGCTGACTTTTCTAGAAATAAAATAAATAACCATTTCTGGATATTGTAGGCGTTTCAATTCAAGAAAAGGCCGAAATAGGTAGTACAGTGAAAACCTCTTTACGACCGCCCAGTGACGACCACCCCAGCATCCGGGTACAATTTTTTGGGCAGAACAATTTTAATTTTTCTTGGGTTCAGCCAATTTCTTATGGAAATCCCCGTTAATAATCTGACCTGCTTGTTAATGCGACTAACAATGGCGACCACAGGCCACCATTAGGAATCCCGAAACGTCTATTTTCTTTAAAAACTCACCACTTAAATACGACTGCATGAATGGCTTATGACTTAACTTGCAAAAACTGGAAATAAGAACTGAATAAAAATTATACTTGCAGTTGCTATAAAATGCTGTGAACTTGAACTTAAAGTGCGAGTCCATCTCATCAAGTTTATCCTCCTACGCATATGTCCTTTGGGCTCGTCACGGTTCTTGCCCTGGGCATAGGGAGAAAAGATTGCGTGACGAGGCCAAAGGACTTTGCGTGGGAGGCCAAGTTCAGTTCTGCCTATCTGCATCTGCATAGTTAATATCGTACCCAGTGTCTTCGGTCTTTCTCGGTTAGTAAGAGCCGGAAGGCTCTGGAAATGAATATTTAATGTATCAAGCAAAGTAAAACAAACAAAGAAATAAGGGGGGGCCCCCCCCCCAAAAAATAAACAACAAAAGGAAAAAGAAGAAAAACCCTTTTTTACGAACCAGTCGAAAGTTGTTATTATTAAATCGAAGAGAAGCTTATTTCCCAGCTATGCTTATCTTTTCGGTCTTTTCGTTTAATATTAAAAATAAATAAATAAATAAATAAAATAAAGAGGAAGGCAAATTATATTCATTTGCTACTAAGTCACAACTTTTAAAGCATTTAATTTTTCTGCCCGTGTTTTTTACAGTACTTGTAACTTTATCGGTTTTTTGTTGTACGGTTTAGCAAAACTCGTTATCCGATTTGAAGGGGTATCGAATGGTCTTTGCGAGCATGCGCGCACAGCGTTTTTCTTTGCGAGCACGAGCATTGACAAAAGCTAGCATTGCGAGCAACGAGCACTTTCAAAAAACTACCTCACTAAGAAACCGAGCATGCGAGTACTTTAAAAAATGTGCGAGCATGAGCAAACGAGCACCCATTAAAATTTTGCGAGCATTGCGAGCAGAAGCTTAATTTTGCGAGCACTGCGACATCTTGGGGGACCATTCATGACCCCTATTTGATATGCAGATGACCTTATATCGAGGACATAACAGCCTGGATACAAGACAAATCTGCAAATTGTATCAAGTTGTGTTTTTTTTTTCACGCACGAAGCTTAAAGAATAACTGAAAGACAGAATGAAATAAATGGGACAAGGAACTGAATTCGCTTAAAATCCCCAGTTAATTTGTTTGCTACTGTTGGAAACAGAGACACGAAAATCCGTTTGCACTCCAAGCTAGTATATCAAGAGAAGTATATTTAACAATTTACTATGAGCCCAAGCTTTCTATGAGCGAATAGAAAACGATGGCGAGTAGTCTAATTGTTTTAGTCAACACTGAAGGTTTGCAGTCCAAAAAACTTCAATTGCATGTATCTTTTAAGCCAAAAAAAAAAAATTTTTTTTTTAAAAAAAAAAAACCCACACCAAACCACCCTCCTCAAAAATTAAGAACAGGGAGAGAACAAAACGGAATCACCAATTCCTAAAACAACAGGGCTGAGTGAGTACTTTAAATGAAAAACACTCAGAAAAATACTACTCTTGCGAAGAAAAAGAAATGCATACAAAACAAAACATGAAAACTCCATGTACATATGTCCTTGTTGAGAGATTGGCAAAGAAAAATGCTCGTACATACCAAACGTATTACGACAGTTCAAATTACAAAAATCAAACAAAGCCTTACCACAAAGTTCGACGTACGACTGTCGTCTAGTGCTCGATCTATCCCAAGTTTGTTTTGACTGGGTTTGACTGCCGAAACTAAAGCTCGCCCTTCGAGGAAGTGTTGTGGATAAGACACTTCCTTGTTCCTGCTGTACTCGTGATCAAAGACCTGATACAAAAAAACGGCAAGATTAAGTTTTTTTCTGTCAATTTTGTATATTTTGTTTAGGGCACAGGTTTGTGCCTTCAGTCGTTCTGGTGATAACTGGTTATTTTATTGTATTATATATTTTCCTGATGCAAATAATCAAATAAATCAACCTGGCCAGACAAGCTTAATTTGCCTAAGGTTTATTTGAACAGTTGCCCAAAATATTACAATACATAATTGATAGCGTCTCCAAAGTGGCTTAATTCAACGATAGGAGCAAAACAAGGAAGTGATCTAACTCCGTCAAAACGTGGCTTGAGGTTTCATTTAGCCATTACCAAGACAAATATAGTTATAAACGGAAAAGAAATGCAAGCAATTGCCTAAGGTTCATTTGACCAGCCATCCTTTATGTTACAATACGTAATTAATACTGTCTACAAAGTGGATCAATTCAACGATAAGGCCAAAACAAGGAAGTGATTGACCACCGTCAAAACTTGGCTTGAGGTTTCATTTAGCCATTACTAGGACTATTATAGTTAGAAACGGAAAAGAAACTGCAACCAATTGCCTAAGGTTCATTTGACCAGCCATCCGTAATGTTACAATACGTAATTAATACAGTCTCCAAAGTGGATTAATTCAACGATAAGACCAAAACAAGGAAGTGATCTAACCCCGTCAAAACTTGGCTTGAGGTTTCATTTAGCCATTACCAAGACAAATATAGTTAGAAAAACGGAGAAAAAAATGCAACAAAAAGCACGCCGCTAGGGCAGTTAGGGAGATTAATTAACGCTACATGCAAAATATCGTTTCCTTCAATATCGAAATATAAAAATGCAGTACTGTTGTTGTGAACAGCGCAATGTTTAGTAATAAATCCATAATAACCGTCACGAATACCCAATGTTTAAGCAGTACTGAACTGGCAAAAAAAATGAGATACCTTGCTAATGTTTTCAAACAATTTTCTTAGCAGGATAGATATAAATTTTATCCGTAACCATGGTAACTGTCGTAGAAAATACGCAGGTCGTTTGTCAGCTGTTCACGCTTTGATGGTTGATTGACAACTGGGGGTCACAACGGCCGACCCAAGCCCCTCTTATAAGGGAATCTTTTTTTACGATACTTGCCTCATAAGCATAAGCACTTCACTTTCTGATCAAGCTACAAAAATATCAATTCTGAATATTAAAAGTACATGGTACGATTAACTTTCGCTATAAATTTGAGCCCGATGTATTAAATACCTTTTCTGTGACACAGGTTTGAAAACTTGATATTTTGCAAAGAATGTATGGGCTCATTAGCGCTTTTGCCACCCAGAAATTTTGCAGTTTTTGAACGCTTATATCTCCCTGAATATTATACACAAAAGGTAGCCTGCAGTGCAGGCGTTTTCCGTGGGCGTGTAGTCCGCGTAGTACTAGTTCGCGATCGAGTCTTGTCAGCCTCACTCCTACTCTCCATGATACGATTTCTCCTATCCCCAATCCTTTCTCCAATATGAATCCAAGATGGCACTCGCCCGATCAAAATGCATTAGAAATCGCTCGCTAAATACGCTTGCTTTGCAGGCTACACAAAGAGCTGAAAATTCTGTTTTCATTAAGTTTTACAAGCTCTTTAAATATCAGGAGTCACTTAGTTTATAGCATGATGCCTTTTCTAAGCAAAGTTAGTTGTATACTTGTGGTCACTTATGATGAGGCAAAACGTAATCAATGACGTCAGCCAAGATCGCCCTATACCGGAACTTCTTGTTTATGAGGAAAACATTCAATATCAAACGAGATCTTTCCCATTTAAAGACGTCAAATGTACAGCTGCTTCTATGGTTTGAGTTAAGAGTTGCCACAGCCACACATCAAACCTCAAAATGTTGCAAAATCCAAATTGACCGGTTTCATTTTTTGACGCTGTTACATAATTTTGCATTTTTTTTAAGATATGCTCTCTTTTTCAATGGGGTACTAATTTTGTAAGGAGGCAATTACCTGTGCGGTTAAAATATTGATGATATTTACTAGCTAGTTACACGATTAATATTTAAGTTTAAACCTTTAAGTATCGTTATTTATATTATATTTTGCAAGTTGCGGCCGGAGGAAAAATTAAAAGATCGGACGTCGAATAAAATCGTAACCTTCTAATAAGGCAAATAGTTTTTGGATAAAGAATACAAAATAAGCGAGTAAACTAAGAAGGATGTTTACCAGAATCTCGATTTCTTGCCGGGCTTAGAAAACATGCAAAGAGAAGTGTTCGGTTTTCAGTTCTTCTTAGAAAATTTGGACGGTGGCATTACTGCAATGACATAAGTAGATGATTTGTTTAACTTTCATAATCTTTTTGGTTGATAATGTATTCAATAGTGTAAGTCGGAAAAAGGGATCTTTAAAAACAAGGTTTTTGTTTGCCCACCAGGTGTTTTTTATTTCATCGAAAAACTTGATCTTTATACGAATAAGAGTGCTTTCGTAGCAGTTCTTGCACTGAAATTTAAAATGAAGAAATTTGTGAAATGACCGAAAAACGTTGATGAAACAGGCTCGTAACTAGCAAGAGGCAAGACGAGGCACTTGCCTCGTCTAAATTGTACCCAAAATTCAAAACAAAATATGTTTTGTTGTGAAAATAATCCCCAGTTGAACGGGATAGTTTTTTCTCAAGAAATACGCCATGAAAAATGTCTCTGAAAGAGATTCATAGCTTGTAGAATTCAAAATTTTCTGGAAGGCATGCCCCCAGAACCCTCTAGCAAGATCTTGCTCAAATCTTGCCTCGTCTATGGCAAAGGTCTGGTTACGGCCCTGTGAAAAGATCGCAAATTCTCTTGCAAATTAAACTTTTATTTACAAGCAAGACCGGCCATATCATTTTAATAACAGTCTGTAATTTGACAGAAAAGCAGAAAATCTATTCAATATTTTGGTCCATTAAGCAAGTATTTTTTACTGGCGTTTTTGGCGAACTCTGCGCAGCAGAGATGTTAAATATTTTGAGAGAGGTGTTAATTTTAAAATAAAACATAATTTAATGTTTCAAAACTAAAGGGAAAGTCGTCTATTTAATTTGTAAATTATAGCTGCACCGATGGAAACTTATATTGCGCAGTTAATGATACTGAATCCGAAACGATGCCAACTCATCGATGTTGTATAAATCATGACGATTTATGTCCATGAACGTTCAATCGCCTTAAACACGAAATTATCTTTCTTGATGAAAGCTAGTAACAGTTACAATTTTTCATGCAGTTAAGACGGCATAATTAATATATTAGAATAATCAGTATGACAACGATAATTTAGTAGAAATATCGAAAAAACCTTAGCACGAATATGCTCCAAGAGAAAGAAAGAGCGAAGGTGTAAATATAAAATCGACATACCGATTATAAGACTGAAGTTCTCGAGGAAAGATGAAAGTCCTGCCCGTGCGAGTCAAGCCTTGCTAAAGTGCGAACGTAGAAGGTGTGTGTTCAATACTTATAACTATTTCCGTTCTAAGTTCGAAAAATAAATTCTCCCTACTGGTTTGCCTGCATTCTTTTATGTTGGCTATGAGAGTTTGGTAGAACAACACGTACAAAACAACAATCTTGCAGTTGATGAATTTTTTTATTCCTGCCACCTGTTCGCCTGGAAACGTATCGTTTTACAATGAGAGTTTAGATTTTGGTCATCACGTGTCATTATTGAGGATTAAAAGCGGTTTTTAATGAGTCTATGTTTAAAAGCCTTTAAAACGTTCTACATTTACCGCTTAGTTGAAAGCTTTTATTGTTTAATCTTTAATTGTTTCTTGCAATAAGTGATTTTCTTGTGAGAATTCATCATGTGTCATTTGACATTTTTAATGATTAAAAATCAGTTATTTCGGCAAATACCCATTTGAGAAAAAAGTTTTTTTTTAATCGCACGTAACGTTGAAAGTCGCCCAGTTTAATAAAATGAGCAAAGGATTAGCATTTTAAAAATCTGACATATTGGAGCAAAAACATAATTTTATTCGTTTAAATAGTTATAAAAAACAGTTTATTTTAAAAAGGGACATTATAACGTCGATTTGATGCATATTTATCAAAAATTACCACTTAAAAAGGGTTGGATAATATCTTATAGCATTTTCTTGATTCGTGTTAAATGAAAAAAAAAATCGATCTATGAAAATCTGCGGCAAAATTCGTTTGGCTAATTGCAGACATAATTATTGTTTCGTTGAAAATTTTCATTATCTGTAGAATTTATCGAATTGAAATTACTTCTCTATATATCTAATTGAAACCGACACGCACTTTAGGTGATTATATGTCAAAAATATTAAAAATACGTTAAAATAATACAACGCTTTTTTGTTTATAGCAGGCAATGGATATTTTGTATTGCTTGGAAATGTTCACGAAAACAATGTAATCAATTTCTGTAACTATCAGATTTATATACGAAAAAAATATTACACATAACTTTTTTGTGTAATTTGGCAGTCAGTGTGAAGTGAAAACATTGTCGGGCTTTTTCAAATTTAGACCGATTAAATTTAATCGAAGAGAATTTGTCACGTAGCAACGTAGTAAAAACACAACTTTGTGTTTATTTAAAATATGCAGAAGGCGACGCGATTAAACTGCGAAGTAAAAAAGTTTATCGAGCAGTTAAAAAGGCTTTTATTTTCTTCTCGTAAAGCAAATTTGCACAAATTCTTATGTAAGAACTGTCGCATTAGTAAGCACATTGATTTGAAAATATCTAAATTATTGAGTCTATTGTACCTGAATAAAACTAACACGTACATTTAGTTATTATGATGTGATAATTTCCATATGTTTCAGTTGAAGTTTAATGCGCAAAGACCATTAAATTGTAGTTTGAGTGTTCTGTGTGTTAGCTTGGCAGTGTTACAAAAATGAATTCCAGTTTAATAGAAAGAAAAACGGAGCATTAATGTGTATAACATTAAAGCCTTAAAATAAAAATTTCAACAGTTTGAAGTTTAAACTACACAGATTATATATCGATAAATTTTAATTTCCAGAATCAATCCGTATTCCCTTTTTCTGCCTGACTAATGCTTAACTCTTAGAACTGTTTTTTTTTTTAACGGTTTTTAGGAATATTTACAACAGACATTTGCGTACCTGAAGACCCCCTAAAGGGAGACCAAAGGCTATAACGGCATTCCTCGAATTGTGATGCCGGCAGCTTACTTCAAACACCCGCAAATAATCAAGTTTTACATTTTGTCGGTTTATTAGGGCAATATGGTAATATTTTAATAATGACAATATGGTAAACGTGATAACGCCACTGTGACAATATCCATCTTTACATTTTCAACTAAACAACTGATAAAATAAGCAAAAAATCAAGTGGGAAGTGTTATTCAAAATGCATAACAAACATAAAAGAGATTTCTGGCACGGTGTACAAAATCTTTCCACATGCCTTTTGAAGACTTTTCTTCCTGGTCTAATCCACTGCATGCTTTGAACTCTAAAAATAATTCTAATTGTAAATATAAAATGCCTAGGACTGCCAACTATTTGACAGTCATGTCGTAGTAATTTTTGTTATACGTTAATTATTTTCTGTATAAAACTAATGGTGTGCAGTTTATTGGATAAAAGCAAAATGTTTGAATAGGAGTTATTGCTGCTCAAAATACTTCAAACTAACATGATTGCTTTCAGGGTTGTAAGGTAATCCTTAAAGCTCATACACGGTTATTTATATTTTATTTTTCGAGATCATTTCGTTGTTACTCGAGTGTATTTTTAGTAGACAAGATGTTATATGTTTTATTTTGGTTAAACCACAAACATTTCCGTAAAGGCACTTTTTTAATCGCGCAGACCAAACGGCGTCAAAGACAATTACTCATCAAGAATAGCATGAGTCCACTATCGCTTTAAATCCTTTTTATTTCATTTTACCATCTTTGACAAATTTTGAGATTGTGAGGCAAACGACTGAAACCTCGATAACAAAACTATGCAATTAAAGCTCAGCGCTTGCTAAATATCTTCTGATATGACATTTTATCGGCCCGAGAAACAGCTTGTCTGACCTATGAGTCAGTTTCACTCAGTGCACTCAGTCTCGTGTAAACATCATTAATTGTTTTCTAAGGCTTTTCAGTAGTGGGGGACCTACACTCGCTTGGCGGAGTTTCACTAGGGTACTCCAGCCGTCGGTGAAATCATAAACTCGGCTTTTTAACCAAATTGTCTGACGTTTAAACCACGGGTTATACTCTGTTAGTTTTCGGTATTTTTTTTTGTCCCTTCACATTCGCAATGATCACAGTTTTTGTATGTACGTATATGCGGTCCTACAATTAGGAAACATCTTTTTTAGTATTTTTTTAGTCATACGTTGATCATGAACAGGAAGTAATCAAAAGCTATTTAACAATCAAGAACAGTGGCACAAAGAAACAGGAACTCTTCTTTAAATAAAAAGCAAATAAAGATGCCGCTAGAGGGATCGATCTCTCGGGATATTAGAAACTTCACCAGCAGCATTTGCACAGCAGGTTGGAAAATTCAGGTTTATAGCAAGACTTTGCAGTGTCGGTCTCCTTCTTTTTTTGTTTGCTCGTTTCTTTGTTTTTTACCTATAACAGACATGTATGAGTCATTTTACATATCTATTGGTTGTATAATAATACAACTCGTCGTGTGCAATTAAGCGGGAAACATAACATTTTAGTTTCAAACGGATGTGGTCGATAAGATGCCATTTTAAGATGTCTGCTCTTGGCTTTATAAAGGGACGAAATGAATGTTTTAGTCTTAAAATTTGCCTGGAGGGAAATAACTGCCTGCAGTTGACGATGTACAATCCTAAACTAAAAAAATAATTGCTTTACTTAATTTTAACGAAAAATTGCTTACATGCTAAGGAAAAAGCTAAAATGAATAGAGCTGTTGTAATTAGTAAGGCGAATTGTTATTTAAAGTGGAGATATATGAATTTGCATGAATAAATCGATTAGTTTCGGTCCAGAGAAGGTGTCAACTCGCGCTGTATGTAAAATGCATTTACCGGACCGAAATACGCGACAATCAAGTATGCTTTTAATATAAAGTTTTAAATTGCCGTAAAACACTTGTACATGTCTTTTGCACGAACTGAGTAGCTTCGGTTTTTAAGCGTTCATTCATGATCAGCTGACAGAAGCTTCTGTATACATTGCTAAAAATCGAGATATATTTAAATCCGAATTAAAAATCTGATGTCATCGATATATTCATGCGTGTAACATATGGGCAATCAGTAGCTAGTATATAGAGAGTAGAGTTTAATTACTGAGCAATACAGAGTCTTAAGTCTCGATCACCCGTTATCTACATTTGAAATTTCACCCATTTTAGCCCAGAGGACCTTCTTTCAAGTATTTATTAACAGGAAAATATACCTTCATTTGTTTGTTTACGGTTAAGTGTTCACCCATTTGAGCCTTGACGCTAAATTGATCATTGACCATAAAATGTATCCTGATTTGTTTTGTGGACGGTAAAATAAGAATTATGCTTTAGGCCATTTGAAACTGAATAATATTCAGATCCATTGAATTCTGGATGATTAATTTCCTTCTCAATATGAGCTGTTTCTTGATTTTTTTTTTTAATACTTACTTGGGACCAGTCGATCCTTTTACGTCAGTTTGTGTCGAGAAAATTTAAGGAATTTTCTTAAAAGTCCTTTTTCGTCATCTAAGTGTGACTTAATGTGGAAAATATTGCCGAAAATGGCCGCATCACCTGGGCGACTTCGACTTCCAAAAAGCAGCTTGTTTTGTCGTTGAATAGCACAGCGGTCAGCTGATGTTGGACCGTATGGTATTAGCGGACTTCCTGGTTGCTTGGCAACTGCTTTCAAAGGCTTCATTATATGAGTCTTTATATCTCCGTGTAGCTGTGCCGTCGATATAAAGGCTAGACATCACGTGACCAAAGCCGCCCATGAAAAACTGCTTATTTCATGGTTTTCGTTCTATGCAATACGGGTGAATATACCACGATAAAATGCGAATTGTATACCTTAAACTAATATTTTAAGGGGCAGTATCACCGAGATTTAGTGCAATTTGAAAATCACATGAAGGTGTTGGTTTGAATTGTAAAAACATTCATAGTAGCTTGGCCTTGCTAAAACACACTTTGCAAGTCCTAAAAATTGTTAAAACGTGATTTGGGTACAGACTGGTAGAAAAGAAGTGGCCTAAAACTTGAAAACGTCGGGCTGACGTATTCAAGTTTGACGGTTTTACTTAGAAGAAAAACCATTGATTGCGGTTTATTTACATCTTGGAGAATGATTTCATGCCTTTCTTTTGTTGTTCAAAAGTTATTTTGATTAACAGTGAGTGCATCCTCGTAATTCTAGAATATTTTACACTAGATTTAAAAGATTTCTCGTGACAATGTCCATTTAATTTCGAAAGACATTTTAGCACTGTATTTGAAACGAACAAGTACAGACTCATTTAAGGCTTTTACTCAGATAGGGTTGAAAATACTATTTTATTACTACATATTCATAAAGAAATCCGGAACGGGAATCTACATTATTATTTTATGCCAATTCAACTGCTTGGGACAAAAAAGACTGACAAGGAACTCTAGATTATAGCTCTCGCGGTTTTCTAACCTATTTCCTGGCTTTTGTGATATTTTCGGTAGGAGATATTTAATTTTTGAAATTGATAAGCAAATCGTAGACAAAACAACAAGACAAAATATTGATCACAATACTCTGATAAAATAGAAGCTTTTTCGGTGTTTACTGATAATGAAGAATGCATTTTTTTGATATGACATTTTGTTTACTCGACTTATTATTTTTTAAAAGCCCGGAAAGGCGTACCTCACCCGAAAGATCGCTCAGTGTACTTACCGGGACTTACTGAAAACGATCGATGGTGTTATTTTCTTTGGCGTTATATGAATTTTGAGCGAAGTTCAAAAACGAATTTAAGTTTGGCTGAGTGAATGCCCGAGTAACGAAAATGTTAGGTAAATGTTGCCGAGAAAACGGTTTACTTTTCGGTATGATGAGTGAAGACGATGGTACTTTTCTAACTAATTCCGTTTTTGTACCAGGGACACTATTAATAAATTTGTCAAGTGTCTGCTATTTTATGTGTCGAGTGGGAAGACGAGACCAACTTTTAGACATAATCAAAAGTACTAGCTAAAAAAGGCGAAGACCCATCGAGCCGCATGAATCATCCAACAGGGCACACAAACTTTTTATCCATGCTTCTGTTTTAGCTGATTGGTTTCAAGCTTGAGAATTTAGCGATGTGGCGTGATACATTGAGGTGTTGCTTGAGTCTTCTTATACATTAGCATAAATTTTTGGAAAATTAAATTTTGTCTGGAAAACACTTGTAGATATGATAAATTGGTAGCGTATAGACGTACCACATAGAAACGTTGAATATTGTACGAGATATTTCCTGTATATAAAAGTAAAATTCACGGACGTTTGTATGGCTTGCCCGGGAGGGCTACTTAAAAATATTTTATAGGGGGGAGCTCCCCCCCGAGCTGAGGTCCAAACCCTTACCATTTAATACACCAATTTTGACAGACAAGGTAACTGCCTTTCATACACTTTCGATAGGAAATAGTAACCCCTTCATATAACTTCAGTAGGGATACTGCATCTATTTTCCAAACGTTTCACTTGAATAACCTCTTAAAAAAACGTAGGGCACTTCCTATTCATTATTCAGAACAGGATGGCCGCTTGGTGGTTTTGAATGTGGAATGGGCGTTTTCGAACACTTGGAATCTACTTTGAGTGTGAAGGGGTAAAACGTACTTACCAGAACTTTACTTGGTGACCATGGAAACCTTCGCAGTTCAAAGAAACCGAAGTACGCCGCCAAGTATGGTCTACACCACACTTGAGAACGCACTTGCAAATAGGAAATGGAAGGCAAATGAAAACGGCGCGCAGCGTTGACACGATTTTGAAGATGATTGACTGCTTGTACCGCAAGTAATATACTTTGTCATCAAATGTGAAGCCAGATTTTGTAAAATGCGACTTGAGATTTTCAAGTACACTTGAGTCAAGTGCTTACTTAAAACTAACTTAGCTTCTAGTGTGAAGCCAAGTATTTTTATCACCCGTCTCAGTGTTTGAAAATGTATATTCATACTGGTGTTTATGCCTTACAGACAAGAACAGTCAAAATATACATATAAAGAATAAATATAAGGTGTCCCACTGTTGGCTTTTCCTACATTACCAGCGTGCCCAATATTTGCTTTGCTGTTAGCAGTCTCTTCACAGTTCGAGTTCCGCTACAATATTAATTGCTCTTATTGTCGAGGATTTTAATTATTATCGATATGACAATCATTCTAGTTCCTGTTTTAATCTTGCATCACATTGAGAAAATTCAAATTCAAATGAAAAATAAATAATTGTTATCGATAAAAATGACTCGCAAAGTCTGAAACAGTACGGAAAGTTCAACCATTCCATTTTCTGAAATACTGGAAGACTAAATCAGTGAACAGACGTGTCAGAATCGGTAAATAAAATATGGAAGCTATTGTTTGCAAAACAGTGGCAAAACACCTCTTATCTCGGACTCACCAGTTTTTCGCTAATGAAAACCTATTCACTAAACAATATTATAGCAAAAGGAAACGGAAAACTTGTCTGCGACTAATTATAAATTGGACAAAATGAGTCCAGCTGAGCGACTTCATATCTTTGCCAAGTTTTAATGGCTTGATATCGACTGATATCACGGCTGGCAGGAAGATAGTGCTAAGTAATTGTCTGGAGTGGATTCAACCCTCAAAATAACGCCAAAGAATCGAAACCACTTGAAATAACAATTTAGAAGCTTATGGTTGCATACTCTTGATAAGCATGCGTTCTTTTTGGTACCAACACTTATCACAAAAACGTTTTCTTAGGGAAATAATTTTGCTCTTACGGGTGACACGCTTAAGGCGGACCACCTAAACATGTTTATTGTCTAGATTTTATGGAAATTGACTTCACTGCGAAGTCGAATAACTCAAGGCAACGAAATAATTTGTTTTGGTTTTATTTTCTGACCCAAATTTTAAGGTTCATCGAACGCATGCAATGTGTGGAAACATCTAATCCAAATGCCCCCTTAAAGTATTGGTAATATGTTATGGTTTATACATACAACCGAAAATGCTCCCCACTTAACCTTCACTTTTAAATGAGGCCTTCAAAGCACCTTAGTTAATTAATTCTGCTCTCTTAATTTTTTTTGCAGAAATTTTAGAACTTTACTTACCTGGAACTGAACTCAGCTGCAGCTAAATTTTTTGACATCGAAAAAATTAACGTACATCTAAACCCTTTTACATCATCTGAGCTTGACTAAAGAACAACATATTAAAAAAAGGCAGCGTCTACTAAAAAATCTGAAGTGAATTGGATTCTGCGACCCTTTCACAACACAGCTTGTGAATAGAGGCAATTAATTGCAAAGTGGGCTCATGGTGATTACCTTATTGTTAGGAAACAATTCAAAGACTTCTTTATACGGGCAGTACACTGCAGCTGTTTTGGTAGTGATAACGGGCCAACCCCACCAATTGACTTACAACTGACACATTGACGAAACGACGCCGGCAATAGAGCTGTTGTAAAAATCAATAAACTTTTAAGCTCAAATTTGAGACGTCCAGTCAATATGCTCAATTAATTTCTGATAATTACGCTCTATTGTATAACAACGTCTAATTTTAGGATGAGGGTAAACGTTGTTCAATGTTAGACGATTTGAGCCTAAAAATGTCATTATTATTTTTTAATTTAAAAACAAAGTGATATTGCTTTACCTACAAGTCATTTCGAGACGCATTAACAAAAGTAGGGACAAAATAAAAATAAAAATATTCTAGTTTTATTTTCAATCTTGGTGCTGTTTTCCTTTATTCCATCAATGGGAGGGACTGGTTATGTCAGTTTTCTTGCATGTTACAGACTGTTGATTTGATGCTAATTAATGTAAACATTGCACCAATTAATTTCTAAACAGTCGGTAGAACCGCATTATTTCAGACTGAATAAAAAGCGTATTCAAGAATTGTATGCGTTTAATGATCCTGATACGTTGCTAAGAAACATAACGTGTCCTAGTGACGCAACAATGATGTCACAACTTCCGCCGTTTTTGATTTTGTTTCTTCGTTTCTGAGCCTTTTTGATGAAAGATTGTCCTTGCTTTATGAATAAAAAGTCTGCGTTAGAGCCTAGTGGCCCATCAGGCCGTAGCTTACTCCGGTTTCAGTAGCATGAAGCGACTAGGAGTATTTCTACTCCCCCCTGGATGGGATTCTAGTCCATCGTAGGGTTACCCCCCAGCAGTGAATTCGCCCGTACCTATTTATACAACTGGGACGAGAGAGGCAATGTGAGAGTAAAGCGTCTTGCCCAAAACAAAACACAGTGACCCAAAGTTCGAACCCAGAATGCTCGATCCGGAGTTCAGCGCGCTAACCATTAAGCAACAGCGCCTCCCACTGGGGCTTATGAATGAAGCAGCCTTTTCGTGGAAGTGATTTCCAGTGAATTTTTAAAAGGAAATGCCTTCATGTCTTCTTTAGCAGTATTGTTCCGTTTGAATTCTTGTTGTCATCAAGCTCACAGACCCCATTGCAAATCATCGGTGCGCACGAATTGAGTAGTTCCCGATGTAAGAGTAATGCCGTTTCTGCGTCCTTGACAAACACAACGACGCATGCTTTCATGGGTTTACCGCCACGCCACTCATCTCCCGATAACACGATCACCCTGCCATCCTCGTCGCAATTTAACCTATCTACTTCCCCAAGCAAATGTTCAAGACTTGTCGGTTGAATGTCAGCTACAATGGAAACAGGGAAATCTAGAAACGATGCTAAATGAGGAGCTAATAGTAGCAAATACGTCGAATCTGAAGTCTTGAGGTTGACGTCGATTAGAAATTTGCCTTTGTGGTTGATCAATATCTCAACGCCAACAAAACCAAAGTAACCATGTTTATGGAGATATTTCATGACAGGTGAAGCAACATCCCATGCCACTTTTTTTAGTTGTTCCTGTTCGCCCCAGTTGACATCCGGAGCTGGGGTGTGATGCACATCTCGAAACGACGAATCCGTTTTTCGCCTCACTCCCAGCCAATGGAAATCGCCATTTTGAAAGAGGTAGAGTTGAACGTTAAGAATTTCGGTAATGTGTTGAATTACTTCCGTGATGACTGGGTCTTGGCATCCAAAATTGGTTTTAAGCTCACGAAAAGCTTCCTGGGCTTGATCTTTGGTTCGAGCAAGAAATACGCCTCTACCTCCTACACCTTGGGTAGTTTTGATCATGCAGGGGAGTGTGTAGTTGTCACGTGACATGTACCGAGGGCACGGTGCTCCCATCTCAGGGATTCTGGTCTTGGAACTGAGCTTGTAGTGAATGTCGGGATCGACTGCATGCTTGTCGATGGGGAATCTTTGAAATGGAAAGTTGACAACCAAAGGATGTTTCTTGGTGTCTTCTTTGTCAAAGATTCTGATGTCGGGTTTAGGAAGGAATGGTAGCCATTTTGACCAATGCTGAAAATGAAACAAAAATATAATGTCTGATCATAACATCCTTGCTAATTTATTAAATTACCTGCTTTTTTCATTGGTAAAGAAACTTTTGTGAAATAATAAGGACAGGCGATTCTTCTCGCTTCGAAATCGTCTACCCAACTTAGGGCTCGGTCTTCCGGGTGCCGGACACAAATGACAACAAATTGTATATTCACTGTTTTTGAGTCGTTGTATCTTGGTCAATATTGTTTGTTTCTACTTCAGTCAACTTTCTCTTAACGGACACCTCTATAAGACAGACACCTTCATAAGACGGACACCTGGTAATGGTCCCTACCGTTTTTCAGTCACTTTGCTGTAACTAAACTCCCTATATAGGACGGACACCTCTCTAAGACGGACAATGGGCACTTTGAAACCGTCAACGGAAACTTGAAAAGTGTTTTTTTTTTTGTGAATAATACTTCAAACCTCGTATCGACATGTAAAAGCAAATTCAGTCAGCGCCTTATAATTATTCTTATATTTTTTGTTCCAGTTTGTAGGTTTCGCTAAAGTAAGCGAATTTAAACAGACTTAAAACAGGCGTGATTCACTGCATAGCCATTCAGCTTTATTATCTCAGAATTACTGGTGTCACGATACCTCGACTCTCTATAAGGCGGACACATCTCTAAGACAGACAGATGAGGCCAGTCCTGAAGGTGTCCGTCTTAAGAAATGTTGACTGTATTTACCTAATATGTGTTTGGTACACGACGGGAGAAGCCCAACTCAGAGACCACGACTTGCTTTTGTCTAACTTCTATTTTAAGCATAAATTGTGTATTTTCTTAACCTCTTTTATAAGAGGATTCACAGCACGTGTCAGTAAAATAGGAAGCTCATTGCCGGCCACTGGGCAAGCTCTCATCGCCTTCAAGTATCTGTGGTCAGCGGTGATGTTTGAAGAGTAGTCGTGAATGACATATTTCTTGTCGTTGACAAAACTTGCTTTGTGGTTGAAAGTCGAGGGTCGTTCGGGTAGAATGTAGGCCAGGGGCAAATCGTTGGCTAAAAGGCTGCCAAGTGTAACTATGTTGTTATTGTAAATGGCATTCATTTTCAAAGAGAGGGCTGATATCTGTGATAGTACGATCTGACGTTACCGCAATAGTCACGCGTCACGCGGGCGACATGGAGAAACTCATCCAATCACTAACTGAAAGAAAACAAAGTGCAACTATGAGATGTGGAATTGAAGCATCAAGTAACACTGAACGGCCAATTAACGAAGTTGTGTTAGTCTTTTCCTTTACATCCATTCATAATAATATTTTCCTATTTCCTATTTTTAAGGGTGTAATTGTACAAGACACCCTTATTTGAACTATTTCGTTGTGAAATTTCAGCCTCGTGTTTAAAATGAATAAGTGCGTGGCAGTCGCGTAGTTGTTACGATTAAGCGACACCGACCTTGCATCAGTGGCATCCGCGTCTCTGAAATCTTCGCTAAAGACCTTGGTGTTAGTACGTATTTGTCGTTTGAACAATTGTTGCCGTATTTTTATGCCTTTCTTTGCGCTTCGGATGGGAAAAAAATATGGCAAAAATAAAAGAAGATACATGTGAATACAACATGTTTTTTTGTATATAAATATAATTGTATTCATTGCTCATCCATTGGTTCACAAGATCCACGTACCACATAATTATCAGGTACTTCATGGCACAAGTCGTGAAAATAATATTCCACCTGCAGTAAACATTTGAACTGCATTGATTTAATGCCAAATTTTGCGATAAACAATCTGAAGTAAAACAAAAAATGCATATTAATAGAACGCACGCAAAAAAGGTTGTTTTGCTTGCTATGAATCGCTTCTTATTGTCTGTCCAGTTTCTTAAGGGACTTTGTCACGGATTTTAGCCAAATTTAGGCATGGCAAATTACCATCAAATTCGTTGAAATATAAAAAATAAACTAATTAAACAGTGAAGGAACTTTCCAATAACACGGCAAATACAAAAGAAGGTACGGATGGACAAAAATGAAGAAGATTGAAACGGATTGCGATATGGGTTTTTGAAATCGTGTTGGGCTGAACAGTTTTCAAAGTTAGTCTCGTTTGCTTGTATCTTTAAATTATAACGCCCAGGAGACACATTTGGTTGCAATAAAACTATGGTTTTGTCATTTAGATCCATAGAAGTAATTTCTTTGCAAACTTAATGTTTTACAGCGAGTATTTGGCAAAGCTTAATAAAATAATCTTAACTCAGCCGTCCCCTTCACAGTCCCTTTAACTCAGAAATAGTTGATGTCCCTGATCGAAAGCTATTGTTTTCAATCATTTGCATGTTTTACTCATGTTAAGTCCAACGTCCGACCACGACCAAGGGTATTGCTTTGTGTTGATAATATAACATTTTGGAACCCCCTATTGTCACGACAAGAAATCTAGAAGAATCCATTCGAGCTTATCCGGCACGAATTCATTACGGCTCGCCAGCAGCAAATTCAAAGAGCTACGATGGTTTACAGGTCTCTACATTGGTTAGCTTCAGAATATTTATGTTCTAGATTTGAAAAACGAGAAACCGCATACAACCTAAGGTACTCTTAGAATAAACTCCATGTTCCATTACCGCGCACTAACTATTACACCATTGCACCGTTCTATGGAATAGTCTTCCTTGTGACGTACGTAAGACAAGCAGATTCCCTTGGGCAATTTAAAGGCTCAATCAAGCAAGTTCTTTAAGGCACTTAATGGAAAGCAGCTTTTGATGGAAATATTTAACTCTGTACAGTAATTTTGTATTTTTGTAATTTTGTTATTTATAGCTGACAAATTATCCGTGTGAAAATAAAGATTATCTATAGTATCTGCGGCGCTATCACGGGTACAGCCGTCACGTTTTTTACCAAATTGGACCGTCACTAGTTTTTGACCGTTAAGGTCGGGACACACTATGCGACAAGTCGCACCGACAGGTCGCTGCGACGAGTCGCTCCGTGTGTACTGCTTAAAAACAAGTCGCTGCGCCGGACAAGGTGTTTGTTCGGTGCACAATCAGCGAATTTGGAAGGGTGGGAATGTAAACTAGTTTTCCAATTCAATACGGCGAAAATACATGACGCTCTCTCATTGGTTAATTTATAATTTGTCGCAGCAACTTGTCGCAGCGATTTGTCGCAGACGTGTACACACGCTGCGACAACGCTGCAATCGCTCATTTTGTCGCTGCGATGTGTCGCACGAATTCAAACCAGTTTGAATTCGTGCGACACATCGCAGCGACAAAATTTTGTCGCAGCGACTGGTTTGTCGCAAGAATGCACCATGTCACACGAGGCGACATGTCGCAGCAACATGTCGCCGCGGCAAATTTCCCTTTCGTAAACGGTCGTTGCCATTTGAAACGGTCGATGCCATTTCTCAGAACGGTCGTTGCCATTTGAAACGGTCGATGCCATTTATACTTTGGACCAAATCGCATGAAAGGATCTTTCAAACTTCTTGAGAGTATCAGATGTTTGTTTAAAAATGTCAAGCGATTCCAAAAATTATTTTGGTTTTCTAGTTGACGAAATATCCGAGCTTCGGTATAAATAAAAAAAAAAAAAAAAAAAAAAAAAAACTTTATCGTGTCAAATCTGTAGTAGCTGAGGGGAAAAGTCCCCTCTACTAATGGTGGACACCTAACCTGCCTAACTAAAAACGTAATTAATATATATAAAATAGAAAATATTTATATACATTTAAAAAAACCTAAGTACAAATATATTAAAATTCTGTTTCTTTAACTATATTAAAATATAAAAATTAAAATTATGTTAAAAGTAAAAATTATGTCATGTAATGTTGGCTGCCAGTCATTCTTGGCACAGTTTGCATCCCCGACAGTCACTGATATTAGCAGCCAGCGCAGTGAGGTCCCGACCACGTATAACGTATTTAAATTGCTTCAAAGAGGGCAAATTTCTTAGTCTAGGTGTGAGAGCATTCCAAAGTTTGGGCCCTAGGTATCGAAGAGAGTGTTTGCCAAATGTTACCGAAGAGAATCGGGGTTGAACAAATTCACGTTTTCTAAAATTATATAAGCCACTGTCTAAGTGGAAAAGATTACTGAGTCTCTCGGGCAGCAATTTATGCTTAATTTTATACATAAAGATGGCAATGTCCTGTAATCGCCTGTTGTACAACGATGGTATGTCTGCTTTTGTCAGAAGTTTCTCATAGCAAGATTGTTTATCCTTAAATACTGCCCTAAGTCCTCTTTCTTGTACGCGTTCAAGCTTTCTCCTATCGCTAGCCTTGCAGAAGTGCCAGGTGAGGTGACAGTAAGTTAGGTGTGGTAAAATGGCAGCTTTATATAGTTGCAGCTTTGCTTCTGTTGGTATCAGGTTTTTCAGTCTCATAAGGACTCCAATCCTTTGACTTTCTTTCTTACACACGTTGTTGATATGGTCGTTAAAGTTTAGCTTACTATCTATCGTCACTCCTAAAAGGTTCAGCTTCTCTGTCGACTCGATTTCGCTTCCTTGAACACTATACCACTCTACCATAAGATCGCTATGTTCTCGACACTTGTAAAAAATTTCGCTCAGCCCGGAAGTAAGAAATATTGAAACAGAAAACTGCAGAAAACCTCACGCAAACGAATGAATGGATGAATATCTCCATTTACTTTAGTAACCTAATGAGAATATTCTATGCCTGTTTAGAAATGCCAAGCGGTTCTTAAAATTATTTTGGTTTCGAAGTGGACGAATTCTTCGAGCTTGTGCATACTATTAAATCGCTACGTTCTCGACAGTCGGCATGCCGGTATGCACAAGCTCGAAGAATTCGCCCTGAATTCGTCCACTTCGAAACCAAAATAATTTTAAGAACCGCTTAGCATTTCTAAACAGGCATAGAATATTCTCATTTAATAGGTTACTAAAGTAAATGGAGATATTCATCCATTCATTCGTTTGCGTGAGGTTTTCTGCAGTTTTCTGTTTCAATATTTCTTACTTCCGGGCTGAGCGAAATTTTTTACAAGTGTCGAGAACATAGCGATCTTATGGTATACCGAAGCTCGGATATTTCGTCAACTAGAAAACCAAAATAATTTTTGGAATCGCTTGACATTTCTAAACAAACATCTGATACTCACAAGAAGTTTGAAAGATCCTTTCATGCGATTTGGTCCAAAGTATAAATGGCATCGACCGTTTCAAATGGCAACGACCGTTTTGAGAAATGGCATCGACCGTTTCAAATGGCAACGACCGTTTACGAAAGGGAAATCTGCGTCGCCGCGACGTGTTGCAGCGACGTGTCGCCTAGTGTGTCCCGACCTTTAAGGGTTTTACCAACAACATCCCTATAAAGTGCGGTTCCGCGCTGAATACTAATTTGTAGAAAAATTTATCACGTCGCTGGAAAACTTTGTTAGTCTAAATATTGTACATAATTAATTATTGACAAGAGTACGAAAACACTTGAAAAGCGTACAGTTATATGTACATGTTCAGGGAAATTAGTCATTGCTGAAGAAATCTACTTTTTAAAACAAATTGCTCAAAACGATTAAACTGCAGAATACCCGCATTTGCATCTTATCGAATAACAGTAGTTCCTATTGTTTCATACCTCGTACGTCAAAGAGTTTTCGACTCAATAAATCTCATTTGCTTGGTATTTTGTAGTTGCTCCGCTCAAAGAATTAAGAAGGAGAAAATAACACCATTGCTGTTTAACGCGGCCCTGTCAAATTGATACTTTGAATTCTTCAACACTTGATTTCGTTTGCTGTGAAATGGAAACAGATTTATGCAATTTAAATTAAGTGCGTAATATTGATTGCAGGTGACCCGCTCGTTCCGAGTAAACCACTAAACATGCTTCAGTCAAACTGCGGTTGTTTCGCTCTTTCGTCACTTACTTCTTTACCAACTCATAAAAACAATTCGCCGCAATAGTTAAATTAGTTCGCTACTTGCCTGTATGATACAGTGGCTTCAGGGATTACTTACTATTCGTATCGTTTGCCGCGCTGGATTAACGCCGATCTTTGTTTCTTTTATTGGCGGGAACAACCGCTGAAATGTTTGTACCGTCGACACCTATAACCTTGGCTGTGTTCGCGCCAAGTAAACAGGTTTTGCTTGAAACAAGCTTATATAGAACATTTAACAGTAGTGATCGAACACTGAAGGCATTATTTATTGAACACAAGCCGGTTGGAACAACCTTCCACTTGTATCAGTGCACATCGCTTAACGATTTATTATAATAAATAGTCGCTCGTTGGAAAACTCGAACTCCAACACTTTTAATTGTTTAATAGAAGGACACGGAACTAGGAAAGATTGGTCAATTTTGTTGGGTTTATCAAATATATATGTTTTATCTTACTCTTCTGTGAATTCACAGAAGACGCTCGCGTTTGGTAATAGTCAACCTTAGTCATTTTTGACCTAGCCTGCGTTAAACTTATAATTTATTGTTTTGAAAAAGTGATCTTTCTTAAATGCAAATTTTTCGGAACTATTCAGTAACACGTGCGTTTCAAACATAGTTTCCCGTGGTAGGCATTTTTTCTGTATCTTAAATATAATGATTTCGGGAAAAAATAATGCATTACGCTTTAATTTGTATTTTTTTATATCCCTCATTGGAAATAACAGTGATTCGTCGGCAGTTTCAAAGCAAAGATACACTGATCTGACCTACTTTCTTCATAAAAAATGAATGAAAATTTAAACAAACTGAATCCAACCAGCGATGGAACCCGTGAGTAGCATAATAAACTGCATAAATGCATATGGGTTAACTTTTAAACAGTTTTTGGAGCATGCAATCACATGCATGCCTATGCCACGCAATTCAAACTCGTTCCCAGCTCAAAGCTCGACAAGAAAACCCGGGCTGTAAATTTTGTCATCTGGCATCTTATTCCTATATTTATGATCACGCATATTTTTCTACGGCTTCTTATGAAATTTCTTCTCCGTTTTTTCTGTACCTTTTACTTTCCCGGAGACAATTCTTTGAGTCAGCTGGTGTGTCACCCGCGTTTATGGCAAGTGGAAGCTGCATATTTACGATAGATTAATTATGCGACGTCTAATATACAAACATACAGGGATCCATTTGGGCGATAAATATAAATGCGAGTGCCTTATTAGAACGCTCTTGGCTAACTTTTCAGTTTTAATAGCCTTTTTTTAGACTCGCTCTGGCTCGGCTATAAGATGCGTAATACAAGTCGAAGCATCAGCAAATATGAATCGGTTCCTTTTACCCTTTTTTATATATATCGTGTTCGCCAGAACCAGTCTTGCATTTTAAATAAATGGTTTTGATTAGGAATCAGAGACTCTCCCCCTGTGATATAATTCCTTACCTTTGTACGTTCGCGTTGTAGTTTCTGTCAGTAAAAGATTTTGTCTCCAGCACAACTGAGAACTGCTTCTGTTAAGTATCTTGAATTTCTGATCGAAAAGACTAAATTAGTTTTATACTTCCCTCTGTTAAAAAAAACCCCAGCATATATTATATATTAGACCTATAAGAGATTTTAAAAACAAAGGCTTTAAATTTCCCACTGCAGCTTCAATGATCTTAATTGGCTACGCAGGACTGAGTATATATACTGTAGCTGCCATAACGCGTTAAGAATCTTCGCGGCCAGAAAATAAACTCTCACACAGTGTATTGAGATCGAAGTTTAGTGAGGTTTAAACTGAAAAGCAAAATAACGAAAAACCTATAAAGCACAAATTACAAGTAGCGAAAAAGAACCATAAACATAAACTTACATATTTTGGCGCTGTGGCCGCGAAAGTGTTTCTCTGTAATTACAGGCGAAGGAAAACTGCAGAAATCTGCGGTAATACAATTCATAGAACACTATGATGGAAACTGACTGAACGACGCCGAAAATTTAAATATAAAAGTGAAAACAAAAATGCTAATGATAACTACGTGATGTAATCCGAACTCCAAAGGGACCCCAAAGGGCGCGAAATATGTAAGATCCAACATATACAAAAGCGAAAGTTGTCGCCTCAAAAAGATTCTCGGTGTTGAGTACAATGCTTACCTCACTAATGTGTCGTTGCTATATTTTTCACTGGTATTTTCAATTCCTGCTCGAAACTTGTGTAGCCAAGAAAGCCAATTTACATGTATTATTATCGATAAGCTAATATAAATACCTGATAAAGGTCCTTAGTTGAAACATGGTTAAGTTAAGCCGCAATAATTACTAACATCAATATCACTTAAGTACCTCCTATAAAAGAGATTACTAGTTAAAACTAGTAAGCTTTTTCTTTTTCTTTTCTATTTTTCTATTGCTCGTTCTCAAAGTCATTCTAGGCACGCTAGGTCCGTACTGGACAGGTCAAGTTTCAGGATTTATTTTGCAAATTCGCTTCTGGAGAATTTGATGATGGAGGATAAAAATAATTAATAACAAAAAAGCGCCCGCCCGCTCTCTTTTTTAATAGAAATCCGGAAGAGAAACATTTGTTTTTTTTACTTGGCCTATTAAACATATTATAGGCAGCTTATAAGGAAACTGCGACGGGAACACTAACGAGGACGTTACCAAACAAAAGGTTTAATGAGCAGAACGATTTCCGTTTAAAATGCTTTTAAAATCTTGATACATTTCTTTTGGGGGGGGGGGGGGAGCAACTATTTTTAGAGTTATTTGTATAGAGTTATTGCGTGGAGTTGGCGTACAGCTTCTAAAATTCTGAATTCAAGATTTTGAATTTTCCCCTTTAAAAATCTTAAATTCAGGATTTTGGAAGTCGTTAACTCTAATTCTATTTTATAAATCTACTTGAATAACTCAATTGCTAGTTGGCTTCATTTCTTGGCCGTCCTCTGCAAAACAACAACCGGACAAAACCAAATCCTCCGTATTTGGGAGAACCTGTACCACGACGGTTAATTTTTTGTATTTCTTTATTTTATTTGGGTTGAACGGATTTTTTTCTCGGGTGGGCTTATTTCCGGGTGCGGGAGGGGAGAGCGGGGATGAGAACCGCTTTGGGGAGCTAGTGAGACAAAAGACAAAATATAACAAAAGTCACACTCTATTGTATTGCAAATACGAAGAAAATCTTTAAATTTTTTACAGCTTTGAAAATATTACAATGAACTATTTACAAACATAACTTTAGTCCCTAGCTAGAGGTTTATATCATTCGTGTTGATTGCCATGCACTAGTACTTTTTAAACGGTCCTCCGAATGTCATTTTGTGAGGGTGGGCAAAGGTTATTTTTTTAACCTAAGAGGTACTCATACAAAACAAACCCCTTGGTTTTTGTGGAGAAAAAATTACCAAGGGAAAAGCCCTGGGAACGAGGATGGACTAGCATTAAACACCGCAAATATGGGGGGGGGGGGAATGTTTAATAGCATTATGTCCCCCATATGGGGAACTCCCATATGAAAGGGACGGAGATGCTCGTCGTCTCGCTTAGGGGTGTAAATTACAGATTTTTGTCTCACTTTGGGTGTTTAGGAAAAAAACGCTTATATTTTTATTTTTAGCCATCAAGGTCTCGTTTAGGTTTACAAATGAAAAAATAAAGAAAAAAACGCCTTCATACTCGGCTGTGTTGGCGGACTAGACCGATCATGCATAAAACATGGTATCTTTTTAGGTCAAAAAAAGCTTGAGCCACGCCCAGTTTGGTTTTCCGACGAGCATCCCGATCCCTTTCATATGGAGTCACCCCGGGTTACCCTTAGGGACGGACCATTTTTATTTGGAGGGGTGGGGGGGGGGGGGAAATCAAAAATCCTGAAAAAAATTGCTTGCAAAAGGAAAATGCCCAAATAAACATTATCTGTAAGAAGATGCAGCCGGAAAAAATTGTTTGCCCAGACAGCGACATTGAAAACATTTTTTTGTCTTGAAAAAAGTTTAATCCCCCACCCTCCAAAAAGTTAATGGTCCTTCCCTTAGCGCCCCCAAACACACATTTTTAACTCTACTGACAAGGTACGACAAAAAACTGGTAACCTCCTTGTTTCCATTTTAAAGCTCCATTAGACAATCCACAACGAATTAGCTACAGATAAGTTTTGAAACAGATAGCTTCAGGTTTCAATTTCCTCCACAGATTATACATACAGATTACTCGAATGCTCAACTATAATTCTTTGAGTAGCTTCTCTTCAAGTACTCTACAACCTATTTGGAACATTAACAGTTATAACACCCTGACTGTGACCAATGCAAATTTTGATTACTGGTCTTAATATTCTCCCGTTCTCTCACTAATTAGGAGAATATGGTGATGTGTCAAGGGTGGGCATTTCTACTTGGGGAACAATTCCGATAATTTATCTTATAGCTTTATGGCATATTGATTTTTCAGAAAGAAATAAGATGACAGTCACCTTTGGGGCTGAAAGAGTACTATTATTTAGATCACTCAAAGTAATAGTTAAAACCATTATCTTAGAGGGATACTATGCATGATTACCGTACCCAAATTCGCTAGTAGCCAATCAGAAGCGCGATCTACTGTCCTGATATCCTACGATATCAAGTCACTGACTTGATATGCCACCATAGCACGGTCACTTTGAAATAAAGAAGTGTTACTGTACGATGATTTGAAAAGAGGTTTTACCAATGAAACATAACTTTCCCGCCGAAACTTAACTTGAGCGCGCTCGTGAATTGCGCGACGTTTGCCGAAGAGTACTGAGACATTCAGTCTGAAAACATGGAGTCAGAATTTCCAATTTTTTCGCTTAATTTTGATTTTTAAAATTTAGAGAATGAAACTCTAAACAAACGAGTGGAAAAAAAGGCAGAAGAAAAACTTGTAAAAGTGTTGAAGACCAAGTCAACACAATTTGCAGTATGTACCTTGCAAGCACGGCTTCAACAGAGCGATAAATATAGCCGGATTTTTAGCTGAATTTGGGTACGGTAAATACCTAATCGTACCTTTTTGGTACGCTTGGCTGCATATCAGGCTCGTTTGGTCTCGCTATGGGTATTTTGGCTCAACCAAGCTCGCCAAAATACAAATCATGGCTCAACCAAACTCGCCTGATATGCTACCGAAGCGTACCAAAAAGGTACGATTAGGTATAAGTATCGCCCTGTATATCACAACTGTTTTTACTGTTTGACACCTTGCGCCGGTTTGATCACGATTTCTGACCAATGAAAGTGCGCGACCATGTTGTCTTTTTTATAAATGGTCACTGGCTGTTGATATTCAACACGGTTTATTGTTCAATCGGCTAGAGAAAACTTAACTGACTTTAAAAAGTCTAAGATACTCTGTTACAAGAGCTTCTTATTTTCCTGCTACTGATTCTGGCAAAGGACTTCATTCGAATTTTGTCCCCTTTGCCGCCCGATGTCGCTAAAGTGGCTTTCAAAATGGTGGACTTTGAAGTGGAAGTGAGATTGAGCTCCAGTTTTATTGCGAGCACATGTTCATAGAGGGCTTTACGGAAGTCTTGTTTGCCAAATATGTACATGCACGGGTTCAAAAGCGATGCTAGGTATCTCAACCAGATGATGACATATATTAAAGGTATCGGCAGCTCCGGGATATTGAATCTACGAAGACCAAAATATGGGAGCCAGCAGATTATGTACACAAGCATCATGGCGGCAAGGATTGCAACAGCTTTCCATTCATAGCGACTTCTGCCTCTTCTGGGCTGTGGAATGGAGATACTTTGCCGTCTGATGTTGCGACTCTGTCGGATAATTTCAAAGATGATTCTCGAATAAGAGAAAAACATGAAAGCCATCGGAACGAAGAAGAACAAGGTCAGAAAGACGATGTCGTAAATGAGTTCCTTCTTTTTGAAATCGTCGGCTAAATCTCGCTCGTGTGGGTCGTGGTTGACTGGGTCGAGCCAGGTCAACTGTACCAGTGACGCAACCACTGACAATGACCATATAAGGAGGATAACCACAATGCACCTGGATTTCCTCACTAGTGATGAATAGCGGAGAGGGTGGATAATAGCCAGGTATCTGAAATAAAATGCAGGCATATTTACTTATTACAGTCGAATCTCTACTTACGGACAGCTATAAAACGGACACCACCTCCCCATTACGGACAGTTCTTCAGATATGTAGAAACAACGTGTCCAAAATTAAGGCCACGTACCAGTGAAAGAGAGGCTACGGAAAATGATATCGCAAAAACAACAAACTTGTGGACTTCTTCTACGCTGATATGAAAAATTCCAGTGAGTTCCTAGACCACAATTTCCTTTTGTCGCGTAGGCTTGTCATGCTGTATTTATCATAAAACTGATCAAATACATGTCCAAATTAACTAACGTATGAAGAGGCCATGTTAGGGGGGGGGGGGGGGGTTCAGTTATCCCTTATCCCTTTAATTCGGAGCACAGTTATCCCTTATCCCTTAAAGTATCACCAGCGTTATCCCTAAAAGTATGTCTGGTGGAGTTATCACCGTACAGAAAAGTAAAATCGTATTTCTAATTTTATCAAAAGTGAAAAAAGACGTTTTCACGGTATTTGAATATTCACGGTATTTGAAAGTAAAAGAAAAGAACCTTTTGTTTTTCAATATTGAATTCTTGTCGTTTGAGCACAAGCCGTGCTGTAAGCGAAATAAGAAATAATGGTCTTCTTTTGTAGTTTGATGGTGAATTCTTACCGATTGTCTGCAAAATACCTAGACAGCCATCAATACGTGCTATCGATTAGTGACCAGCTTTTGTCGATAAAGAGGTTATTTTGCACAAAAAGGTCAGTCAATGTTTCTCCATGCTCTGGAGATTTACATTGACCTTCATATGCTGACCGCATAGTGTACCTTTTCAGCTGCATCTGCACTTGACAAAATTGGTAAGAAATGTTTGAGTTTAATTTTTTTCCCAAACATTAATTTTGTCAATTCTACAACTTGTGAAGAAGCCACGGACCGGAAAAAAATATTTTATGACCTATGTTTCGATGTCGTGGTTAACCTCAGCTGAGGAACGTGAAAAAAAGATGAACCATCAACGCTTCTTTGCGATCTGCCAGCGTCCATGAGATTTTTTTTGGGGGGGGGAGGGAGTGGGGGAATTGGGGGAGGGGGGTCGAATGATGGTAAACGAAGAAAAAAGGGGACGACCTAAGGAAACATCGACCACTTCTGTACGAGGCAGCCCGAAATCAAGGAATTCAATGTGCTCTCTCAGCCCAGGCATGTCCGCGACAAAAGCGGTGCTCTTGGGTTCAAAGTGTTGCTTAAACTGTCTCGTTACGACCGATAACCGATCAAGGGTGTAAAAAAATTCAAGCAAAAGTGTAAAAAAGACAAGTTGAGTGTGCTAACAGAGCCCGGACGTCACAGAGCTTGTTTTCAATTATCCCTTAAACTAATCCTGTTATCCCTTATCCCTTAACTATTTTTCCCGTTATCCCTTATCCCTAAAATTATTTTTCCTGTTATCCCTTATCCCGAAAACCCGTAACAGGGCCTCTATGAAGACACGAGGGGAGGCGCTGTTGCCTACCTGTAAAAAGGTTCGAGCCCTACCCTACCCTCCCTCTACCCAGGTGCTATAAATGGGTACCGGCGAATTTGATGCTAAGGGGGGTAACCCTGCGATGGACTAGCATCCCATCCAGGGAGGAGTTAAAATACTGCTAGTCGCCTAATGCTACGGAAATTGGGATAAGATGGGCTCGATCGAACGCAGACTTTACCTTTTGAAGACACGAGAATCTTCTACTTACGTACCTGTCGATAGTAACAGCCATCAGATGACACACGATCGATGCAGAAATGAAGCGTGACATCTCTTCTTCCGCGAGACAAGGCGCCCTTGTGCGAACGACTTGACACGTGATAAACGTCGGCACAGCAACCAGGCCTGTAAGCAGGTCGGACACGGCCAGGCTACACAGCAGCAGATTGGTGATAGATCGAAGATATTTTTTCCTCGCCATCAAAAACAAAACCAAACTATTTACAGTCACAATCAAAACCGCCAGGACAATTGGTGGGACATCCACAGCAGGGTCGAAATAATTATACATTCCATTGTATTTGCTACCTGCAGTGGGCAAATATTTGGTATTAGTATATACCACACAGGGGAATAGTACTTTTTGCGCGCCCTGATTGACTAACTCAAAGGTAATTAGAAAAGTACCCTTCACCTTCGAACAGCCGAAGAGAAAACAAAATGAAATGGTAGGGCGTTTCGCTTCAGCTACCGAAAATTATTTCAGATCAACGACAGCTTCCATTGTAGGTAACTTTATTGTTTGCTTAATCTTGTGTTGAAAGGTCGATTTTTTGTTTTATCTTATGACCAAGTTCGGACTTAAAATATTGATTACGTATTGAAATAATGATGGCTTGAGAATGTGAATTTGAAACGTTTATTGATGACGAATCAGTAAGTCATCTGGTGCAGTGCAGAATGTATCTTACTAACCTGTATTCTTGAAAATTACAGGTATTGGTTCTAAGTCTTAGAACCAGTGTATAACGCTAGTTACGAAAAACCGCCCTTTAGATGTGGCCAAAAAATGTGGAAATGTCTTCCTCATTTAATGCAGCCACACGAGACTAGACTCCAAGAAAAGGGTAAAATTTAGAACAACTATCAGACGATCTATCGAAACTAGAACTGACTAAAGCGAAAAAAGGGGCGAACACGACAAAGCCACCCGCCAAACGTTAAAATGGTTCTTTAAACATCCTTTGACACACGCGGACCTCTACATCGTGCTGACAGAATATTATTTTTGACTAATTCGTTCACATATCTCTCAATCGTCAGAAGTTACTTTTTTTGTCAGAATTTTTGACTTTGATAACTACGTACGAACTAACCTTACCTTCACTGGATATATTTGTTGGTGCAAATCCAGTTTCGTTGCCATCAGAAATAGAGCTGTTGCTCAATGAAGAGTTTTTAACCATTGTCGTATTAACGTCGAATTCTTCTGTATGGTCAGTCTAAATCAAACAGAAAACGAATTTACAAAATTAGAAGAGACCGAGAAAGCAGATAAAGAGAGAGGGAGAGACTACAATATACTCACACTTGAAAACAAAAGCTTTTGAGGAAAAATTTTAAGTGCTGTTAAGCAGCGAAATCAACCTCGATGGTCAAATTCGACTCGAAGCAATTCGTACGAACTCACGTCTCATAAATCAGATAAAGCAAATACCATCTGCTGTTTTCTTTAAATAGCACTACAAATTAAAGTAAGTGACTTAAGTCAACTTCAATTTTTGTACATAATTTATATAAAGCTAATGCATATGATACAGAATAAAAACAAATCTCGCTTTCAATTAGTTAGCAATGGAGCACGTTTTGTCTTCTGGCAATAAAAATACGACGGAATTCGGTTATTTAATGACAAATGTTCCATTAAGCCACAAAATTCTAAAGGATCATCATCATCTTCTTTTCCTTCTTTTCATTTTCTTTTAACTGGGAAATAGTGGGGCAGGAACACGTACTTAGCCTTTGTTTCCACTGTCACAACTGTCACGTTATTTTATGTACTTTTAGGGGCGCGAATTTTAATGGTTTTAGGTGTGTAGAATAAAATAGAGATAGTATAAACGGCTTGCGTCTACGGAAAGTTGAATATGGTTTAACTTATTCCGCAGAATCAAGCTGTCCATATATTTTTTTATTTTATATTTCATATGTAAAGCCATTCATTCACTTAACGTTGGTATCAAACAGACAAATAATATGTGCAATATCGAACAAATTATTTAAGTGCCTATGAAGTGAAAAATGTTTTTTAGGGGTTAAACTAACGATTTTACAATTATATAATATATTGCTTTTCATTAACTTAGGAAAGGAAACAGTCGAAACAATTAATAAGTAGATTAATATCATAATGTAGATTAATTCTTCGTACGTTTTTCAAATTGGTGATATATTTTCTCGCTAATGCAAAATGAAGGCGTCTGCATGCCGTATTCGTTAAAATACACTTAGACTGGATATTGCCGAATATCAAGTAAGAAATAGAAAGAGGCCAGTAAACCGTTTTTCGTGATCCGTAAAAGGCCATTTTTATTTTTCGTGAAACGTGATCTAGACCCTCTCCCTTTACCACCCTCTGGACTAAGGGGGCGCGTGACTAAACATAGCCTGAAGCAAACACGAAAGGAAGTGTAGTTTTTCGTAAACTTGAGCCTCAGGGAATGTTTTACATGTACTTTCAAATCCTCCGTCCTACACATTTCCAGGGTTAAGATTTTAATATAATTTAGCCAGCTTGTTTTTATTAGGCTTTTTGCAAAATTTATTCCTCAGGAATAAAGAAGCGAAAAAAAAATTAGGATATATAGTTATTTAAATCTTGCTTGGAATATGCTTTTGCTAATGACATGCGTTAAACAAATGTAATCAAAGCGCTGACTGGAGACATGGAATTTCTATAAGAAAACGCTTATTGACTCACGCATGCATGCGATAAAACACATATTGACTGCCTGACAAAGTAACAGCAAAACTAAAGAAGGCTTCAAGGTTGTACTCGTTCCCTGGGTGTTTCCCCGAATCAAATAATTTCTATTCGTGATCATCGGCTCTCTCTCTACTTGATTTTTTTGTAGAGGTGTTATTTTAATCCTTTCTTTATCATCAAACACTAAACTTAAGTCTAGCTAGGCAGTTTATGTGGGAAGTTGGACTAAAAAACACTCAAGAGCTCAAGTAAATCTCCTGCCTTCGACTCGTCATCCGATAATTTAAAGTTTTCGGCATATTCTTCTGGTTTGGTCCGAGCCTGAACTAATACATATAAACGTCGATGACAAATATTCAAAAATCCAAATTTTTGAAGTTCATGACTAATCCATGTCAAACTTCCCCCATCTTGACCACCTTTGTTACTTTATAGTTTTTTTTTTATTAACATTCTATTTTTGGTTATACCTGCTAAAAGTCCTTTCCAATATAAATTTCTCCTAGTCGTTGGTGTTTTCTACAATAGAACCTCTTTATTTCTGTTAACTCAAAGGTTACGTTCAATTAAAGGTAGCTTGTACATTACATTTGTGCAAATCGTGACATCTCGTTACAGTTCACCCACTCATCCGGCATTTTAGTGTCTTTTTAATAAAAAAAGAAAAAAATTGAACCTGAGCTTTGCTTTTGGCACAATCAGTTTAAAATTGCTCGGCTCAAAAATAACCAATAACAAAGAGTTGCGCAAACTTTATGTACACGAGGCCTCGTTACAGTACTGCCATTTTGTGGAAATTTTTATATAATCTTGGCAAAAACCGACCAAGGGACTTTAGAAGGACTCGACTAAAAAATAAATTACTAAAATCACTCACGTAAACTGTTGTTCGTGACCTGTATTTTTAACACTTGATCACGGTTCACATTTGTTTTGACAAGACAATCATTATCATTGAATATTGCTGGTGATTAAAGGATAAATCAAGTGCTGCAAAGTGTTCTTACCCTCGGGGTTATCAAAGGATCTTATGTTAGCAGCTTATGCGAGTTCGCACGTAGGCGATGAATTTGGGTCTCACGCGATGCGCTGTACATGTGTGGCAGGACTCGAGAATCTTATATCTTGTTATTATTGTTAAGAGGGACCCTGTTTATACTACAAGACCCATGGTTTCTTTTTAAGCTTCCTCGCCATCTACTTCGTTACAAATTTCTTCTCTTTTGTTCTTATTATTATTGATTGGTGTGGTGAAATAAATACTGATAAACAAACAAAACACTAAAACTCAAAGCTCTTAAGTCTAAAACTCTCAAAACTCAAGGCTCGCCAGCAGCAAATTCAAAGAGCTACGATAGTTTACAGGTCTCTACAAGGGTTGGCTTCAGACAATTTATGTACGAAATTTTCAAAACGTGAAACCACATACAACCTAAGGGACTCTGAGAATAAACTCAATGTTTTATTACCGCGCATTAATAATTACAAAACAAGCTTCAGCTACCGTGGCGTCATTTTATGGAACAGTCTTCCCTACAACGTAACACAAGTTATCAGCGTGGAAAGCAGCAATTTATTTTATAAACATTTTTCTCTTATTCGTAATTCTGTGTTTTGTAATTTTTCATATTTTTGCTGACGAATTTTTCCGTGGATTAATAAAGATTACCTACCTATATAGCTACCTGAAACTGAAACAATCAGTAATCTTTCTAGAAAATACTCTTTCACCATATGCAGAGCTAAGTCGTGCCAAATCCCAGATGAAAAATACCCTTCAATAACATGCTCCTGCGAATTATCTTTTGCAACTGTTATCAGAGTATATTCAGAGACCTTTTATGTTTATTTTAATTTGACAATGTAAAGCTTGTTTGTGTTTAGATTGTTTAGATTTTCACTATGCGGTGTTCCTATAAACGCCTAATATTTTCCAGACGCAGAACCCAGCTTTCATTACAGGGTATACTTTTTTGGTTGAAACCGGAAAGTATTCTTAATAAATACATCATCATACTCTCCCAATAGCACACTTGCACGATGTCGTCATTTGACAACAACTACCAGAATTCTTTTCGTGTTTCTTTTATTATTAAACTTTAAAACTACAAAGGGGTGTTAATGACAATTGCAATAATTAGCATGAGAAAAAGAAAAAGTGAAGGATTCTGGTAATCGTAGTCAAATGACACAAATCGCCTTGAGAAGAACTTGTGGCTTGCATAAAGTGTCATGTAAATAGGAGATCAAGCAGGTGTACTTTGAGAAAATTTAGTGCCCCGTCCAAGAACACAACACCAGGCAGAACTGCCAGCTCCAAATGCCCCCAAGTGTAACCGTGGGCACAGAAAGTGATACGTTTGAGTGGGATTGAAGATTTGTGTCACTTGACGTGAAGATATTACGAATTCGTCTTTATCAACAGGGATGGTCTGTGTGGGGTTAAAACGTTAATCCAACAGACTGACAAATATGTAATTTGTGCGTTAAATATCAATACCTTGTCAAACAGACATGAAACAAGAATAAAGAAAGTCATCAGCTGGGGATTAATGATTCGATTAGTATGTTGATGAAACACAAAATTCTCCGAACTAGCTTACAAGAAATGTAGAGTAATGATTATGGAGAATTTATGCTTGGAGGTATTTGTAATGTGATTATTAAAGCTGCTATTCGTCTTTATCGATGACAGCGAAGTCCTGGGTGGGACTAACTGATAAAAGACAAACGCCAAAATTTAGGGTAGCGACTGCGTTGAATATATAAGCCTCCAAGGCGACCTTCAACTCCCTTAGTACAGCATTTGATCGTGATTCATAAACGAACAGTAAAATACACTACAGGTAATAAGAGGTTCCTGGGAGGAGAAAATTCTGAACATTTTTCTTGGGTGCCATAGTGCGGTTCCCGAGACCATTTTCGACTCTTTTTCAAATAAAAGCCCTAAAATCCGAACCTTTTTTAGACTTGACCTAGTTAATTCTGCGCCTTATTTTAGACCAAAAAACAAGAAAAGGTAAAATGCAAGCTTAAAAAGCTCAAAACAAATGCACTTTTGGAAAACACATACATGTACCTATATATTTAATGTAGATGAGTGCCCCACCCCTCTCCAGAAGGAAGGTCTAACTGGTATTCAAGACATTTTAGCTTACTTTGTAAGTAAAAACGTTTGACACAAGTTTTTAAATGCAGGTCAGTTGTCAATAAAAAATCGCCGTTCTTCAGTTGTCTCGGCGCTGTCTGGATAATAACCAGATACCATTTCCAGTTAAAATTATGTTATTTTGAAGGACAGGTGAAATATGTTTGTCAATTCTCGCTTTAAATGAATTTAACCTTTTTCATTATCAGTTCTCCTCCAGACTTCTCGATGTCATAGACATAATTACGCAACCCATTTTTTTTTTTAAAAAAACGTGGGGTTACAGGCTTGATGCACGATTTTTGAAAGTGACGCAAAGAAAGCATTGATGATCATATTTTATTTCTCTCATTTTTTTTGTTGGAAAAGCAGCATCCCTATTTTTCTAACCTTCAAGGGAAACGGAAAATCGGCTTGACAAATCCGGAGTTCGAAAAATCGAGGGTAAAATTGCAGCGTTGTACTTTAATAGTAAAACAAATCCAGTGAAACGGCCACTTTTAGTTCGAGTTACTAGGATCGGGAGGTTTGGTGAATTGAGGGTTTGAAAAATCGGCATCCCACAATATTTGCATTACGAGGAAACTATCAATCTTTAAGCCAATTCCCCCTCCCCTCCTCCCGTTAGGAGCCTAATGATTCGGATACGGCCGGCATTAAACGTTTCATGAAAATCCTTAATCCAAACTTTATCGTTTGGCTAAAGAAAGCTGATTTGTAAACGTGTTCACAAGCTTGTTTTTAAAACAAAACGTGGGATGTTGCGAACACAGATAAACTTGTTTATCGAAGTGCTACGACAACAAATATCAGCTTCGGTTTAAGTTGAATCGAGACCGAAAAATAAACCTCTACAAAAGTGTTCCATCTATTTGTTATTACGAAAACTCTAACGAGCAATATATTTTAAAAGAAACCTTTTTTTTGAGTCTACGCATGTTAATATAATTTGGGGTTTTGTGACCAATATTTGTATGAGTCTTTCTTTAAGTGAATTCTAACGCCACGAACTGTTGTTTCAAAGATCACTACGAGAATTTTAAGTCAACAGTTATTCAACAGAAATAAGTGTTTTTGAGTTACATAAAAAACGTCTTCAGCGAGTTTTTTAACGGATTGAATTTGACTCTAAATGACAATTAGCACTGTTTTACTTACCTTCGGGGAGCTTGAATGAATTTCCTGCGTCGGAGAAAAAGCGTGGTGTGCCAGACGAGAAACGGAACTCTGTCGCTCGCACTAAGTTGACGATGGCCACTTCTGCTATAAAAACAAAGCTGTTCGCTTCTTTCTTGAGATAAATTGGACGAGTCAGGCGAAAACTTTAGGCGCGGTTTTGAGAATCCTTCAAGTTGCGCTTCACAACATGAGAAACAAGTTGTTTTTTGCGAAGTTCTAACTTAACGCGAAATACAACGCCGCTTCCAAAACACCGCTTTGAAGTGTGTGTCCTTTGGTAATACCACGACGCTTTGGAACCCTGAACTATTATAATTATAGCTGTTATCTTCAATGTCACAACACGAGTTGAATTTCACATTCAAGAGCTGCCCTGTTCTGATAAACGTCCCAATTATCTGTAAGATTGTAAGCTCATTACGCTGCCGAATTTAAAGACGAGCGCTTCACGTCATTGGTCCAAAATGATTGATTTTGTCTTTGTGTTTGAAAAACGGACAAAGGGTCGTTTTAACCTTGTTCACTTTGAATTGAAGTGAGCATTTAATTTGACATATTGCGTACTTAATGGCGAGGAAAAGCTTGAACTTTTCCGGCTTATGAAACAATAAAACGATCAATTGATAATTACAAGCCACAAATATTACTGGCTTCGATAAGAGGATATTTAGATTCCAATTTGTATCATTATGTTGAGTTATTTTCGGCTCCGAACCCAGGAAATAATTGCGATGTTTTCATTATTGAGTTATCTGTAAGTGCAATCTGTCTTTTGGGTTTCATCAAAGCTTAGTTATGAATTAGCCTCCTGCAGTAGTGTTTAACAAAACGTGCTCTGTTTTATTTAGATTTTTAACGAGAAAATGCAATCGAGGGTCTTCAAACAGCGATTAATGAAAACAGAAAGAAAGAATATGACTGGGTTTTACTGAACACCCCTGAATAGATATCAAATCAAAACCAAAACACTTCTGCGTTCCCAATTTAGCATCCAAATTACCTGCATCCTAACGGAATGGGTGAGCTGACCTCTAATATCCTAATAGCAGATGAAGGGATTATGTTATCGGAATATTTGGTATTTCAGATGTCGTCCACGTATGTCATCACGGCTAATCGATAAAATGCGGCCTACACTGATACCCGTGGGGAGGGGGGGGGGGAGGGTACTCAATAAAATCTCGGGTAGGGAGGTAAGGGCCGGTCTCCTAAAACCTGACCCTGTTTTATTAATATGTCACGAACCTCCAATTTTCCCCCCTGTTTAAGACAGAATGCCAATTTTTGATACTCTGTCTAAGACAAACAAGTATCTCACTGGCTTTGTTGCAATCGTGTCTGGATTAAGGTAAGTATCGATGCCGAAATTAACGTAAGCAAATATAAGTCAGCAATACGGAAGAATGTGAAATTCAGCTTGTGGCTAAGTGTGATACACCTCTACAGGCATATTGCCTATCCTGTTTGACCTGTCAAGATACCCCGTTTAAGAGACAGAGTGAAAATCCCCGTTTAAGACAAAAAGCCTGAAAACCGTACCCTATCGGGCCGCACGTCCCCGTTAAGCCCTTAAAAGGGAGTACCCCCCCCCCCTCGCCAATGATAGGGCGCTAATACCAAAAGAGGGTTTTGATAATTGATGCTAAACAGCTTATAAACTCATTTGTTTGTGGTCATTTCAAGTTCGGCACGCCGGCGACATATGCATCCTTGAAGGTCAGTAATGGCTTTTCTGTTTATTTGTTTTTTCCTAAATGTGTGCACTAAAATTAACTGAACAAATAGTAGATTAGATTTGAGCTGTAAATAGCTTGGGTCGGTCATCCAAAGAATGCAAAGATTGAAACGTTTTTCGTGCAAAGATATCCAACCATTTTCTCTTGCGTAATAGTAAATGGTACGTTTGTAAAGCGTTATTTAATTACCGTAACGAGAAGTTTTGTGAATATTTTAATACTTCATTTGTAGTTGTTTTGCACCTGATAATTCGGCAAGTGAAGTCACAAGGGAATTGTGGACGTCTCGGGATCAATTGCGGAGCCGTACAGACTGACTATAGTGCGTTCGCTAGATTATCGCTGTTGTTGTTGTAATCAAGTCGTTACAGTAATTGTTACAAACGCAGGCCTTTGTTTTGAAACATTGTAATGCTCTTAACTTCTAATTGAGGATAAAATATCCGACCCTTTTGTTAAATGACAGTATTGCATGCCCAGTGCCCAATATAATCTGTTTAGAAAAAAACAAATTTTGTAGAAGTACGGTAAAATAGTAGTTAACACCGCGTTTAAACGTTTGGTCATGCCGCTATCTCGAACATATTTGCGCACAGGTCTCTTCAAACTCTTTTTTTTAATGCTTGCGCTTGTGAAGACTTCCGCGCGAACCGGAGTCAACTTTCTCTCAGTTTACCACGGATTTTGCCGCGAAGTTCTGAATTCCGGTTTGTGGCTAACCCATCATTAAACATCAAATAGAACCTATCCTTATTTCAGTTAAATTTCTTTGTTCTTTCAATTATACCGCTTGAGGTGATGCTCGCGCTTTCCGGCCAAGTCGTTGATGACAATCGGTTGTGGTTTTTAATTCTTCCTTCCCTAAACCCCGCTACTCTCCACCCACGAATATAAATGGGTACTGGCGAACTTAGTTTAGGCAAGCTAACAAAATATTGTTGGGTATCCTTGAGACGGCTAGCATCCCGTCCAGGGGGACAGACAATACTTCTAGACAGCCAGCTTTTTCCGAAGTACAGGACCCGGTCAGTCGATAAGCGATCCAATATAAAGCTACCGCGGTGTGGTCCACGTTGGGCCCACTTTAGCAAGAGCGCTGACTTTCAATGGATGTTTGTTTTTCCCCAAACAATACGGACACCTATGTACAAGAAGGAAGGTTTTGAAATGTGGTAATTTTAGGAATCCAGTGGACAATATTTTCAGAGTGACCATTTCTTTTATTAAAAGGAAAATTACACGCAATCTCAGGCAAAGCAATCCGACAAACCCTATCGAATTAAGATCTTTTAAATATTGATGGTATCGAAAATATCAGCCAAATTTAATTTTACACAACGTATCCGGGCGTGACTTTCCCCTCAATTTATGGGAAACACATGTTTTTTATCGGCTTTTATGAAAAGGTTTTGCGACAAGAGCAGTCCAACGAAAAAAGAAAAAAAAAGCCAAACGAGCGCGCTGTGATTAGCTAAAAACCGTGGAGAGAAATAGCAAAAACAAAAGGTTTTCCGCAGTAAAATTTTAGGGAAAATTGTTTAAAATAGGAAATCGCGCGAAAGCACTCGTATTTGATTAGACAAAAGACTCAATCGGAAAGTAGTGACATTTTTAAAATTCGGGGAACTCAAAACAGGTGTGAAATCACTTATCTCGACTCGTTCGGGTACCGCTTCTAAAATTTTGGGAAATCCAGTTTCCTATTTATATATATGAACCCCAAATAATTTAAATAAGCAAGAGCTCTCTCCTGTCTCTCCTCCGCAGTGGCCTCTTTCGTGTTTCGTACGGGCTGGGAAATGGGGAGAGGTGAAAAGTAAGCGCCGGAGCTCGAGCCTGCGCTCCCCCTATTTTTCATTTTTCGTGTTTTGCGCCTTCCCCACGAAAGGAGCCTCTGAAGAGGAGAGAGATTAGCAAGAGCGAATAATAAATTTAATTTAAATGCTAGCAAATTACAGTTACATTTAAAGCTGTTCTTATTTACCCTTCAGTAATGATTTAAAACAGTACAATATATGGATACACCTAGAAAATTCAGTTAAAAATAAACAAACGAACAAGTAAACAAACAGACAAACAAAAACAGCGATCTTGGGCCTCAATCTTTGCGTCTTTCACAAAGTATAATTTATAATTTGGATTCTTTTCTGTTTTTTGACAATGAAATGAAAAATTCCAGGTGAATTTGAGTAGTTCTGTTACTTCGTAAAAAAAACTCGGAAGATAAAAAAAGGAAAAAAAAACTTGAACGTAGACTCTTTTCCCTTCAGTTTGCCTTTCACATTCAGTCTATCCAGTTTTACACTTTTTCTGAGAGTACACCCTGTTTCAATTGACATTTAAACGCAAACGGATAGTCAAAATTACCAGGTCAGTCATATGTCTCCTATAGTTCACGTTCGGCAGTTTTGCACTTTTTCATCACGTTAAGGCGAGTTTCCGCTCCGTAAGACTTGGAAATAAATGGTTTCCGCTCACAAACGTGTTCAGTCTATTTTAAAGTTTACCATAAAAAGAAAAATTGTATTCCCGGAAGCCGATAAATTATAAAATTTGTCTCCCTCTTTACAGCTTAAACGTGCCAGTGAGATGATCAAGCAATTATTGTTTACAAACAAATAAAAAATAATAAAAGTGAATAAAAGATTAGTCTTGGCTTTATTTAACAAACAAACAAAAAGCACAGATTAATATAATAATAATTTCTAAATAAACTATATTTTGCTAAATAATCTGAACAGTTCGCTTTCATGGGTTTGAAAAGGTTTAAACATGGCGTGTAGTAGGGTACTGTCATGTATATATAGCAATCCGTAGATATCAAACATGCAATTTCTCTAAAATTCGAGTTTTGAAACATCCTTAGCTTGGAAACGTCGAAAGACTTAGCTAATACACATGCACGATCTTTGCTTGGCAGAAAGTTATCTTGTAGGTAAAATTTTTAAGGGGGAAGAAAAAAAAAGCCCGGGGAAACCCCAAGGGGGAAAAAAATTTATTTTTTTTTTATTTTTTATTAATTAGTTTTTTTTTTTTCTTCCCCCCAGAGCAGAACCTTTCCCCCCCCTACCTCTTTCTTCCGCCCCCCCCCCCCCCCCCCCCCCGCCCCCCCCCCCCTTTTTTTTTTTTTTTTTTTTTCTCCTTCTTTTTCTTTTTTTTTTTTCTCCCCCCTTTTTTTTTTCCCTTTCGTTTCCCCCCCCCCCCCCCCCCATCAAAAATTCTTCCCTTCCTTTTTGGGCCCCTGGCCAAACCAAATCCATCTTTTCCTTCGGATTTCATCACTGATCTTCTTTACGCCTGGTTTTTTATGTGTATCATATTCTGAGCACATTAGAAGTGAGGCTGAAATATTAAGACTTGTGCCCTCTGAGCCAATAAGGCTCGAAGATAAATCCGGCAATTGTTTAAAAATACCTTGCTTTTTAATTTTGTCTAAATGAGAGTCTTCTGACTGTCAATCATCCCTTACTGTAAAATTTTGAATAGCGTGATCCGTGCCCCCAAGATCGATTGCTTGTGCGAATGGAAAACAAGGCGGTTAACAAGTAAAGAAATAGTACGTCCTCCCGTCCTTGTTCCCGAGTATATTTTACCCGCGTCCCTCAATCTGTTAACTTGAAACTGGCTGTATTCAAGATAGTCTACAGCGATTTTATTTTCGCAGAAAATCTCGGTAGCATTAGTAGGAGTCAGCAAGACTAAAGAATCTGCTGAGCGAAGAGAACTTCCGACAGGAGTCGCGCGGCCACTTGCTTCGATCACGTTACTACACTAGTTCGTCTTGTGCAAACGCCCTGCGATATTTTTATTTTTATTTTTTAAAAAATTGAGGTGTAAATGGTCTGTGAAAATTGTGGTTATTTTTGTCAGTGGTAAGTCAGAAATAGCTCTCTAAGACAATCATACCGACACGTAACACTTTTGTCATGCAACAGATATATCTTGCATGCATGCATGCAGACGTTTCAATCTCACAACCTTCCTGCATCGGGAAGATATCTGCACGTCTGCGCTGCACCTGTTGGTTGGCTAGCAGTAGATAGATAACCAGTCGCGTACCCAGTTATAATAAGCTTATAAAACACTAATTTTAAAAAGTAAAGATGGAACACTTAAGAAAAAAGAGCATGTCCACTGCCAGAGGAAGGATATTCAAACTATTTTTGTCCCGCGCTATTTAAAGAAAATTGAAAAGAATTTATAGTTATTGTTCTAAAAAAAGTTGTGGCCATTTGACAGTCGTCAGTCATAAATAATTGCGTCTAGACTCGTACCGTCATGTTATGTTTCTGTGACGTGCGGCTCTCCTTCCTTTGGGGATTGGCACGCCATGTACGTGATGGTAGGATCGCAGATCGATATTATCGTAATGAAAAGAAAATAATTTTCAAAGTAAGGGTAAAATTTGACTGAAGACTAAACAGAGAGTGTTTTGCCTGCAAGTCCGAATGCGTGAGGTAACAATCCATTGGTCCGCCTTGCGGATGTTTATAAGCTAATTGCTGACAACTGCATTATACGAGGCTGTTACTCTAGTTTTTTTTTATCAGATCGCTTGACACAGGAAACTAGGAACATTTTCCCACCCATTTGTCGATGACAAATGTATTGAACTCTAGCCGGGTATGTTCACAGCATGCTGTAACACTTTCTGTGACGATGAAAATAAACTTGGCAATTTTCCTCCATTTTTAAATAGATTCTTTTTATCATATCTTGGGCACTCTCTTAGTTGGGTTTGAGGTAAAACCGTAATCTAATTTTATCATTTCTTAATTGCATGGCTGATGATCCTTCATTAGTTAAGGAAATGTAAAAATGGCAGCGCGTATTTCCGTGTCATGCACGTCTCAGCTGGGCTCTGGGCAAGGTGTACGGGTCAGTGTTTGGAATTTGGAATGTTTGAAATACTTGTTGAATAAGATAGAGTTTTTGGTAACGGAATAAGAGCTCTAGTACTCGGATTTGTAATATACTCTATTTTTTTGGAACAACAACAACGAAACGGATGTCCTCAATAAGTTTTATATTGGCCGTAGCCACTGGCGGAGCTAGCATAGAGATGCTCAAAACGGTGGGGGGGGGGGGGGGGGGGGGGGGGGGGGGAATTAAAGTGAAGATAGGCCCCTTTTTTGTGCGAAAAAAGGAGGAAAGGAGCGAAGTAAAGATGGCCTTTATTGTTCCAAGAGTGGGTGGGTGGAGTGGGTTTCAGTAACCTCGCTCGTTTCTGATAGAAATAAAGCTTGTTCCTAGTCCTCCTGCCAGTTGAATGAACGTAGAAGCCAAGAAAAGAAAAACGAAAGAAAGTTAATGAATGAATGAAAAACTAAAAGAAATAGAGCGGTTTTCACTTGAGTGTCGAAAGTAAATTGCGTTTGAATTGGTTTTAGTAGTAGTAGTCAAAGTAGTTTTGCATTACTACGCCCTGTGATTGGCTTAAAATCTGCGCCACTTTCTCAGCCAATCAACACTACAAACCAATCGTGCTCGCTCGCGCACGTTTCCCGCTTCTTGCAGCTCATTTTTGCTTCGAGTTTTTTCGCTCACTGGATTGTCTGTGTCCTTGTGTTGACCAGAGTAATGCTTTGGTTTGGTTTTAGGACACAATGAAAATTGCCCTAACAAATGAACCAAGAATAAATGAATGAATGAATGAATGAATGAAAGTAAGAAAAAGAAAGAAAGAAAGTAAGAAAGAATGTATGAATACATGAATGAGTGAATCATAAAACTTTGAGTAAAAGAAAAAAGGAAGAAAGATTGACTGAGTGGAATACAAAAAAAAAGATGGAGGGCGAAAGAATGGAAAAGGAATAAAGGAAAGAAGGAAGGAGGAAAGAAAGAAAGAACTAACCAGCAAACGAAAGGACGAAAGCATGTCTGCAATAACTAATTAGATGTACGTAAACTTATTCAGTGCCCAGTTTCTCCTATGAGACGCGCCTGCAGGGAATCACGTACGGTAGCGGTATTCAACGTTTGTCATATCATGAATGCAACTACCATGATTCCCTGCAAGCGCGTCTCATAGAGAGAATTCCGAATAGGCAATTGTGGGTCATTTTTAATTCAAAGGAGCTATGTCAAGGGGTCATGAATGGTCCCTCAAAATGTCGCAGTGCTCGCAAAATTAAGCTTTTGCTCGGAATGCTCGAAAAAATTTAGTGGGTGCTCGTTTGCTCGTGCTCGCACATTTTTACAACTGCTCGCATGCTCGATTTTTGGTGGGGTAGCTTTTTGAAAAGTGCTCGTTGCTCGCAAGGCTTATTTTTGTCAATGCTCGTGCTCGCAAAGAAAAACGCTGTGCTCGCATGCTCGCAAATGCTCGCAAAGACCATTTGATACCCCCCTCCATGAAAATCACGGTATATCTAAGTCATTTTTGGATTCGTTCAAATCGAAGGAGATCTCAAAATAATAGTTTTGTAATGAAAAAATGCACCAAAAAAGAAATAAAAACCCGAAAGTAAACAAGGATAAATTCGACTGACGAAGATTAAGAGAGATTACGATCGGCAAACTTGAAAAACTTTGCCAATTTTTTCAAGATGCGTTGCCCGTGACATACCTCCTTTAACTCGGACATTACAAATTTTGTAGTATATGTTTTGAAGAATGCCTGTTGTATTATCGGTCGACATCGATCGAAGTCGGTTTTCCTTTTTAAAAGGTTCACTTACAATTTTATTTCATAGGTCGTTGGTTTTTCGTTTTTTCAGCATACCAAAAATAGCAGGGATTTGCTCTTTGGAGAAAATTTTGACGTTATTGTGAATGCATAGTAACGGTGTTTTGCTTAGGGCCAAATTCTGCGTTTGTTATATATTTATACTTTGTATAAAAATAAAATATGCAAAATTACTCCTGTACGTGATCCGTTCATACCTTTTATTTCTACCGACGGAAACAACTATTTCCACAAGGTTTCTTTACAATACCGCCAAATTCCTTTTTATATCCGAAGTTCGTTCTTAGAGGCACGTACAGTCGTAGCATGAAATGATCTGAACTCAGTGTCGAGAGAAATTCTACAAAATTTGAATTTATTTTAGGAAAACCAAAATGAAACTTTATAAGGTGAAAACATGCCAGGAAAATCAATATATTCCGATAAAAGTTGAAGTGGCCGCGGACAGAGGTTTTGATAAGGGGAAAGTTGTATGGAACTGTGTTCAGCGCAAAGGAACAACAACAACAACAACAACAAATAAAATATGCAATTATATATTGTAAAATCTGAATTTAAGTCTTTTTATTAGAACCATTCCTGTAATTATAAGGTTAAGCTGCAATAATTTGGTGCTTAATATTTCGACCCACTCTCGACTGAGGTCAATTTTGTTTGTTGATCTTATCCATCTTTGATAACGTTCTGCTAATCAAAACTACGTATATGCGTCCATTTTTATGCTACAAGCTTTGAACAGCAAGGTTCGTTAATTACATCGGCGTTCGTTATATCTCGCGTTTCGTTATTTTGCGTGCTTCGTCATGTCCGTTACAAAGCGAGTTGCGTTATATCGGCGTTTCATGGCATGCGTTTGCTTGATTTCTTGGATAATCACATGCAAAAAATCAAATAAATAGTGGTTTGCCTATCGATTTTGTTATTAAATTTGTTATCAGTGTAGTGTTGACTGTGACTGAAGTTTTACAAACACTGCCCAACTGCTACCCAAACATTTTGTTTTAACGAAGCAGAAGTCTTCTTGCTATTTTTCTTGGGCGAACGAATAAAAAAAGCATGGCTGCGCTCAATCCCGCACGCTTGTTTTCAATATAACATGTAATATAGCTCCAAATGTTCTTGAAACACTGACGCAGACATTTCAATATGTATAACTAAATAATAAATGATTCGGTGTGTTATACCATAGTTAGTGGGGGTTATACAAAACCATAACAATAATAAACTTTGATTAGTGTAAGATGCGTATCAATGAAGAGACAGAAAGAAAAACACGGAAGCTAAAAACTTGACGAAAACAGACGTTTTACAGTGAATTATTCACCAGTTTTCAAACGTCTTTTTGTTCAGCACTGACACGTGCCGATTTAAAATCACGACTCCACCGTTAAGCCGCTCCTTTTACGTGATAATTTGCAAGCTGGAGTTTTTTTTTAACTCTTCTAATTCTGTCGAGAAACTTCCTCTATCATAAAGATTTATTAGTTGATAAGATTTGTCGTCGTTATCGGACGTAGGAAGAGGTGATATGCTTCTGAGGAAGCTTAATGTTCAAGTCTAGAATTTATCTTATTTTTATTGCGTGTTGTTTTAATTGATCGTGAAGAAATTACAGTATTTTTAGCATTGAGATTGAATTGATTGAATGGAGCCTAACAAAAAACGTGTACCTTATTTTTTTGGCTATGTTTCAGGGACGGGAACCTGACGTTTATTAGGAATTTGAGGCTGTAAGCTTTTCAATTTACCTTCACTAGAATTTTCTTGCCGCCGTGATTGATTTAATTTTATTAAAGCGATTTGCGCTGTAACAATGCAGCGCCAATTTTCAAAGTAATTCGTCATTTTAATTGCTCAAACAGACCCGATTTGCGACATACAGGCGGCTGCGGCATGCCCGATATAAATATAAATTCAAATCCTGATTTGCCCAGGTAAGTGTGTATAGCAGTTCAGTGAGACTCACGAGTCCTTTCACTCATTAGCTCAGCTTTAAAAGAAAGTCCGTAATGACAATTGCTTTAATCCTGACAAGTACTAATACAAGATTTGTATCGGATTATTCTTTCCAAAGTACGATCAGTTTTGTTCACGAGTCTCACAAAGCCCTGAAAACCAAGAAGGAAAGCTAAGCGAAAAGTCGAGTTATACAAAGGTAAGTTTGTCGTTTCTTAGCTACACGTTTGCAAGTTAAAATACTGCACGTTTTATTTCTCCCCTTGTAAAACAACTCGACACTGTGTTTTGGGAACCGGAGAAACTGAAAGCAGCAAGGTACCCGGAAGAAGGGGCTGTTGTTACGCAAAACGGGAACTGAGCCATTTGACGCGACCAAAGTCGTAAGCGATTGCTCGTGCACATGGTTACGTTTTTGCAGAAAGGTACAGGTGAAATAGGCTCTAGATATTTGCATAAAGTGAAACCTCACTCTGCAGGATATTTCCTTAATTTAGACGAAGTGAGTCAAGATACAAAGCCACACTTGAGTTAAAACTCACAGCATTTTTCCAATCCACGGCAAAACAATCAGGGTGTCGTAAATAATAAAGATGGTATTTTTTTTTCAAGCTCGTTGATAAATAATGAAGATGAATTTTTCAACAATGACCCGAGCATGGGACAAAGAAAAATCCTGAGTCCCCGACGGGAATCGAACCCATGGCCTCCCAGATATCGAGTAAATGGGCGCTCTAACCAACTGAGCTCGAGAGACTCGTGGTGAGCTAGGCCATTTACTAGGTTGATATGTGACACTCGTCCTGTATACTGCTAGGATCAGCAATGCCAAGAAAAATCTTTTGTCCCATGCTCGTGTCATTGTTGAAAAATTCATCTTCATTATTTATCACCGAGCTTAAAATTTACCATTGAAAAATTAATCTTCATTATTTATCACCGAGCTTAAAATTTACCATCTTTATTATTTACAACACACTTGATGATTGCGAGTTCTCTCTCGTAGCACGAAGCGCGTCACATATCAACCTAGTAAATGGCCCAACTAGCCACGAGTCTCTCGTAGCTCAGTTGGTTAGAGCGCCCAACCGGTATCTGGGAGGCCATGGGTTCGATTCCCGTTGGGGACTCACGGAATTTTTCTTTGTCCCATGCTCGTGTCATTGTTGAAAAATTCATCTTTATTAATCAGGGTGTCGTTCGAATGAGCTTCGATTCGGTAACAATTGAAAGTCATCGATCGGAGGCGAAAGGAATTTCTACCAACAGCGCTAGCTCAAGTTTTTACTGTCGCAGGTAAGAGAAAATTAGGACAAACACAATGCAGCGAACCTGAATTCTTGACAGAACTACCGTTCCAAAACAAAGATGTTATAAATTTGTAGTTCTTTGTACTAGTGGTACGCTTGTGAAAGGATTTGTGTTTAAAGAAAATAGGGGGAAGAAAAAATGAGAAAAAACGAAAGTAATTTTAAATGGCAAAAGCATGTCAAGCCAAAGATTGGAATATGATACTGTGAAATAAGAAAACATAATTGTGAAAATAAGGCTTGCTTTTTGTGTCACAAGCCATCATGGGCAATTTCTGAATTCTCAAACCACGCACACCGGATTTTTATTATGAATTAATTTTTTCATTTCAAAACTCGTGTGTATTGCGTCCGTAAACAATGTTCATAAAGAAGGATTACTGGGAATTAGCTAATTTCACACCACAAACCCGGCCAACGGTTGGGATAACCTTTATTTGTTGTACGTATTCAAATTTTACCGTGAAAAGTTATTTGATTAATTCGTTATTTTAATTGCTCAAACAGACCCGGTTTGCGACACACATACGACTAGTCGATCGTATAAATAGGTTTAAATGTCTCCGCCAGTCAGGCTGATTCGGCCAGATTAATGTGTAACTTCAGTAAAACTCACGAGTCCTTTTATTAACTCAGCTTTAAAACAACGTTCTCAATGATTATCATCTTAATTCTAAGAATTTTTTTGCTAGCTAATACAATATTTGCATAGGCTTATTCTGTCTTCCTGAAGTACGACCAGTTTTTTGCGGTACAGCTGAGCCTCACAAAGCCGATATCAGCAGGAAAGTTAAGTGAAAAATCATATTATTTAAAGGGAAGTTTGTCGTATTTTTAGCTACACGTTTGCAAGTTAAAAAGGCCGTGCACCTGTTTGTCGCGACGGATAAAATTTCTCGACACTGTTTCACCTCGGGCGTCATAAGCTTTGGGCAACAGACAACGGTGATAAAAGTAAGGTGCCGCGGAAGGGGTTTTTTACAAAAAACATCTTTGGGAGATCAGACTTATTTTGTATACTGGTTACTAGAGTTTATGTATACTTGCGAATTATGAAAAATAAGCAATGGTTTGCTGGACATTATACCAGTGAACTGTGTATATAGATTTCTCAAACTCATTAATATTTCATCAAGTTAAAACAAAGAAAATCATAACCCTGAAGGAGGTTTGGATACCCGGTCTAAATTAGCATGGATATCTACGATTTTATTTCTTCGTTTACTCCGTAGTTTTTGTTTCGTTTGAGAAGTAATATATTTAACAGGAGAGGCAGTGTTTCATCGGGATATCCAAACACCTCGAATTTCGTCAAAAATAATTCGCTGCACGTCGTATTCTGAGCTCTCTTCTCGGTGTTTGGATAAACACTGTCTCTCGTGTTTGATATATTTATATTACACAGGGAACCTTGCATTTTTCGATATAGGCTTTAAGGTGAAAGCTGTTTATTTACCGCTTTTTCAGTCTTATGTGGGATTATAAAAGCGCTATATCACGCCCTGTGTGTTTATATCACATGACCCACTTTTGTCACTAAGTGGGTTACAGCAATACTTTTTTAGCCCTGTTCAGTACCATCAGACAGCAGGTGCGCAAAGGCGTCGTTTGCATGGAAAATAGACTTGAACCCGACTAAGTTAATTGCTTAAAATTTTCAAAATACAAACATTGAGAAGAGCTGGAGGAAAAAGTCCTTAAATGGCCACAACAATTATCTCGTAGAGTTGAAAAGGAATTATGCTCTGTAGGATTATTAGAAATTGCTTATAAATTATGTACGCATCTCACTGCGACTCTAAACAAACTTAGTTTCGCATTCCACGTCCTAGCTCCACTATCATTTAATATGGTAGTAGTTTTTTCGGCCTTCTAAGTAAAGCCAACACCGGTGCAATCGTTTTGTCAGGTAAGCTAAGCAGGCTAAGCGTATTAAAAGCGCGAAAGCATTAAGCTAGTAACATGTATCGTGAATCCAAGATATTAGCTAAGAATATTACAAACGTGAAAGCATTATACTGATTATACTAGTAAGTTAATTTCTGAAGATTAACAACGAACAGGGGCCGTAAATTAAATTTTATTTAAAAAGGTTATCCACGACATTTGCTAGTTTAAATTATATGGCACGTCGAATATACTGGGCTTTTCATGTTTCTTTTATCTAGAATTTTTGCCTTCAAAATGATTAGTTTTGACGGAATAACGTTTAAGTTTATGATAAACGCTTGATCAATGTCTTGTCATAAGAAAAAAATGTTTTATGCAACTAGGAATAGCATCCGCGTAAAAAGTCGGAATTGAAACACGGCTATTGGAGACTTCTTGTTTGGGCTCAAGCTATAATTTCACCGCTCGTTAAATCCAGACGAGGGTTTATATTTTAATTTTCTTCTATTGGGTACAAAAGGATGTATACCTTATCGAAGCTCCTTAAAGCGGAACTCTCGCTATAGGTGACGTGAAAACGTTCAACTGCTCTTGTTTTATTTTGCAACGATTTTACTGGTTCGCTCAATATGGGTTTGGTTTACTTAATCTTTACATACGATCTGACTGATAATGTTTTTAGAAACAGTCGGTTTAACAACTGAATTCGTTCGTTATCGTCTCCGAGTGGGTGACAATCGATTTATTTAGTCAATGATGTTGGAAGAATAAATTCCCAAACGTTTTTCCGCTTCCTAACAGTAATACGCAAGATTGATTTCGATGTTTCATTATTAAACTGACAGACATCTGATTCCCGAAAGAAAAGTAAATTAACTCGCAGCTGTAAAAAGAAACACGCAGTATTTTTTTCTTAATTAATAAATTACCCGTTGCTAGACAAAGAGCAAATTGTTTGACTTCACCGAGGAAAATAAGCTAAAATTATTCAAAAACATCGCCACGGGATGTCTGTAAACCCAAATATTTGTGGTTAAGAAATATTAAAAAGAAAAATTGACAACTAATTTGTTCGAGGTAGAGTTTCTAGTTTTAATTTGAATTTCGAATGTATAGCAGTTGGAACAAGCTTTAAACAAAGACACAGAGCAGAATAATCAATTCCACATGTCAAAATTAATACGAAAACCCGTATCGGTCAAGAGCCCATACGCGTAGGTTTATCATAAGTGTTCATATCTAGATCTAATTTTAAGATATAACTGATACCCCAAGCCACATGCTAAAGATGACAAAACAAGAACCACCATTTGACGCGAACAGTGAGATATAAGCGATTGTAAAAACCATTTCGTGGTTAAGTTTAAGCAAAAAAAAAAAAAAAAAAAAGAAAAAACAAGGAAAGAAGGAAAAAAGTTACAGGTGGAACAGGCTTCAGGGATTTGCATAAAGTGAAACCTCACTCTGCAGGATATTGCCTTAATTTAGAGAAAGTGAGTCAAAATAAAAAGCCACACTTGAGTTAAAACTCATAGCATTTCTTTCAATCCACCAAAACACTAAGGGTGTTGTTCGAATGAGCTTCGAATCGGAAACATTTAAAAGAGCATTCATCGGAGGTGAAAGCAAGGCAGATCTTTATATCAACAACAATCAAGTTTTTACTGTCGAAGGTAGGAGAAAATTAAAATTTACACAATGCAATGAGCTTGCCAATTCCTGGCAATACTTCAGCACCACCGTGTCAAACTGAATTAAGCTCTTGTTGCTCTTAGCACTATAGTGGTACGTTTCTGACAGGATTCTTTTGTGTTTAAGTAAAGGAAAAGGAAAAGAAAAGTTTAAATTGGAAAAGCATGTCAAACCAAGAATCGGAATATGATTCTGAAAAATAATAATATTATTGTGAAAGTAAGGCTTGATTTTTGTACCGCAAACCATCGTAGGCAATTTGAATTCTAGATTCTCAATCCACACGTACCGGATATTTTATACGAATGAATTTTCTCATTCGAAAATATTGCGTCCATCGTAAACAGTATTCATAAAGAAGGATATCTTATACTGAGAATTGGCTAATTTCACACCACAAACCCAACGTAAATTGCCTTCCATTCAGCTGGGCTAACCCATATGTGTTTAACACGACAATACTGAAATAGAATTCTAATTCAACGTTAACCGCGAAAAAAAAATCAATTACAGTTGAGATGTTAGATTTGGTATGTAGCTTAAAATGTTTTTTGCGGCGTTTCGCACGCGTCCGCACTTTTATTTAACCTTTCCAACTCGCAAAATATTTTTCTCCCGTAGGAAAAATAACTGGTTATATTAAGTCATGAAAAGAAAGCCGACAATTCAAAATCGGAACACTTAGGAACATGCCCCCAGTTCAGTTTTAATTACTATTTCAACCTCTGACTCAATACGTGCCATTTAATCGTATCTACTTTAGAATATTTAGGCCGTGTATTTACAGCCTGGACAGATCAGTCTAAACTGTGGAAAAAATATAATACTTAAGTGTCTAATTATTATGCAAAAGGAAGTCCCATATGTTTATTTGTTATTCACTTTGCCAGCATATAGCGGCTTTTAGCTAATGGATTTTGAAATGATGTTTAGTAGAACAACGCCAGGGATCGGGCCATTTGATTGTTGCTAGCTGCCGAACGAAGGTGAAAACAATCTCTAAATGCGAAGTAATTGATTTCGCTTCAGTTCACGAACCTTCCAAGGGTTATTTCACGGAATCTGGAAAATCTTGGTAAGATAAGCTAGTTTTTTTTAAAGAACAAGTTAAAAAAGCAAAAGATTTAAGTGTTTTTTTTTTAGCTTTTTGTCTTCGTTTTTCACCTAGCTGACTTGAGATTTAAGAGCAAATGAAACATCTTGGCCAAAAGCTCGAAGCCAGAATGTTCTTTCCAATCAAAGCATATTTAAGAAAGCCTTTAGAAATTGGCAGCGCACCAGACGAGTACTTTTCGCTGTGATTGGGCTTGCATTTAAAAAAAAACGTTCAGAAAGGTCTAGAAATATTAAAAAGCCATTTCTTAAATATTAACGTTATTCTCTTCATAGTCTAAATGCCATATTTAATACTGACTTATGTAAAAGCGTCGATACAGTGAAATGATTGGTGTTTGAATTGTACGACTCAACCGCACCGCTTAAAGGCATGCTGGGAATCAAAACGCTGCATCTCCAAACCTAAAGTCGACAGTCGATAGGCATCTTAAAAAAGGAGGCAAGTGATAGCACATAATATGTATATAGTGCAAATTCAACACTGAATGAATATGTGTAGTACAAGTAGGGGTACTGAACATGGTCCTTCAAAAAATGCGCGTCACGCACAATTGAAGCCATATTTCTGAATCGGGGTCTCGTCATCTCCAATCTTTCTCGGACGCCTTCTCCCCGGACGGAGTCTAAATTTCTTTTGCAAGGCTTAACTGAAGAAACGGTTTCGAGCTCGCAAAAAAGATATCAGTCTCGCTGTCTCGAAAAGTCTCGGACATCGGCCTAGAACACAGTGATACTTGCAATGTGAGACCTTTTGCAAACTTGTGCGCGTTATTCCCTAATAACTGAGTATAAAACACATGTTCGTGAGGCGCTCTGTTTTTTTGTCGCCAGGATACTGACAGAAGCGAAGAGAATTTTCGCTGTTTCCGATTTCTACTCAGTAGAAATGGGTTTATCTTTTCATTAACTGAGGGCTTTAAAAGCCGCGGCCATTTAAAGGGTGACATGTAAACAACACAAATAGCCAACTGAAATTCACAAATTTTGGCAGAAACAATTGACGTCCAGTTTAGAACTACAGTAAAACGTTTAAAAATCCTGAATTGTTTTGTTTCTACGCCCGTATTTTTTATCCAATTAAAAAATTCGATTTTTTTACCATTTTTAGTCGTCTGTATCAGATCTGGTAAATATGAAAGAAAAGTCCATATTTTAAAGCACTTATTATAAGTGTTAAGGCTGAGTTGCCCTTGGCTACGCCTCAAGCAGGTTTTACGTTCGCATCTTCCCTGCTGTCCCGACATCCTGTGCGACGACTTGATGAGCTCATCCTGAGCTTCGTAAATAGACAGCAAATTTATAATACATGGACGCTTAATTGAAGTAGATGTTAAATAGATTATACATAGGATAGTTATAAACGGGATAGTAAAATGCTAAATATTAAAATGTTAAATTTATGCAGAATAGTCAGTAATTATAAACAGGTAACGGAGTCCTGTAGGTAGCTACGAAATAGATAGCAAGAGCCCATGGACTCCTGTAGGTAGTAACCTCATATTAAAAAGACATTAGTTCAAGAGCCTAAAGACGTATGGAAACACATAAATATGTGGTCCAAGTTTGTTAAAAATTGCTATGCCAGGGTACTGAAGCTATAAACAAGTGATATTTATAGTGATGCCATCAGGAAGTTTAGATCTCAACTTGAAAAAGTTAGGCTAACTTTTTCAAGTTCGGTCTTTGTGGCCTGGAAAAACAGCTAAAACTAATAAATATTTAATGGCTCCCCTCTTCCTTCAACAAAAAATTAATTTATATCTTCATCTTGATGTTCTAGGCCCCTCTTCCTTAAAAAAAATTAATTTATATCTTGATCTTGATGTTCTAGGGCATTTTGTGTACGAGCGAGAGTACTTCGCCAATTTTAGAAGAACTTATTTACTGAAAAGCAGAAAATCCTCTTACAGTGTCCCTTAAATAAATGGTAAAGGATGGCCTTCTTCAGGCGTCCCTAGTCAGAGCTTTAATGACAGTGAAACCTCTGTCAGTCTGCGCCAAAATAACTCCATATACAGCTGAATATTGAGAGCAATAAATCAAAATTATTGAAATATTATTATTTTCAATTTAACAGGCCTAAAAATACTACCAGCGGTTAACGGCTGCTTCCATGGCGAACGAAAATTTCTCCGATATGATGGGAAATGAGACTGATTGGTTTGGAGGAGGTTTCGATCCTGTCTACAACATTCCACCACTTGTTGTTGCCTTAATCATCATAGGACTAAACGGCTGGGTTATTTACCTGGTCAAGACGCGCGCGAACCTCCAATCGAACATGAACCTGTTGTTGTGTAGCCTTGCCTTATCGGACCTCCTGACAGGGTTAATAAGCATACCGCTGCACGTGAGTTGTGATATTATTAGACAAACCCCGATATGCGTAGCGTCACAGCTTGCGTTAAGATTCACGTCCCTCTCCACCGTAGCTCACTTATTTGCTATCACCGTAGACCGTCATATAGGCATAAAGCACGCACTTCGTTACAATGCATTGGTTACAAAAGAGAGAGTTTTGATAACCTCTGTCTTCATCTGGAGTTCTTCCATATTTGTGTCCCTAATACAGCTCGCATTTCTTGACTATGGCCGCGAGGACCTTGACGAGGATAACGATGATGTCATCAACCATGAGATCCGCTATGACATCACTTGCTTGGTGGTGTATGTTGCGATTCCTTTTATAGTCATGACTGTCATTTACGTGGACATCTTCCTGGAAATCTTACGCCAATATCGCCATATCAAGCAGTACAGTGCTCCGGGATGGGCGGAAACAAAGAAAAGGACACACCATGAATGGAAAGCTGTAGCGATTTTTTCCATCATGCTGCTAGCGTTCATTGTCTGTTGGCTGCCATTTTTCACTGTTCGACTCCAGTACAACCTGGGAAGCGACGCCTTTTACGACCTTCCTCACGTTGTTGAGTATGTGTTTATGTACCTGAGGTTTTTCACCTCCGTTTTCAATCCATGTATGTACGTTTTTGGTAAGCGAGACTTTCGCCAGGCTGTTAGGGCTTCCAAACAGAACCTCATGACCCGGTTACGATCTTCCTCGCTTCATTCGTCTTTAAAGACAACTACCGTTTAAATTGTTGTTTGTAGGCTTCTGTACAGTATTTCATAATATCATTTTAATATTATGCGTAGTTCTAGAACGGCTGGGATTTATCTGATCCAAGTGCCTGATCTTAATCGACAAACATATTCGTTGGCTTGGGTTAAATTCTTTAGAATTATCTACAAAATATAACATTTAAAGAATAAAAAGAATCGAGAGAGGTTGATACATATTAGAGTTTTTCCTCCCCCCCAAAAAAAAGGAGAAAAAAAAAAAAAAAAAAAAATTTTTTTTTTTAAAAAAAAAAAAAGGGGGGGGGGGGGGGGGGGTATTTTTTTTAAAAGAAGGAGACCTGGGGGGGGCCCCCTTTATATCCCCCCCAAAAAAAAAAAAAAAAAAAAGAGATTTATTAAAAAAAAATAATAAAAAAAAGAGAAAAAAAAAACTTTCCCCCCCCCCCCCCCCCCTGGAATGTTTTGTAATTGTTTTTCTCGCCCCGTGAGTGAACTAGACCTGTAGTAGCAAATTTGGCGGAAGTAAGCACAAGTGTATTTATCCGGATTGTATATACTCACACACACATTGAGGGAAATATACAATAATTATCTACACTAACAAGTTATCCATATACAAAAGTTATAAACAGCATGCATACATGGCAAAATCCTCTTGGGAAGTTTAAATAACATAATATTTTTAAAAAAATAATCTGACTGAATGTAACTCCGCCAGTGCTCCGAAGATTAATTTAGCATGTTTCTATCCCACTATAACTTGGAAAACTCGAGTCACTTAAAAGAAAAGAAAACATGCTTAATTAAATTAGGTGAAATAGTTTGTTCCACAAAAAATGTGTTTGGCAAAAATCTGTTTGGGGTAAATTCTAAACTACAATAATAAAAAAGCGTTTGAAGATCATATAATAAACAGTTATTTATTGGATGAGGTTTTTTTAAACATGCAAATTAATAAATGACTAGTTGAGGCCTTAGCATTTTGTTTGTTTTGTGTCTTTACATTGTTACAAGAGAGTTCTTTCTCTTGATTATTACAGTAAAAGGTAACAATTATTAATATGTATTCCGCTTTTAATTGATGCATGCGCAACGCGCGTAACCTTCACCATAATTGAAACCATTGTTTAATTTTGAAAATTATCTTACCCGCCGAACAATTCTTTTGAGAGTAAAATATAGTTTGATAAATAAAATCTTTGTTAATATATGTGGCAAAACCCGCAACAATGCTTTCTTCGCGACTTCGTCGCTCCAAAGTCGTGGGGCAAGTCTACTGCAACAATTACGCGACTTTTTCCAAGAAAGTCATATCGCACTAATCTTCGTATTGTTTTCGGTGCACAATGTACTGAGAATCGCTTTTCCTCCTAACTCTCCTCTAAATTCTCACGGACTCGACGGGGGAAGGGGGCATTAAAAACAACTGTTTAAGTTGTTGTTTGTACATTGGCAGATTATATTTTCCATGTATTGTTTTTAAACCATTTCAAAAGTCAATCCGAATGAAAATTGAGTAATTACTTAAGCAGATCCAAGAGAGATTTTTCTAATCAACTTACAGGTAATTTTAATTACCTGTTTTGAGCTATCATAATTAAAATCATGATAGCTCAAATCTTCTCCGAACGGACAAGAATCACAAGAAGCAGAGTCGATCGACAAGCGCTGATCTGTGATGGACGAACGTTGAAGGGGATACAGTTTTTCACCTTTTGTCCACGTATTGTCACCAGCGCGAGGGAGTTGGCGTTATCTGCTTGTCAAACGAGAAAACTTTTGTTGTCTCTCATAAAAATTCGAGCAGGATCAAACAGGAGCGTAGGCGGCTAGTCAAACGAGAGCTCTAGAGTTAAAAACACTTGTTACTTTTAGTTTTACGTAAATAATCTTACGATTACAATACTACGATCGCTTAATATTTTTATGGCCCGTAATGTCAATATAATCCTTTAATTTGTTTTATGAGTCGGCAAAGTTCAAGAGAAATCTTCCTCTTTATTAATAAACGTACATACGTCGAATTGATCACACATTTCAATTTAAAGTGAATAAGGACAAAGGGAAGTTAATTCTTTAAACGCATGAAAACAAATCGATTTTTTTGGACCAATCATGAAGCCCTCTCGTCTGTATATTCTGCCTGATGATGCACTTAACATCTTACTGGTAAATTACTGGTTTTTATCAGAAGGAAGCAGCTATTGTAAATCTCGGCGTAAGTCGCGATATTGAGTGGGAGATAGCCTGGATGTCAAGGTTACTTAAAGAATCGAACACATTTTTTTTATTTTATTTTGTTTCAACTGAATCGAGTCCTCGCGTTCTTTCATCTGATAGTTTCGTAACGCTGCTCGTATAAAGGAGTTTGACTCTTGACGTCTTCAATTGTATTACAAGCTAAAGTCAATTTGAATTGAGAATAATCCTTTTTTTAAACTGCTGCTGTTTTTACTGTAACGTTTCACTTTATGGATGTGATCGTTGTCGTCAAACGAATGGTTATATAAGTTGTCGACGATTCCCTTTAGCTTGCATCTTATGAAGATTGGTTCTTCAAATTTTGCGACAAATCAATCAATCTTCGATCCGAGATCATAGATTTTGAAGGTAAGGGATACGTTTATTCTTATTTATTCTTACATAAAGTGCTTCATACATGTTACTATCAATGATACTTAGCTTGAAAAGTTAAGTTCCCCTGAATGACGACATCAATACATTTTTAAGCACACATGTGATGAGAATAGTAATCTATTCCCAGTGGGCGCTCGCTCAACAGGCCCGAGGACTCGAGAGTTGAGTTACGGGACAGCGGTCCGCGGCGCGGAGGCGTAGGACTAGACCAAGATGAGTGCAAAATGAGGGGAGGGGGAGGGAGGGAAAACAATCGTACAAGATGAGTGCAAAAGAGGGCAGGGTAGGGGGGTAACATCTCGGCGGGGCGTAGACCAACCATGACAACCGTAGACTACCCCCGCCCCTGCCCCCATTACCGTAGGGGGTTCGACTCCACAGGAATCCAAATTCTTCCGCGCTTGCTGCTAAACTGGACGATTCATCTGCACACGTGTTTATTATTACAGAGCCACTCCCAAGGGAGATAACAAACACACGCCTGAATAAATAATCTCGCTAGTCATTGGCCGGTGAGGCCTGTGTTGCGCGAGCGAGCACTGAGAATAGAGAAAACCATCAACTAAGAGCATTTCTTGATGTAACACTGAATTCTCAGAATTAACATGTAAAGAAATGTATGGGAATGGGTTAAGAGATTGCCAATTCTAATCAGTAAATGTTCCTACACTGGCAACTGTTGAAATTATTTAATTTTGTCGTTCCTTCAAAAATGCGAATTTCGTGGTCATTCCCCAGCCGGTAATCAACTTTACTTTTTATATTTGACTTATTAAAACTGCACGATAAAATGCAAAACTCAATTTATAACAATGTTTTTTTTTTTCTAAGATCGTCAAGCCACTTTAGTTTTCAATTTTTATCTGAAGCGTTGCAAAGTCGACAAAGTCGCGTCAACACTGCAAAGACGACAATATAAAAATGGACTAAATATTTATGGAATAGGCCTTAGCTGTCATTGAAACGTTTCCGATTGAATAATAACGGGCCATAAAAGAGCGTTTAAAATTGTTTAATTTTAATCAGCTAGTAAGATGCGAGCTATGATTAAATAATGTTTTTGCGAATGCCAAAAGACGAGTTTTAGTTGAAGGCACCTTCAATTTCAATGAGTAAACTATAAGAACTGAAACACTAAAAAATAATTTGTGTTAAATTTATAAATCATTCTAAATCACCGTAAAAACAATTCGCACTGTTAGTACATTGTTTGCTCATAAGTCAATGTCTCTTCTTGACTTCTAACCAATTTTTGAGAGAACATTTTGTATATATCGGCAAATACATCATGTTAAGAGCAACAGTAATACGTTTTAGGGGCTGATACGAACCGTAGGATAAACAGTTTCCACATAATAACACTATTTAATCGGTCAAGATCGACACGAGATTTGTCAGGTTTGCCGGAGGAAACAGTTTTATATGTTTGACCAGACCGGCCCGAGCAGTTTTTTTTTTACGCCCTCTTCAAGATGGCCGCCACTTACGGTCGTCGACTGGTAACTAGTACCGGTTAGCCTGCTATGCACTCCGGTTAGCCTACTATGCACTCTGGTTAGCCTACTATTCACTTCGGTTAGCCTACTATGCACTTCGGTTAGCCTACTATGCACTTCGGTTAGCCTACTATGCACTTTGGTTAGCCTGATTACGGTTAGCTATCGATATTTGTAAGGGAAACACGATATATAGTTAAAATTTACGAATTCTGGGAGCCGCCTCCCGCACTCGCTCTTCAGGCAGACGACCGAGTTCGATTCCACCCCGGGGCACATTATATCGAACATTTTCCTTTTTTCCTCTTTCATAAAATTCGAAAAAAAAAAACTAAGTGTCTAAAGTGGGCGTAAAAAAAAATAATTGCCCGGCCCGATACTGCCATGCAAAGAACAATCACTACAAAGAGAACCGTTAAAATTATTTTTATTTTAGTGAGTTTTTTTTACGTAAAATCAATGCCGGATCCACAAATTACCATGGCAACAGATCACTTGTCATCGGTGCAGCTGATATCTTCTCTTTCGAGCACGTCCGGATAATTATCTGTCGGGCCATAAAACGTGATATTTTTAACTCACCGATTGTGGAGTGTGTAATTTCCTAGTCGCAAATATTGGCCTTTTAGACCGACACGAACAAATAAGGAGGTCAAATAAAAGCTATGTGAAATTTTTCTTTATGAAAATCGGGTGAATGATGAATATTCTTGTCACGTTTTGATCATTTTTTTTCTTTTAACTCGTGAAATGCATGAAAAAATAAAATACAATAAGAAAGTTGAGATTTGACTTCGTTTGTATTTATCAGACACACAAAAAAACTGTAATTTGACATTTGAGGTCTAGTACTAATATCCAGTAAACTCTTGGAAATACATTCTCAAGAAGTTGTTGAATTTCAGTTCTTTTTAGCGTCAGACAAATAAGAATACAAAATTATGTTTAACAATTAGACTTTTCAATGAGTTTTCGAGTTTTCAATGAGTAAAGAGCGAATACGTGAGTGGACTGCCGCTCATGGAAAACGAGGGCGAGATCATAGAAGGTTAGTTATGTTTAAAAAGTGGACACTCTTGCAGTCCAAAACCTATACAACTTTATGTATTTTAAGCCAAAAGTTAAGATTTATTTTCCCCTTTTAGGACCAACACCCGCGCAATCGTGTTCAATTTGCGAATTAAAAAACAATAGGAGAACCAATCAGATTCGCGGATTTCCATTATAACACGCCGAGTGTCTGCTAAGTGATATGGACACGAACTGTACATTGTCCAGATTTAATTTAAAGACAAGACCAGCTGATGTCGTTGGTATAAGCATCTTTGTTCACAGATTCACTTCCAAAAATTTTGATGAAACCAGCAATGAGTATACAAATCTCCTCACTATCAGAATTTATCCTTGGGCATTATCCATCGTGAAGGACTAAATATTAACTTTTTTCAGTTTTTACATATTACAATACAGGTTTACTTTTCTACATTTTTGTTTGCACTCACTATTGACTGAAACAAGAGCAGCTGTAATTACTGAAAAACATATCCCTCAAGACAGAAATACCACTTTTGATAAAGGCGTGCGTTTGAATTATTTTCGGAAATCTTCTTCATGGGAATATAATGACATCTCGTTTGTCATGGACACAGAGAAAGGTTACACTAATAACATACAGCCAAATTTTATTTAAAACCTTTCCCAAAGTCTTTTTATATGTGAAAACCTTTTTTTTTGTAGAAATGCTGTTAACTAGTCACTAGTTGTCACAACGACAGACTGTTTAGTATTTTTGTGGTTCTTAATTGCCAAACAGTTAAGAACTTATGAATGGAACTACATTTCAACTCACTTTGCATGTCAAATTAATGATGGAAGCTCTTTTAAATCGCGATATCATTGGCTAACGTCTTTGTTCTGCATTTTAGTCGCCGGAACAAAAGCAAAATAAGAAAACACACACCTGTCTGTATGCCATTAACTACAGACTTCGTTTACTTTTAGTCTCGATTCTTTGAGTAAATTGTTTACTCGATGTAACTCTTGCTTTGAGAACAGAACTGCATGGAAGAAAATCATATTTAATACGATTATACTGCGCTCTTTTTGTCGCCTTAAACAAGGAGCTGAACGAGCTGACATTTGTACTTATAGTTGAGGACGTTTACCTTGGACGAACAAATTACTTAAAAGTGCCTGTTTGTAATTTGCTATTTTGTGGCTATTGTAGCACACTAGACTGACGTTGTCGCACATTTCAACATGGCTCAGAAGTCATCGCTTAAAAACACTTCTCAGTTTACAAACGTCTCCACTGAACTGGCGGCTAAAAATTTGACAACAGGTAAGAATGATTGTTATCTCTAATAGATGTTTTATTTAAGTTTTGACGAAATAAGTATCCCTGATATGATTGCAAAATGCTACAAGGTTTTCATTTTGATGTGTATAATCTCTCCATCGACCCAGATATAAATTGATACTGCACTTATTTCGCTGTATAATCAAAGGGAAGTTACAGCCTGATTTTTAGCGGGTGATCGTCGACGGAGAATTTAAAAAGGAATAAAAGATAAAATATACCACCGAGAACTAATTACCCCCGGGATTTCCTAACTGTGAATTTATCCTGTGGTCTAATTTGCATAGTTCCATGGATTTAATATTGACTTAAAATTAAAATTTTAAGTTTCCATCTAATTTACTTTTTATTTATTTAAGATTCACTTATCCCCAAGTCCTCTTCTCTTCCCTTTTTAACATGCTAAAATTATAACAAAATTCTTTCAGTTTTTTGGGTCTTTCTACGACGAGCCTATGAAGGCGCGCGTTGAGTTAAGTGCATGAAAACTTGGCAAGAAAACAAATAAAACAAACTTATTTTTAACCTATAACCCCTTTTCCATTAATTAAGCTGCTGCTTTAAGACCTTATTTTGAATTAACTGCCTTTCAAAGGAAAATGAGTTGGATTTAAAGGAAAATGGACGTGCATGCAGCTGCAGGTAAATTCATTTTCTTATGAAAGGCTTTGCAAGAAGAGCTTTTTTTGCATGACACAAGTAAACTTGGGACCATGGAATTGCCGTATTTGACGTTTTTATATACTTCGTTTTTTATCAGGGGTTTTTGACAAGTTACTCATCACATAACCGTTGACCCTCATTTTAACCTTGTACAGAATCCGGTGTTAGGGGAAATTCCCATAAAACAATAAGCCCGTCCCGCCCGTCTCCCATGCAAGTCTGACAAAATTATTTATCTTCGAAAGTTTGTTATACCTATCTTTGCAAAATTTATCGTTTGTAGATGATGAGTACGATGAAATAGACTACGGCTATTTCTACCCTCCTACGGACGTTCCAGCAATTCTCCTGGCAGTGATGATTGTTATTGTAAACAGCTTAGTTTTGGTTTTGATGGCGAGGAAAAAATATCTGCGCTCGATCACCAATCTGCTGCTGTGTAGCCTGGCCGTGTCTGACTTGCTTACAGGCCTGGTTGCTGTGCCATTGTTTATTACGTGCAACATCATTCGACAATCAGCGATTTGTATTACGGAGGAACAGTTGGCGAGGTTTATTTCGGCTTCGATTGTAAGCCATCTTATGTCTGTTGTTATTGACAGGTAAAGTTTACTTTAATAACGTCTATGAATTATGGAACTAGTCATAACTCTCAATCTGTCTCTCCAGTAAATGTCCCGGAGCGCCACGCGCGCACTGTTAAGCCCGGGCGTAACGAGGATGAGAGTTGATGATATTTAGACTCACGCTCTCGTTTGGCCTGAAACTCTCTACACTTTCATCAACTCTCGTGCGCTTTCACTGACTTCAGTTGAACGTGCTCGAAGTTTGTATGAGAGTAGATGAGAGTTTTTTCTCGTTTGGTTTGGGCCGAGTTGTCGATAGTCGGGATGAGAGTGGACGAACACTCTCCATGGAAGTCAACTCTAAATCATCCTCATCCTCGTTTGGCCCGGGCTTTATCTGCATTCGATGTTCCATAGATCAGCAAATATCCTCTCGCTCTCGAACGCTATTGACTTAGAATCCTGGCCTCGAGCTCGCATCTGTTTTGAAATATTTGAATAGTCAGACATTCAACCTCTATAACATGCATATAAGAAGTTGACTGGGAATGGCTCTATTCTTATTTACTACTGGATTGGTAACAATAATTAGTATACTTAAAGAATAGGTGGGATCAATAAGTCCTTATTGACTGCGATACAAAGCTCTTGCTGACTCAAAATGACTTTTGTCTCTTGCTGCATGTCTAATGCTGCCAGTTGCGCTGTCGTACGCCCCCAAAAGCTCTGGCGATAATTTCTCACCCTGCTATGAGGGCAGTAACGCACTAAATTGTCCTGTCCACGCAAAAAAGCTCTTGAGTGAAAAATCTTTCTATATGGTTTTATTCAATAAAACAGTGGCATCCTCTTAGTTCCGTCCTTACCTAACAAGTCCTTGCAGAAAATCGTCACATTTTAAACTAAATTTTTGTTTTCAGATATCTTGCAATTGTGCATCCCTTGCGATATACGTCACTCGTAACACGACTCAGGTGCATTCTGGGAATCACGTTTATCTGGCTGATTGCGGCCGTTACGGCATTGGTGGAATTAACCTGGCTCGATCCAGTACACCATGACCCTAATGAAGACTTAACCGAGGACGCACTAAAGGCAGAGCTCATATATGACATCGTGTTTCTTGTCTTCTTCTTTTTACTTCCGTTTGCCCTAATGTGCATTACATACGCGAGCATAATCTTTGAAATAGTTCGCCAGAGTCGCGTCATTCAGCGACAAAATCTTCCTAGTTCACACAACGCAAGGCGAAGAAATCGTCATGAGAGGAAAGCGGTCGCAATCTTCGCCGCCATGTTGTTTGTTTACATAATCTGCTGGCTGCCATACTTTGGTCTTCGTAGATTCGATCTCAACAAGCTTCCAATACCTTTAATTTATGTCATCATTTGGCTGAGATACCTGGCATCGCTTTTAAACCCATGCATGTATATCTTTGGCAAACACGATTACCGTAAAGCTCTCTTTGAGCATGTGCGTCCGATCAAACTGGAGCGCATGCACGATCTCGCGTCTTCAAAGTCAACAATGTTAAGGGCCACAATGGCGACAGAAACTAATGTACTAGTTAATATTACGGCTTTCTCAAGAATTGCCAGTAGTAGAGAAACGACCAGCATGATATAAATTACTCATAAAAATTGACGGAGGCAACCACACATTCATTTAAAATGAATAATAATGAAAATAACAGAAACTGAATGATTATAAATTAAATAATGGTTATCTGTCGGGAATCGGTAGGACAGTTTTACCGTTTCCTGAATGTAAAAATGGCTGTCGAGAACTTATCAGTTATCGCCGCAATGGTGTTAATGGCGATGACTGTCTGACATGTCTCTGTCCCATTGTCCCTAACGTCTCTTTTGGCTCGAAAAGGGCGAGATTTGAGAGAGACTGGGTCAAAAGTACTCTTCATTTAAGATCAGAACTAAGGACTATCTCTGAGGTTAAGCGTTTTCACTTGAACACTATGTGCGCATTGAATTGACCTTCTCTCTTCGGCTGTGTTTACATAACTGAAGCAAGATAAGCTCTGACTTATTATCCGATAAAAAGAATGGCTTTTACGTCTGTAATAACACTTAACTTTATTAACGTGAGCACCGGTACCGCTCTTAACGGAATATTAAATATTTAAAATTTAAACCGCCTTGATCATACATTGGTATAATACCGGTAAATTTCTTAAGAGTAACTCAGCGGCTTCAGGGATGAAAACTGATTTAACTGACAAATACAAACACGAGTTTACTAAACTCGCCTGCTTTTTCTACTTATAAAATGGTTGCGTCATATGAGTTTTACATGGCATGTAAAACAGAACTGCACAAAATTAGTTGAAGTTAAGGCTGTTACTGATGCCGGGTGATATAACGTTTCTCTAAATTAAAAATTAATTATACATGAACTTCGGGAACACAAAACATAAAATTTCCCTAATGATATCTTACTCTTGATGATAAAGATAGTTGTAGCAATGGCCAAGAGATAAATATCAAATTAACTTTCTCATCAAAATAATCAAAATGGTAATTGTGTTTTATCAGGTCGGAGCAGAAAACGAAACTAAACCTCCATAGGACAGTCCATTTGTTGACAAAGGAAGTTTTCATTTGCTAACGTCACTAACAGGCGTTCGGAACTGTGCTAGACTTAACATTCACTTTGCGTGCGCTTCAATTCAACTTGTGCTTCTTTTCGTAAACTCAACTTGTGAAGCAAGAAAAAAACTCTATTCCCAGCACAGATTATTTCAGTTCTTGGCGAGGAGATCGACGCAATTTTGGAAAATCCTGAACAATGATTATCTTCAAAGAAAGCCGACCAACAAAGTCAGACTGTTGAGGTAACGTAAAGGGGAGTTCTCGCGTTTAATTTTTGGTGAATATTACGTCTTTTTTCAGAACAGTCCCCTCACTAAGCCGTTCAAGCTCGTCCGTTACTATGCTCGCGATCAATTCCTGGATCTTGTGTGATATGGTATAAAACTTAAGTCTTGCATGTAATTGTTTCTTTATCTTGGTTCCCTGACGGTGATGTGAAGCTGTTGTCAAAATCTCCACTCAGTTTACGGTCTAGAATTTATGCGCGTGGTCACTTGAGTTACAGAAGTTATACAGTGCACCCTAAAGTTTCACTACTTTGTTTCCACCTAGAAGAACTAGTTTTTAATCGTAATATATTGTATTTATGAGCCTTAACTGAGGTAGTCTGAATTTTCTTCTGTCTCACCACCACAAAATGGGGATCATTATTGATAAGGTGCCAGCGTCATTTATGATACAGGTTCCACGGGACGTGTTTCTCGGCACGTCAGTTAGTTTTTTATATTTGCTTTATCGGCGTCTTTTATATTTTCTACATTTTTTTCAATTTGAATAACTGTTCTCTAAACACTGAATTCGAAAAGCTTGAGTTCTCCGTTTCAATCCCAGATACGTATCCGGAAATAAATTTTCAGAAGAATTGTAACCGATTCAAGATGGCTGCCGTTTGACTGTGCAACGATTTTTCGCTCTCAAGTTATGCAAGTATAAAGAGTTTCATTTAAGTCACGTGTCAGGGTTGAGATGGCCTGTGTTAATAACAACCGAATTTAAAGGAACTTACATGAAGGTACGGACGACGCATCTTTTGGAAAAATAATGGGACAATTTTTTAAGTTTGTCGCTCATTATCTGTCTAAATTAAACTTCAAGTAGTAACCATCCTTGTTTTTTTTATTGATTTTTTTGCTTGTCTGTTATTACTTCTTTGGTGTTTTTCTTACTAAGAAAACTATTATTTTGATATTTAAAATGTTGAGAAAAATTAAATGCCTAGTAAAATTTACCGCTGTAATATCTAATATAGCCATCGTATCGCAGTTATTGTGAGTCGCATTGGGACACTTTCTGAGTACTAGGCTAGATTTGAAATGTATTTACGGTTGACTATAGGACTCACTTCCTAGCTAGGCAGACACTGCATACGAAGGAGGCCAATTAGTTACTTGACGGTGGTAGGGGATTGATGGTTTTTTACGTGATCTAAATATTTCTTTGATATATGCCAGAAAAAAAAAAACGATTTAAATCTATCCACAGATGATCCATCTGTCCCCTCTTCGGTCATTTACCTTCGAGATCAATAATTAGACCTGGCAAGGTCATCAAGCGACGTTTACTTGCGCCATCGTCTTGCCTGTCCGTGTGCAATTCTTTTAATTATAAATTTTTGTGCCAAGTAGCTGTAAGTAGCAAAGTAGGAAATCAAACTGCGCAATCAGCAATCATGCAATCAGCCATTATTAGTATAACAGCTATTAGAGCGATTTATACTTGAGTGTCGAAAGTAAATCATGTTTTATTTGGTTTTGCTTTACTTCGCTTAGTGATTGGTTTTAAAAAAAACCGCACCACTTTCTCGACCAATCATGCAGAAGTAAAACCAAAACCAATCAGGACTCACTCGCGCACGTTTTCCCGCGCTTCGTGCCGGCTACATGTATTTGCTCCGAGTTTTGATTGGTTCGCTGGATTTCTGTCCATTGTTATTGGTCAGAGTGATTACTATGGTTTTGGTTTTGCGGCAAATCGAAATCGCTCTATTTTATTCATTTATAAAATTATGAAATAATTGAACTGGTCTACAGGCGTCTGTTCGCGTTTTAGTTAACAAATTTCCATGTTCAATTTGTAAATGTAAACTTCTTTTGGAGGCCACATGTTTCTAAAATAGCTGATTGCAACAGAAGCAAAACCTTATTTTACCACCATGTCCTTGTTTAATTAGTTTTTACGTGCAAGAATAGGAATTAAATCCAATAAAACATTCATGTTGTTGGGATTTCACCTAATGATCAGGAGCCCGTGACCTCCTACTCCTCCTTTAATAATATAACGAATTATGAGTACACTTTGCACGAGAAGGGTTTGCGGAATAGGCTTCGCAGGCACCTGACACTTTTGGTATGCTTTTATGTCCTTAGTAACCCTTCGAGAGAACAATAGAACCAAAAAAAGGAACAATGCCCCAGCAGGAGGGCATTTTGCGTGCGCATGCGTGCAACCGCTGTACAAAGACCGCGTGATCTTGGGAATAAAAATGGCGCGGAAGATTCAAACTTTGTTTTTTTGTACTGTTTATCGTCACATAATTTAATTTTCGCTAAGAAAAAAGGTTTTGTGTGTGCCAAGGCTCTTATAAAGCAGATTTTATGGCCTGCTTCGGGATCGTTGTTGCAAATAATGGGAAAATATGTCGGACAGGTAGGAAAGCCTTCACCGACAAAAATCAAACAGGCCGTAAAAAGAGGAAAATATTTATCCGTGTGCTGGAGTGTGATACATTAGGATCAAAACTTCACATCAAATCAATTGCTGTAATACAGGCAGAGTGCGAGCAATATTATAGATTGTCGGGAGTTTTTTTGCCTAAAGGGACGGCCAGCAAAGAAAAGGGTTTTCCCTGAGGGGAAAGACATGTTTGGGTGTTCTGCACATGATAATGCAGCTCACTGATGACTCTAAAGCAAAGCCAACTTGCCCTCGACTGGCAAACAGGGTTTCTTGGAACAAGTTCTGCAGTTCTTTAAAACGCATTTTGGCGACACAGAAGTAAAACAGTCGTTTTAACAGAATGAACATCAATCTTAAAGAAATAAACGTTGAATGAAAAATTAAAAATAACATTGTTTATAGTTAAAAATTATTTCTTAAGACATTTTATGCAGCAGTTATTAGAACGTTTCTGAAAAATATATATATCGCTTGTTCGTTTCATGCTATTTTTTGACTGGTGATCAAGGCTAGATTTTGATAAAGGAGCCAAAAATGTACTACAATTAACATAGTAAAATGTAAACAAATAGTCTACCAGCAAAGAATTACCATAACACTTAAAAATTAAGACCGATCGCAGTAATTCTTTTCTTGTTCAAAAGAATAATTGTGGTATCATCGAAATGTGAAGTTATTTTGACCAATGCTCAAGTTTAAGGAAATAATCACAAACGATAGTTTCTCTGTTAGAATAAACCAGCGAGAACGTACGTTAAAGAAAGCTAAAAATTTCCACAATTGACCATTTTTTAACCCTACCTTCGCATCATTAGACGATATTTTAAGTACTTCAGGCTCCATATATCATCGGTAGACGCTGGAGATCAAGGCTAGATTTTGAGATTTTTGCATCGTGAGAACGATTAAATTGCAGTTTTATGACAAATCTGAACAAAATCATGACCACTCGCTCAAACCCGGGATACTTGATTAAAACATCGTATAGTTAAAACTGCTGTTTTATATTTTAGTTCTAAGTAGCCGTAGCGCTTTGTCCGTTTAGATCTTCCGGCTATTAAAAACATGGGCAAGGTATTTAGGTTCTCGACATTCGGTCGCCATTTTGTCCACGTGCAATGTTTAATACACATAGACAAAGTCGATCAGATAAACAGCACGCCGACACCAAATTTTGCTTGTTGTTGTCAGAAGATAAAGCAAGGAATCTTAGTATTGTATACAGCAAATAAAACTTAAAACACGTTTCATTTTGAGCTAGAAATTAGGCCATAAATTGTGGAAAATATGTAAACAATCGATAGCAGAACTTCTCTGTCGTGCGCACTAGTCCATATCGACGCATGCGCACGCAAAATGCCCTCCTGCTCAATGCCCCTAGCTTCCAAAACAACTGAGCAACTGCTACACTAGAGGACAAGTAGAATTACAAGCTTACAATTTTGTTACGAGGTATCCTGGTAACGGATCAAAAAATTGCGTGTTAGATTTATAATAAATTTGGTTTCATGCTTCCTAATATCTTTAGTTTTCTGTTAAGGTTTCTTTCTTGCGTGTCATTAAATATTCGACGGAAAACAGCAAAAGCACAAAAATATCTTTTGAAAGAAAAAGGTCATTATTACTTGTTTACCATAACTCAAATGTAGGAGCAAAACAAGCCATAATTGCGTGTCGCGAAAATTTTCACTTCGTATAAACTGATCCATTTGAAGCTTTCTTGGCGAAACCTAACCCTTGTAAAAATTAAAGGTGTTAACGTAAATATCCAACGATTTCAAGGCCCAAAGCTGTTATTTAGCTGACAAAAAAGACATTGTGTCATTTATATCCTTTAAGACAAGCAAGCCTTTTATCCAACCGCTGTTTTTATTAAGACCGGAGACATTAAAAGCCGGCTGGAAGAAAATTGTACTTGGAATGAAAAAGAGAATTATATACGTCACACAGAATTAACTGTTCACATTCATCTATTGAAGGAAAACTTTCCAATTCATGCACTAAGTGAAGCTGAAATAAAACAAGAAAATCCCCTTTTGAAAAGAAGCTTTTTTTGTAATATCTAATTAATTATTTTACCACGACAGAAAATATAAAAAGGAAAAATTTTTTAAGATTATTGTTTTGTTTTCATTTTCAGGTGTTCACACCTTTAAATCCTATTTTACTTATGAAGTCTAATTAAGAAACCTTTCGACATTAATGGAATAAAAAATGCATAACAAAAGCGTGAAACCTTTTTAGCATAGCAGCTAGCCTCTCATATCAGTTTCAATATTTGTGTGGGGAAACAAAAAATGATAGACGAAACAAATAGAGAGGATTTTTCCACAACGAATGCGGCTAAGACGGCAGAAAGCTTATTTAATAAATTGAAAAAGTAAACTATCTGAAGCAAAAGCTGAATTTGAATAACAAGCAACGAAAGGTAAATTAACTTAAATTGAAAATTTGCAAATTTTGTTTTTTAGCACTGAATGAAACAGAAATAATTTTTATGGTGCTTTTAGGTGACAAGTTGTCAACGCATTACCATTGGCCAGAATGGCAAGCCACTAATTAAATTGTGGTGTTACATTTCCTCTTTTGCTGCGCATTGTTGGAAAGTAAACTCGTTAGAACGCCGCACTGACCTCTCAGTTTTAATTAATTTTAGTGCAAAACGCCTTCGTAAGGTTCTTGGCAGGAGAGTGAAATATAAAGCGGTTTTCTTCTAGCTTGTGGTAAACCGTGAGTATGTTAACTTTGTTTGCTGCATGATTGACAGATACAAACCGTCAGATTAAGCCTTTTTTTCTCAATCGAATATTTCGTACTGGCAGTCGAAGTAAAAAATTTTTATATAAACGACGTAATATCTTCCGTTTGCCATGTGAAATTGAATTCTTGTGCAGGAAAACATGACCTGAGAATAATAACGCATAAAACGATTCAAATTCTAGCTACGTACAGAATAAAATCAGATTTAGCATTTCGAATTTACTGTTTCCGAGCTAGCGAGGACAGGTTTGAGAATATCCTCTAACGATTTCGCTGGCTGAATGCTTGCATTCGGATTTGTCGCTTGTACTTTCTCTACTATTAAACAGCTGCAAGTAAGAAATCTCCCAAAAAAACTACAACTTCACATTGCATTGCACATTTTAGCGTTTTCAAGTTGTGTTTATTTCCGAGCTAGTGAGGTTTCAAAATATCTTCTCTCAATTTCGCTGGCTGAATGCTTAAATTCAGATTGCCGCGTGTCCTTTCTCTATAATTAAACAACTGCAAGTAAGAAACCGTCCAAAAAATCTACAACTTCACATTGTAGTAACGTTTTCAAGTTGTGTATATAACAACAATATGAGTTAAACACTAACGTCCTTGAAAATATTGAAATTTCGTTTCCGAGGTTAATCCGTAAAATTATGTTTCGAATAAATTTTCGGACAATCCACCGAAGAAAGTAAATATTTAAAATAACAATTTTCTGTATATCGAAGTATATATACATGTAGTTTTCCTGGCTGGTGAGTTTACAATGGCGTAGTTTTGCAGTTGGCTGTAAAGCGGTTGATAAGAGATTGCTATCGATTGCTATCGGTAAATAGAGCGGGAGAAGTACGGAAAATGTGGTGAAATTACAATCCTCATGTTTATTTGCGTTTCAGATGAATTTGACATATGTTCCCTTGACTATTATTGCTCAGTTTTCAGTCAGTGCAAGAAGCGAAGGAAAGTAAAGCCAACTTGCTGAATAATGTTCGTTTACATTGCCTGTGTGCCACAGATTTGTTCATAACATGTCTGCTCATTTTTTCTTGCATATAATCTACCTTTATACATGCAGGAACGAATAGTTGATTAGTTGAATTTCAGTATCGAAAAGTTTGGTCTGGTGAACTCAACCGAATGCTTAAGTAACAAATGTTTTTAAAATAATAAATGCTCTTACTTTGTGTCAAAAATTGTTTCAGGCCGCACAACCACTGTAGGAGGGGGGGTGAATAGGAAAACGGATCGACGGATTTTGACTATATTTTGGCCCGGATTTCGGATTCAGAGCATATTTTTAAACGGATTTTCGGATCCTTCAATCGGATTTGGTCATTAAATTACAACGGATCGACGGATTCGGTCATTAAATTGTGACGGATCGGCGGATTTGCATACCCCTATTCACCCCCCTCCTGTAGCGTGGTCGTTCAGTTCATTGAAACACCTGACACACCTCTCGTCGCATGATTTGATATGTGTACTTTTTTTAATGCGTTTAATAACGCAAGCCGAGGATTTTTCTTTTACTTTAGATTCATTACGTAATTTGCAGCAATTTCAAAATAAGCAGCACTCTTTACAATTAAACTTGAAAGTTCTGAGCTTTGTCCGAACTTCGAGAGCAAATACAACAGGTATGCTGCGCTTGATATGTCGATACGTACGACGAAGTTAATCAGTCGTTCAACCCTTGGTTACCAATTGGATCTGTCAGATTATACCCAGGATATTTGAAGTTCAGTTGAGAAAAATTCTTCTGTCGAGGACCGACAAGTTAATGTTCACAAGATCGGAAGTCGTCAATCCATTTGTGATGTTTTGCCGAAATGGTCGGTTCTACAACGCTATTTATTTATATCGAAAGCCTGAACGCTCGTTCAAAGTTTTGACTGAATTCGATAGGAAAACGATTGCTGTATACCATCAGCTTCAACTATCAACCTGTTTCTTTTTCAGTATTGCCGACAAGCAAAAGGCCGCTGGGTACACCTTGAGATAAGCTCTCTATATGAAGAATGAAGATGAAGTTTTCAACATGACACGAGCATGGGACAAAGAAAAATTCTGAGTCCCCGACGGGAATCGAACCCATGGCCTCCCAGATACCGGTTGGGCGCTCTAACCAACTGAGCTACGAGAGACTCGTTGTGAGCTGGGCCATTTTACTAGGTTGATAAGTGAAAATGTACATAAGTGATTCCCGTCGGGGACTCAGAATTTTTCTTTGTCCCATGCTCGTGTCATGTTGAATACTTCATCTTCATTATTTATTACCGAGCTTAAAATTTACCATCTTTATTATTTATTTACAAGCTCTCTATATATAGGCGCGTGCGACGCGTAAAGATTATATGGCTTTTGAGCCAATTTGATCTGAAATAAAGCATACTGTAGACTTTGACCACTTTGATCTGAAATAGGTATGCTTTGGCACTCAGGTCAGCAATTAGGTAAAACTCGTGGAAAAAAAAAACTATTTTTATCATTGTTATTATACATATTTTGAGAAGTGCGATATAATTATATCTGGGATTTGAAGTCTTTCTCAAAGGTTTACGCAAACCAAAGTAGTTCTTGAGCAGGGTTCTCGTCTGTGAAATAGGGTTTCTGTTATTAAGGTCAGGTATGATATGAGGTAGGGAAAATCGGCATATTTTGGTCTGAATCAGGGTATAGGTTTTAAGAATCGCGCCGCACACCGGTACCCCACCCAGTTTTGGGGAAGTACCCACCAGGAGCAGAGTTAAGTTAGAAAATATAGTCTATGAAACGAAATCATATTCAAGTATCATAGTACAAGTGACAGGTTAACAAGTTTCATAATGCCAGAGGGATTAATTTCCAATTATCTTCTGAAAGATTCATCGGTGTTGGCTCATTATGAACATAACACACAATACTTTCACATAATTTACAGTGTAAAAAAACACCTTAAAAGACACCTAACCGTTATGAAATTTTAAAATATTTGTTGATGTGACGTTTTTCGCATTGGACTTCTAAGACTTCGCCAAAATATCTCTCTTTCCTTTTAGCTGTTGCGCAACTCACTATTTTGCTAACACCTGCTTTGTTAAAACTTCCCGTTAGCTCGTGTTGATTAAATTTTCCTTTGAACTATTAAAATTAGCTTTGTAAAATGCAATATATAATTGAGGCTATATTTAGCTATAGGTTCTTAAATAGGTTGTTTTTTCTTAAGCGGAAAAGGTGCTTGCTCTGGTCCAACAACTTCCTTATGTACTCATGAGAAGAAATATAATATTCCTGTTTACAAAAAAAACTACGTTCAATTCTAACCAATGGAGTAAATGAAAAAAATAGCACACAGTTTTTTTTTTACAAAGGGCCCGTTTTGGCGTGGAGAAAATGAAGAGTCCCTTTTGAATAAATAAATGCTCTCGTCCCTTTCGGAGTGAATATTTAACACTTCATGACTTCTTTCGAGGAAAACAGTTAATTTTGTGCTTCGAGAATCATTGATATTCAAAGGGACCAGTCATTATTAAGTGATTTGTTATAATAGCACAACGAAGACATTCGAACAGTTTGCATTGCGTGCAACGGCGGCCGTCGGTCAACATTTGCGGGAAACTGTGTACTCATCAGTTACCCTCTGACGTCATAGAGTTTGCAATTAATGTTGCCCACTCAGAGACTTTTTCCGGGACTCAGACAGTTTTATTGTTAAAAGCCATGTGTCCTCGAGGTAGCCAATAAGCGCGCATTGTTAAGGAATATATATTCCAGCCGCCAGCTGTATAACAAAAATAAATTACTGTCTCTTGGCTATTGACTAACTTCAGTTTTCTTTTACCCTTTAGGAAATATTGTCTGAAAGCTAAACGACAATGGCAGACTTAAATTTTACATCCAAAGCGTTGAACAGTGCGCCTTCAGATGGCTCGCCATCTCCTATAGACAACCGATCCATTTCATTTCGTTTCAGCGCCACAGTAGATGTTCCTCCAATAACACTTGGATTATTGATCCTGATTGCCAATGGACTTGCCTTATTCTTGGTTGCAACAAAACGGCACCTTAGAACGATTACAAACTTCCTGCTATGTAGCCTGGCTTTATCCGATCTTCTCACAGGATTAGTAAGCATACCGCTTTTTATGACGTGTAACATTTTGCGCCAATCAGCGCTCTGTATCGCTGATGATCAGATGCTGCGCTTCACGTCTGTGTCTATTGTTTGCCATCTTATGGCTGTATGTGTGGACAGGTAAATATAATCATTTCCATATTTTACTAAGTCAGCGTACGAGCCTAGTGACCCAACAGGCCGGAGGTTATCCTGGTTTCCAGGGGTTTCTGTAGCATGAAGCGAGTAGGAGTATTTCTACTTCTCCACTGGATAGGATGCTAGTCCATTGCAGGGTTAGCCCCCCCCCCCACCCAAGCATTAGCTAGCATTAAATTCGCCAGTACTCAGACACCTGAGTGGATATGGTCGCTGTCAGAGGACCGAACCAAGGACTTCTTGATCCGGAGTCCAGCGCGCTAACCATCAGGCCACCGCGTCTTCCTTAAACATATTATATTACCTACCTACCAGGCAGGACTCTTTACTCTCGCAGCGCCTCTTCCCAACAGGGGGCGTGATAAATGGGTACCGCGTACCGGCAAATTGCCACGGCAACTTGAACAAAAAATAAACGCTGTGTAAAAAAAGTGTTTGACTAACATCCCCATCCAGGGAGAGAGAAGGTGGGAGGCGGAGAGGGGAGGGGGTGGGTAGGGAGCAGACCAAAAGCCTGCTATTACCTTAAGTATACTCAGTTCTGTTCATCTGTTTACGTTCTTAGGTATCTGGCTATAATACATTCCTTGCGCTACAAGTCAATAGTTACATTCCCAAGATGCATTTCTGTAATCTTGTTTATCTGGATCTTGTCAGCGGTAACTGCCTTGATCCAACTAAGCTGGATGGACCCAGTCCACCATGACGTTTATGAAGACCTTACCCCTGACGTCATCAGGAACGAACATATCTATGACGTCACATCTCTTCTTGTGTTTTTCCTCGCACCACTTGTCTGCATGGTTATTGTGTATGCGAAGATCTTCTGGGAGGTGTCACGACAGATTGACCTCGTTCGAAAGCAAAGTACACCGGGGTGGGAAGAGGCAAAAGAGATGAAATACACCGAAAGGAAAGTTGTTACAATTTTTGCCGTGATGCTACTGGTCTATACCGTTGGTTGGCTGCCGTATTTCGTACTACGACTTCATCGCCTGAACCAAGTACCCCACCTTGTTATCTACTTTTCCATCTGGCTGCGTTATTTGTCGTCGTTTCTTAACCCATGTCTGTACGTCTTCGGAAAAAGAGACTTTCGGGCAGCTTTGAAATTGAGGAAAGCAAGAAAAGACCAATATGCAAATCTGCTACCTCTTGATCGCGTCTGAGCACTGGGTTTAAAGCAATGGGTTGAAAGCTGCTTAAACTGGCAGACAAAATATACGTTGTCTGCAGTTTAAGCCACCGAAGACGATCGTTAATCGCACTTTCAACAAGCTTACAAGAGATGCTACACAACCAAAATGTACGTTCTGCTTCACATACAGTAGTCTTGTAAGCTTGTAATTTTCCTAGTCCTCTATTGTTCTCTCGAAGCGTAGCGAGCCATTTATGTGAGACCAGCTACCGTCATGCGAGAGCTGCTACCAGACCCCTTCATCAACGGTCTGATACCCTCCGAGCGAAGTCTCTAAGCTATAAGCCGATTTGAAATCAAGGAGTACAGTTTGCTTGCAGAAATTGTTGTTAGTTAGCTACTGTGCTGTGGTTAAAATCAGATATCGTCCTTTGGTGATGTTTATTGCCATTTGAATCATTTGTTTTGGTTTGCGATTGTCGGATAGGACAGTTTCACGACTGTCAATTGTCACACAGGAAAAGTACCTGTGATTTGGAGATGCTAACTCAGCTTTGTTTCACTAAACTAACCGAGTTATTCTTAAATGTTTATGAAATATGAATGGAATGTTTTTTATTACTTTATGTATTTTTTGTAATTGTGGAAGAGACATTCTAACAGTATCTTCAGTATAATTTGTTTAGATACAAAATAAGTGGTCCAATTTCATTATTCTCCAAAACGGTTTTTTTAATCTATTTGTTATTCAGAGATCCATTTTTTTTTGTAATTAAGCGGTAACGATGCAAAACAGCTTGAGTTTTATTGCTCGACTGATTCGCTCCACTCGCCGTGGACGTTTTTCGCTCTTTACTCCCACTTGGCTGTAGCCTGAAGCTACAGCCATGGTCACAAATATTTACACACATTTTGCCCCCCCTCCCCCCCCCCCACGTATAATGTTGACAAAAAAAAAATCATCTGATACATGAGTACGTTTTACCATTTTCCAACATTGAAAGGGGGAACGGGGGTACTGACACGTATTAAACAGTCATTACGATCATAATTTCAGGTTTTCACAAGTTTTTCAACAAAATATGTCCGTGGTTGTCGGTTACTCCTAGACAGTCGTACTCCCACTTCACAGATTTTATTACTCGTATGCCTACAGAACGAATCGACTACATTTCGTTCCTTAGATTGCAAAGTAGCTGCCTTTTCCATTCTTTATTTTTTTAAAGTGCTGATCTCGCGAGGCGCGCGAACAAAACACACTTTAGCACGCGCGTGAACCTCGCGAGCCCACTCTCGTAATTTCCCACCCGTTCCAGATTTTGTTTTTGAAAGCTACCCCAAACAAATTTGCGATAAAATAAGGTCTGTTTTGCAACATAGTTGTTTCTTTTCATATCACACCATGAACATAATAGCTCAATTGCCACAGGAAATGAATCGAATGAATGTAAAAGATCAGAAGGGAAGAAGGGATGCCCTAACCTCGTTACCTGCCGCTGGGCTCTTCCCTTCTCCTAGGAACGAGGTTAGGATTCCCTCGTCCTCTCTCTTGTAGAAGGTGGTCGTTATTTCTAAGTGAATGAAGCTTGTGAGATCACGTGAATTAAGGGGGCACTATTTCTTCGTCGCCATTATTCAGTTAAAAAAGCGACTGTTTAAGCTACAAATACAGTAGAATCCCGATTTCTCGAACCCTCGGTTTCACGAAACTCCCGATTTCTTGAACCAGTCTTCGTTTCCCTAGGATAGTACTTCTCATGTGATTTTACCCCCGATTTCTCAAAACAATTTTTGTTTCCCCTGGTGGTTCGAGAAATCTGGATTGGGGCTCCTGACTGTATGAAACAATATGAATGATGCGAGGCGGCACGCGACTCCAGGCATTCACACGCGACACGACGCATCCGACACGCGGCTCCATAACCTCCAAGATTGCGTGACGAGCTTAAAGCAAACTGGTCGCGGCTATATAGCAACGTCACGCATTCACGTTCCCACATCAAGAGAAACATGCTTGCGCGCTGATAAATCTTTTGAGCCCAGTTGCGCAAAAAAAAAAAAACTGTTTTCAAGTTATTGCAGAAGTTCCTTTGTTTTATCGATAAGCGCTGCAGACCAACTACTACTGGCGGTTTTCGATTAAGATACCTGTTAGAATAAGTGCTCACCTTTCGGAAAGTAGCCTACAAACACAGACGGATTGAATTCTGGTCTGTCATCACAGGCTATTGAGAATATTAAATATAAAACAAATTAGTTGGAAGCGGTGAAATTACGTTCGCCACAGGTCAGATGCTTAATGTATGTATACTATCTCGTTTTCAGTCCGGTTTGTCGAATCCTTTTTCTCGTTTAACCAGTTTTGCTTCTGTGCACAAAGCCGTTGCAGTCTACAAAGATAACAAACAACAAGGGATATTCCAGAAAGCTTTTAGGGGTACATTTTAAATTCGCTCTTTAACTGAAGGTCCGAGGAGCCAGGTCCGAAGTTCTACGATCATCCTTGGTAAAAGGGAAGGCAAGAAAAAAGGTCAGATAGATTTCTATAAAATATTAAAATCCTGTTGTCGGGATTGTACATAACAAAGAACCATTATTTCAGATCAGCCCGTGCCGTTCGAAACATAAAAGATCGTTCGTAGTCTTGGTACGCTTGAATGCATCGATTTCAAGTTACGCAAGCTGAAACAAGTTTAAAATATTACAGCGAATGTGCGTTTGTCAGTTTTTGTTTTGGGTCACCATTGTTTAGATTTTATGTTTTTAAAAATTAATGTCGTGACATCGGCTAGAATAATATAATCCACCACCATTCAACAGACTGCCGTCAGATATAATGTTCCTCGTATAATTGTTTTAACATGTTTTTTTTTTCGCCAACGCGAAGGGTGCAAAAAATTAACTCCTATTGAATTGTAAACAATATCTAATGCTCAAGCAATTTTATCCCTCTTGTATATTCGCGTTTATTTAAAAATGCGAAACGGCTTTATAGGCTGTTACTGTTGACGCGCTGACGATTTCAAGATCCCATGAAAGCGCGAATCCGTACCCCAGCGTACCCGCTACGGTTAGCTTGCCAATAAATTGATATAATTATTGTCAGTACACGTTAGAAGGTTGAAAGAAAAGCGTCGAAATACTGTATTGTAAAAATACAGCTGGTCGGTGAATATTAATGAGTAAAATAAGCGTAGTTTTTGATTGTCGCCAGTATAAGCGAAAATTTCATGGAACCGGATTAACTCAATTGATATATAACATATTGCGTTTCACCCTGTCTCAGCGACAACCAAATTGTCCCTTGTACGTATACTTGTACTTGTATCGATACTTGTAGGTCGCTTTGAAGCCGTGGTCCCGATTAAAATAAAAATTTCTACAAGTAGGTAGCCACGGGCAATAGCGTTTTAATTAACGCAATGATTTCAGTAAGAATACCACTTGGTTCAATACCGTCTGTAATATTATGTAATTAAAAATTCGAATTAATAAGTTGACACTGGCTAAAAATATTGTTTTTGGACGTTTCGGCCACTACTGTTGCCTTCTTCAGCAAGATAAAAATGCAAATGTTCAACGGCGACCCATTTGCATTTTTATCTTGCTGAAAAAGGCAACAGTAGTGGCCGAAACGTCCAAAAACAATATTTTTAGCCAGTGTCAACTTATTAATTCGAATTTTTAACATGCCTGGCTACAACCCAAACATTTTTAATATTATGTAATTGTCCTCACTCTTTAAGTCCATTTTAAAACGAATTTTTCATAGTGGGCAAAAGGCACTGAAAGCAGTCTAGGTTTTTAGTTTGTTGATTCAAGTTGTTGCGTAAATCATTTCAATTAAAGAAGACAGCGCCCTACTTTTCAAAAGGTCAGAGCATCTTTAATTTCCTTTCACGTTTATAACTAACTTTGATGGAATCCGATTATTTCTGGGGGTTTGGCAGTCAAGTTAAGTGTGAATATTTCAAGCGAGGCGCAGTTTTTTTAGTTTTTCGATAATTTCTTGCGGTAATTATTTATTTACCGTGACTAAATTGTTTGCTTAAAGCTTTCCCAGGATTTAGTACTCAGAACTTTATCAGCTTATAAGGGGGAGGGGGGAACTTTTATTGATTTTATTGATAAGTTTCATTAAGGGGGAAATATACCCGAAGGTCGAAAATGTCTTGTTCGCGTTTCAAGGTATCCAAAAGCGCTCTCATTATCTCATATATCTATGTTTATCGGTGTTTTGTAATTTTTTGGTTGATTTTTGGGGATGTTGGGAGAAGATAGTTTTTCGCAAAGGATTAGTAAAATTTAGAGAAATAAGAAATATTGGAAAAATTAGAATTTTTTAGTTAAAAATTGGTAGACGGACACCAGACAGTCCCCCTGACAACCTGGAGTGTTCTTGCGTGGGAGTCAACTGTGACTAGTGGTGTTTCAAAATTTGTTTCTTTCTTCAATCTCCTCTTTAAACCTCTTACATTTCATTCAAATTCAGGTTTATTGCCCTCTTAAGTTAAGGCTGTTTTCATTCCGTCTCGTGCATTCCTCGCTAGGAATAAGAAAAAGCACAAGAAGAACGAACAATTTTGTTTTCTTGTGCTTACGCTTAGCTATAATTATTCCTAGCGAGGACTGCGTATCGTAAATGAGTGTGTTCGTTCTCGTTATGCCCAGTTAAAACCAACTTTTTTGACGAGACCGAGGATTCTGCATTGACGCGCACTTGATTGCTGAAGAGCTATGAGATCAATGACTGAGGCAAAGTTGGTTGGAGGAAGCTTAAACGTGGGGGAGGGGGGGGGGGTCTGCTACAACCTAAATAAAGCTGTGAATATAAAGGTCGGGACACACTAGGCGACACGTCGCTGCAACACGTCGCTGCGACATGTTGCTGCGACATGTCGCCTCGTGTGACATGCGACAAACTATGTCGCTGCGACAGAATTTTGTCGCCGCGACGTGTCGCACGAATTCAAACTGGTTTGAATTCGTGCGACACATCGCAGCGACAAAATGAGCGATAGCAGCGTTGTCGCAGCGTGTGTACACGTCTGCGACAAATCGCTGCGACAAAATATAACTGAATTAACCAAAAGGAGACCGTTATGTATTTTTGCCATATTGAATTGGAAAACGAGTTCGCATTTCCACTCTTCCAAATTCACTGTTTGTGAACAAACGCCTTGTCGCAGCGACTTGTTTTGAAGCAGTACACACGGAGCGACTTGTCGCAGCGACCTGTCGCTGCGACTTGTCGCCTAGTGTGTCCCGACCTTAATAACCAACTCGCCAACTCGTACTATAGCACAACTTAAGTAAAGCGCGCGCTCTGATTGGTTAATTAAGAGTCTGCAATTTCCCATGGGTGGACGCTGACGAATACCTTCAACTTGAGCGCGCGCGCTGATGTGACGCGACATGGCGCAAACGATCAACATAGTAAAAGAAAGTGTATTTACTACACGAGTTTTTCTATTTCTTGTCAATTATCTACTAGTTAATTTGAAAAGCTAAATATCAAAAATACTCTCCTCCATAACACTGAAAGATTGTTAACTGTGCACCACGCCTGATTCTTATTCAAAAGTTTGATCTCCTTTAGCGTTTCGTCAGGGAATGCGTGAGCACTGGATGCGTTACTTAAAAATTCAGAGAGTAACCTTAGGCACGCCCAGTTGTTATACAAAGAAAATGTAGTAAGGCGCTTTAAAGTAGATAACAGATAATAAAATTGATCCTATTCATACGTTAGTTTTCCTAAATAAAATTGTCTTCAGTTTCGGTTTGAAACGCTCAAAATTGTCCTCCTGCCTTATTTCACTCCGCAATTTATTCCAAACAGAGCAGCAGCAGAAAAGGCTAAAGGCTAAATTTTCAAAAGGTGGTCATAAATGTAGTAGTACAATGTGTAAGGTTTGTGATTTTATCACAGTAGACGTTACGGGCAGGGAATATTTCATTAATTACGACCTCAATTGTAACTCAGACCACGTTATGACTGTTATATATCTTATTTTTTGCAAACATTGTAACATGCAGTATGTGGGATCATCTGTTAACCATAAGTCCAAACTTAACTGACTTAGGAATCTCTTTACTGAAGAACGATCTAAGGAAGATCTCATATACCAGCATTTCTATCAGCAGGAACAAAAAGGAGTAAACGATGTGCAAGTAGTTGTAATCGACAAGGCCCCAGTTAATTTATTCTCAGGGAGAGGAAAGACCAGTGGGCCTACCGTCTAAGGACTCTATCTCTATTTTTTGATGATTTTTTTGTGCGGGCTAATTAAGAAATCATCGGTACATTGTCTCGCGCACACTCTCTTATTAAGCGCGCGCACTAGACCGTTGGTAAACTGTTGTCACTTTAGTGCGTGTCATTTAGCGTCTTGCGATAACTTATGTAGCGTATACGTTGGCTCTGTTTTTTAATTAAACCGAAATATCTTCAAAAACCAATTCCAGTGTTTTTGAATTTCGGTTATTTATTTTCATTATTGAGCTATATCGTTTAGGTAAGAGGTCCAAGCAACTATATTATGATGCTGCGCAACGTATATTCTTTGTAAACAAATGCTATTTAATTTACACTCTAGATCTATGTGGATAAAAATAGATTCTTCTCAGTAACATTTCCCCTTGCTGTTTGTTTACAGTTTATTGAATGTAACCAGCCGCCATGAACAAACAGGTTGAGGCTACAAGTAGTGGAAAGAAGACGACACAAGTTGTGACTTGCGCAGAAAGGATTTCTCCGTATCAGGACAGTTGTTGGTCCTGGTTAGTGTGTTTTGCAGGAGTTATTTCAAATGTCGTCATTTGCGGTTTTACCTATAGCTATGGAATCTTGTTCCCAGCTCTCTTGGATGAGTTTCAGCAGGGAAAGGCTAAAACAGGTATTTTTTTCTGAGACAAATGAACGGACGAATGAGCGAATAAAAGAAAGAAAGGAGGAAAAAAAGAAAGATAGTACGAAAGGGGATCTAACGGACGAATGGACAAATTGATGAATGAAAGAATGAACGAACGAACGAACGAATTTTGGAGCGAAAAAATGAAAAACAATTAAGCAATAACCCATGTACCCATGTACCCTCGAAAGTATCATCGAATGACAAAGCCTAAAAAGACATACAACGGCTTTTACGTAGAATACGAGCAGTCCCTTTTTTCTCCATTTTTCGCGCCGTCACGCCTCGCCTCGTCCCCATTTTTCACGCGGCCATTTATTTGTTTCGCTTTACACTCGACGGGACTCTGCGAACGCTCGACGGACTCTGCGAAAAAGTACAGACTCTGCGAAAAAAAAAAGGACTCTGCGAAAGCTTTTACGTTAACATACGAGAAATGCAGTGGTTACACGGGTTTTGTGTATATAATAATTTTCTGATAAATCTTGAACTATTCCACTCTTGGAATAGTTAATAGCTAAAAAGGCGTTGATATAGCTTTTTCTGTCTCTTCGCAGCCTGGGTTGGATCAATTGCAATGATGGGCATGGGACTTTACGGTCCTCTAATTGGAAGACTCTATCATCGATTTGGCGCTAGAATTGTCGCATTTTTTGGATCGATAATTTGCGTGGTTAGTCTCATCGTAACATCAAAGATCTCCAACCTCTATATCATGTATTTAACATATGGAGCTTTGTTCAGTTTTGGCTCAAGTTGTGTTTTTCTAACTACGTACATAGCAGTGCCAAGGTACTTTATGAAGTGGCGCTCGCTGAGCCTGGGACTTATAGCCATGGGGCCAGGTGGAGGGCTTTTTATCATGAGCCCAATTGTACAGGCGCTGTTCGAGAAATTTGGATGGAGAGGAACGTTTTTAGCAATGGCTGGCATAGACTCTATAATTTGCGTATTAGCTTTTGTTTATAAACCAGTCGCGCAAGACTCTGACCGTAACGAGGAATTGAATATCAACCAACAACAAGACAAGAAATTCTGGGATATTTCAATCATTAAACACAAAGTATACGTTTTCTGCACGACTGCGGGAATCGTTTACTACCTTGCTCACTACATTCCACCAGTACATATGGTAAGTCTGAAACAACATTACTTTATGGAAGTGGTCATAACAAGTGTACTCAACGAGGACCCACCTTGTGGGGGGCTATGCAAGGTACCACCTGTCTGTTTAGCCAAACGGACAAAATTTATTGGCCTCAGCATTTGAGTTGAGACTTTCATATTTGGTGGGCATAAAGCTTTTATTGCTGGAGAAGTGGTACAAGGAGGTTTGAATCTTTTTCTACTCCTGATAGAGTTGGGGTTATACAAACAAGACACCATCTTTTAAGGTGGGGCAGGGGGTATATGAAGATACCACCTGTCTTTTTGCAGAGTGGTGGTTCTTGTCTGAGTACAACAGTTTTGACCATTTCCCTTACCATAACACTATCGAGACGCAATGTGCGAAGAAGTACTGTTAGCTTTTTGTATCCATTGCCAGCCTACGATTCTTAGAGCGCTTCCCATCAGTCACAGCTGGCCTACCGGTCCAGTAGTTTTGAATGTGAAATTGAACTTTTCCACGAGATTTTCCCACAAATCCATCACAACAGTGTAACATATATTTGATAGGACAAATCTGACAAACAACGGAATTCTGTTCTCGAATATAGCGGTCTGGCCGGCCAGTTCTGACAAATTGAAAACGCCCTAAGTAATTGTGGCTTGGACAAAACAATTACTTCCGCCTTACCTTTATGTAGCTGTTTCTAGAAAGAATCTCCTACAAAATAACTGTAAAAATCTCAATTTAGGGTTTTATTTAGGAGAGACACATCATCTCTAACTGGTTCTCGTGCGGGTCCTCTATCCAGATCGAATTTGAATTTGAAATGTTGGTTTTTCAGGAGGGAGGAAAACCAGAGAATCCGGAGTAAAAACCCTCGGGGCAAGGCGAGATCCAGCAACAAACTTTACCCACATATGGCACCTGGCCGAATCTAGCCCGGGCCACATTGGTGGGAGGCGAGCACGCTCGCCTCTGCGCCATCCCACTGTAATTATACCTAAAATTGGTATTGACGGATCGTTGACTTTGAAACAGACAACTGATGGTTATTTAAGAACTTATTTTTTGGTTAAACATAATTCAGAGCGGACAGTTGAGTTGAACATGACAGGAAACGCGTTTTGCAAGACAGCTTAAAACTGCCAGCTATCCAAGCTAGCTGTACTCTGAATTACTGGTGTCAGATGACCCGATCCCTGTAAGACATACACTCGTCTGACAGTTGGACGAACTTACAGATCCAGAATGTTGACTGTAATACTGTTTTTGCAGGTTCGTTATTTGGAAGAGATCGGATTTGAAGAAGTGAACGCCCCCCGTTTGTACATCTACAGTGGCGTAGCGTCATTGCTTGTTCGACCTTTGATTGGTCGATTGAATGACGTCAGCTGGATTAACATGCTGTACATTTATGCTGTAGCGGGTGGTCTGGTGGGCGTGGTCACTTTCCTTTTGCCCCTGGCCACTACAAATATTCACTTTATTATGTACTTTGTGGTGTACGGGTTAGCTGATGGCACGTTGGGATGCGGGTTGAGTATTGCTGTACTTAACAGTCTGCCTGAAAGGTTAAGACCCTTGGGGTTTGGCGTTTATCAATGCCTCGCTTGTGTTACTTCAGCTTGTGGTCCAGCTCTTGGAGGTAAACATTTCTTTAAAATTAAACTATTGACAAATTTCTTCCTTATAAAATAAGGGAATGAATTGAAATGACATTTAACATTTATTTTTTGAAATGACATCTAACACTTGAGCGTTATTATTCACTAATTCATGTCTTTGGCAGGTCATGTTGATGCTACAGTGGAACCCCAATATAACGATCCTCGATATAACGATATTCCCGATATAACGATGAATATTCTATGTCATGGCAAAAGTTACAGTAAAATGTATCGGACAGAACCCCGATATAACGATCTTCGATATAACGATATTCCCTATATATAACGATGAGAATTTAGCGGACCGAACGTAAAATCCTCCGATATAAAGATGAGGCCCTGTTAGGGGTTTTAGGGATAAGGGATAACTCACAAAAATATTTTAGGGATAAGGGATAAATGTTTAAATAATGATAGGGATAAGGTATAACAACACAATAACAACTCAGTTTTAGGGATAATAAAAAAACAAAACAATAGGGATAACAGCTTTGGTAATTTTAGGGATAAGGAATAACTGCCCTCAAAATTATTGGGATAAGGGATAACCTCAACCCCCCTAACAGGGTCTCAAAGATATTATCAATACACAGTCACATTTTATTTGCAAAACATCGAATTTAATGCAATAACATTACGGTAATCGAGTCATTTCTAACGTTTCTAAAAACATCTTTGTACGATGATATACAAAAATGATACTGTGTTCTAAGCCTTCTTATCAAAATTATTATTTTTATCCCCTTCTAATAGGCATTAAAAAGTACTTGTTAAATTTACCCCGATATAACGATATGTTCGGCTATTTTATGACCATATCGTTATATCGGGAGTTTTGATATAACGATTTTTCGATATAACGATATTATTTTACTGCTCCCTTGGCATATCGTTATATCGGGGTTCCACTGTATAAGCACGAAAACAATAAAAACAAGACTACTAAAACAAGACTACTAAAGTTGTACTAGCTCTAGCTCATTCAGGCTTGTCGTTTGAGGTCCTCAGAAGCTTGGATATAGTAAAGGCTATCCATCCCTACAATACTCAATACGCGCTAAATGAACGATTTCCTTAAACTCTTTATTTTGCTTAAGGACGATCGTTGGAACTCCTTGGTTAATCTCGCGTTCTTAGGTGGTCTTCGTAAGAGCTCATATAATCCGATAATCTTCCTATGTTCTCGGCTTATCTTCGGTAATATAACTTATAAAATTAAATTAATTGTGTCTAATCATGCAATTACGCTTACGGTTTTCAACTTATTTCGTTTTTCTCAAAGGTTTAGTAGCAGATCTCAAAGGATCTTATGTCCCAGTCTTCAACATGGTCGGTGCTATAATGGTGATCGGTGCGGCCATGCTGTTTGCTGTTTCTTGTATCAAGAAGCCAGAAAAACTGAGCACAAAAGAAGAAGTGGCAGTTTGGGAATCACTTATTGTAGTAGAAAAGTGTTCTGTCGTTTAACATGCCTTTTGTTTCTTGGAGACATTGGTAACGCTATAAATCACCAGTTGCGAAACGTAACATAGACATGGGAGCTTTGCGCTACGGTAGTTTCAAAACTGTCGTATGCTGCAAGTATCATCAACGAAGACGCAAGTCAAGTGGGTTTCGTTGACCTTTTGCTCAAAGGAAAGTGATTTTTTTTAAAAAATTTAAAGGTTAACCCTATTCCGACAGGGCTTTTTTGGACTCTTGGAAACGAGGAAGTGGATTCTTAAGGGCTGGACTCTATATAGGAAACTGACAGGGGTGCTCGCCTTCAGGTGTATCAACTCACGCCTGATACACAGGCATGGTACCCCTTGGACGAAATTTTCAAAGTGAGACGCGAATCAGACAGGAACTAGTTGTTAAGGATTGAAATTCACATTTTAACATTTCAAAACGTCTTTATTTCTGTAACATATATCTTGGCCGGTTAGTAACATGTATATGTCAGCCGGCAAAAATGAGGGCCACGCCCTCAAAAATGCATTCTAGTTCCTAGTGGTTTTCTTTTTTTTAACATTCCTGACCCGTATCCTTTTTCAGTTATATATGGGACGTTTCCTTGGCGTTCATAGAATTTTTTATTTATTAATGGAAAGTACATACGGTGACTTTTGTACAGCATGCGTTTCTTTAGGTCATGCAAAATTAAGAGTAAGTGGCAAGTAAATAACATTATATACAATAATTAAACAAATGTTAACAGTCAACAACTGCGTATGCGCAGTTCGTGGTAAGCAAAACGGTGGAGACGTTTTACCCATAATTCCATGTACGTCTGTCACGAAATCGCTACATCTATAATAGCTGCCGTCCCGCCCACCCCGGTTTGTTTTTTATTGTTCCCTTTTTTACATGATATTATATAAGTACATAAGGTTATTGTCAACAGAGTACATCAAAGTTCATGCAAAATTTAGTGTCTTAGCTATTAGTTACCAATATTTAAAGAAGTCATGCTTAAAAATGCCATTTCCGAGTTGCATTTTATATCGAGGTCTGGTACACAACCTTTCATATGAAAATGAGTTTGACTTGTAACAATATTCGTGAAAAGTAGTAAATAACATTTACCGGTCATACTTTTAAAATCTGACTTTTCAAACAGCTAAACAGACGAAATATAAATATAAACAATCAACAAACGTGCGTGCGCAGTTCATGGCAAGCAAGCGGGTGGAGACGTTTTACTAACATTCCCACGTAAGCCATTCTTGAAATCGCTCCACCTCAGATAGTTGCCGACCCCATAAGAACAGTTTCCTGACATGTGTGAAATTTCGTCGGCCGTCAGAACTCTGTTCCACATGTTCACGCCATACATCTGGCCAATGAAGCTCTGATACAACTGAAATTCACCTCCATAATTATCCTGATCTTGACCAAGGATAAAAATGCCGTTATTGTCGATCACATGACCAGTCTTCAAATCAGTGCCAGTTACCAATAGTGCGCCGTCTATGTACAGGTTCCAAGAGCCAGCGGTGTTCTCCCAGGTTGTGCAGACATGTCGCCATGTACCATTGTTGACAGCAATATTCATGTATCTACAAGAAGCAGGAGATAACAATAATTACAGAAGATAAACAGTTACAGCATTCGGATTGGAGTTGTAACTTACTGAAACTCCCTTTCTTGCCAAAAATTACTCAATTTTTATTTTAATGCTCAGCAACAGAAAACAAAATTGAAACCATTCAATATTAATTTTGTAATTATACTGTAATACCTAAAGCTGTCTATCGGAAACTTAATGAACGATCTTAAAATGATTCCCTCCTCCAATCAAACTGTCACGATGTACGCAAAGCTAGGGAAGGATATAATATACAAATATACAAACTGTAACGCAATGAAAGTTCATCTTTTACATATTTCTTTACCTTATAGTTTTATGTTACTTAAGTCTTAAGTCTTTCAACCATTTTATTTTTAATATTCCGATCATTATCGGTTTTTAATCTTCAGTTTGTTTTAAACATTACAGCCGATTTGGGAGGCTTGATAATCACTCAAGAAGCCTGAGTCACTCTTGGCTATTGCCTTGAGCGAATCTAATTACTGTTCTTTGGTATTTAGTAACTCACGCTTACATCTATAACTTAACATGCCAGTGCACGCTTTACCCTTAAGTTAGTTTTGCCTAACCAAACTTAATATTGTGTCGTATTGAAGAATTGAAACGTGGAAACTGTTCTCGCAGTTTGATCAGCCTTATCAGTCTGTTTTTAAAAGTTAGTCTAATTTCAAGTTTGAACCTCCCCCAACTCTACTCCCATTCCAAAATTCTACCGAAACCAAATAATATTATTTACCTCTTTTCACCAGCAATATAGAGTCTCAAACTTTTGTAGTCCATCAGAAAAATTTCGTTTTCTTCATGTGGAAGTGCGTAGCTAAAGGGACAACCGCTTTGCTCTTTATCAGCAACTTTTAACCACAGGCAGATGGTGAAAGCGGTCAGCGGTGGTACACAACGCTGCAGATCAAATCTGACGTAATCTTCTTTGGACTTGCGTGAAAAAGTAACTTGGAAATTTTTTTCCTCCACATCTGCAAGAACCAAAAGAAAAAATTATGAACGATCTGCGTTCAGTTTTACACCTGTTTATTGTACATCGTGCAAACCAAGGTTAAAAACAAACAAAAAAGCAGTGTACACAAAAACAACAACAACGACGACGACGGACAGTGTGCAAACTAAGTTGCACATATCAAATGTGCCTCATGTCATCTCTACCAATAGTAATTTGATTTCGTTTCGTGAGTATAGAACAGAATAAAATCCTGAATACATTCTAAAAGACAATTAAAAAATATTTACAACTTTGTAAAATATCAAGTAACAATATAAAAAAAAAATATAAAGAGTGTAGTATCAAATAACAAAATACACAGCAGTCGAGGTACAGTGGAACCCCGATATAACGATATGCCAAGGGAGCAGTAAAATTATATCGTTATCGTTATATCGGGGTAAACCTAACATATACTTTTTACAGGATAAAGAGGCTTAGAATACAGTATCATTTTCGTATATCATCGTATAAAGCTGTTGTCAGAAACGTTAGAGGTTACTCGATTACTGTTATGTTATTGTATTATGTTCAATTTTTTGCTTAAATTGTGACTGTGAACTGATAATATCGTTATATCGGGGAAGATTTTACGTTCGGTCCGCTAAATTCTCATCGTTATATCGAGGATCGTTATATCGGGGTTCCACTGTATATGTAACAAGCAAGCGAGTTTCTAACCTGCTGTCGGTGGGCATTGTTTGGTGCACGTTGAGTCCTGTGGTGAATTAAAGAAAAACACTGTTTAACAAAGTCAAAACAAAAAAACAAACATAATAAAGAAACAAACAACAAGACAAAAATAAACACACAAAAGGTACTCGTAATTTAGTGCCTTCTGGAGTGAAGGTTTGTGATTTCTCGTGGTTATCAGGGCCGAAGCTAGGCTTTTGGCATAGACTAGGCAGAATCTGGGATCGCTCAAAGCTCGAGCCACTAAAGGGGTCTTGGAAAATACTCCCCAGAAAAGTTGAACTCTAAAAGTTTTGAAACGCTATTTACAGCAGTTTATTAAGTTTTTTTTTAGAGAAATCAATCTGACCCAACTAAAAGTATTTTGTTTTTAGTGTTAAAATCAAGGCGGTTGTTGTTGCTGTTGCTGTTGTCGTTGTAGTTTTTTTGTTTGTGTTGTTGACAAGCCTAAGTGTTATGTAATCAGTAACCATCCAGAAGCTTAAATAAGAATTGGCGTTTCATGGCCAGAAATCGCGGACATTGGAGTCGGCGAATTTTGATGCATCGTATTTTAAGCGGTCACGAAACTTGGTAATAGCCGCTGATTCGAAAGCCTGACTTTGGGCTCATATTCATCGACGATGATACACAAGAATGAGGCCTACATAGAGGAATATTTTGTGTAGCAGGGAAACCACTGGTCAAAAATATTGCACGATTACAAAACTGGAGCAAAAGAGCTTTCAAACGATGGCTTTTGCAGTAAAATTGGAGCAAAGACGGCTGAAATATCGTAGTTCAAAGACAGTGGATTTTTGGATTTCAATGTGGACTGCCGCCTGGTGTTTGCTTTTCGACGATTTACGGGATTTTTAAAAGCAAAGAAGCAGGGCCACGAAAATTGCTTTCAAGACAGAATTTATCGAGTAAACTGTCCGGTCGGATTGACGAATTGGGTAAATTCAGATATCGCTCATAGAAGAGAGCTATCACGCTTTGAAATCTCAGATGAGGACTAAAACAGGGTTTTATGGAGCCCCGATTACAGAAGATCACTGGATACCTGGTACGTAAAATTTTAATCGTGAAAAGCAGAGCGAGTATAAATGAATCAATATTTTTGAGCAGACGAAACATGCATAGAACCAACAATGGATGCAAGATTAATGCCGTGATTGGGCAAATAATCAAAAAGTAAAGTAAATCAGTATTTTTCCGTGTAATTATTTATCTCCATACAACGCTTTGTATAGCTTGATGGACATATTGGAACTGAATTTCGCACATGCGCATTGTGCACGTCCGCCAATTCTGGCCATGGTTGTATACAATATGCCGCACTACTTCTTTGGCACTTCGAAGGTCTGTTATTTATGCTAACTGAATAAAGCAATGCTTTTTACAATCAACTCACCTTATCCTCGTAATATTTAAATCCCGGTTTTCTCACCAAGCTACCAGGACACATTTTGTCGGTAGCGTCGTTTATCTCACACACGTGGTTGGATGATGTTGATTTGTACTCATAGTTGTACGATAAACAGCGTGGGGCCTGGGTGCATAACTCCTGACATTCTGGAAATAAGTTGACAGTGTAGGTGGAGATCACGTGACCAATAAGAGCGTGTCCTATGGAAAGTGATATTCGAGAAGAAACAAATTGGTAAGAAAGACCAACTGAAAAACAAAAGCAGCTGGGATCTTTTTATTATGATTATGATTATGATTATGATTATGATTATTATTATTATTATTATTATTATTATTATTATTATTATTATTATTTTAATTATTATTATTAGTATTTTGTTATGCCGGATTCATCTCAGTCTGACGTAAACAAAAAGGAGAATTTTGGCAGAAAGATTTTCGCTTGCTTCAAATAAAGAAGATGTCAGGAGTTGTATTATATTTAAAATAATAAATCAATTATATGATGATAAGCTGTTTAAAACGCAAGTATATTACCTTATTCTTACTAATTTTCGCGAGTAATAATTTTCGCGATTTTCGCGTTTTCAAAATAATCGCAAAAATTAATACCATATTATATTTCACAACAATGGAACTTGAAATGTTTGGAACTGCAATTATCTATCCTTGAAAATATCTTTCCGTCTTACTTTTGTTTTCGACTAGCACCCTTCCCCTGATTTGTAAATCGGGTGAAACCTCCAAAGTGTCCGTTTCGCAGGCTCCTTGTAATTACATTGAACCAGCCGAGACCTTTGCATATTTCCAGTTATTCCTTAACCTGGTTAATTCCTTATTCCTTAGCCTGGTTTTCACTAGCGACCCAAGCACAAGCGCGAGCACAAGCGCAAGACTAACAGCTCATAGTTCACCGTGAAAACGGCTTCGACTCAACGAAAAGCACAAGCGCATTGCAGTTTTATGCTTGTGCTTGTGCTTGCGGCAAGCACAAGAACAAGGATCAAAATTTGTCTTTTTTGCGTGATTGCGTTTATGCTTGCGCTTGTGCTTGCGTCGCTAATGAAAACCAGGCTTTAGTCTTTAACGACTGAGCCATAAAACACTGAGAAAATCGCGAAATTTAATACACTTTTGCCTTAATTTTTCTTGCAATCGCGAAAATTAAAACCCGCGAAATTCGGCTTCCAAATTTTCGCGAAATTAAGTACGCACGAAAATAAGAAAGAATAAGGAAGTTGGCCGTAGTTGTTCAATTGATAAATAACGCCTTCCTTGGATAAATCACTATATATCACATGGGCGGTGTTAAATAAACAACAACTAAAAACAACAAAAACAGAGACATGCAATCTACGATATCCACTGGATAGTGATGATCCGGTGGATACCGCACGCTATGCAGTCCGTGGCATCAGCCGGCATCAGTGCTTCCAGGCTGTTATGCTAAAGAGAGTATGTATACCTTCAGTGGCGATAAATCCCCTGGATTGTGGGCACGAAAGTTGATTATTATCACCATCTGTACATTTAATAATAATCAGCTTTAGGATGAACAGGGTGATCAGTCTCTTCATGTTGAAGCCACTTCTTGTGCAATCGTGTTTACCTGTATACGCTTCGAACCTGTAAACAAAACACACACAAATAAGTTAAACTTCAGCATAATAAACGCTCTTGTTTCTTGGCCATTTCAATTTCACCAAAAATAAAATACAAACAGCGGCAACAAACATAACACATGGACTACGAATGGTCAGAGAAAAGAATCTAAAATTTACTTGACGTTTCGCATGCTACAACACGCATCTTCAGAAGTTACGGTCACAAAAAGCGAAAGATTTTAAAACTTAAAAATACAAAGCGAGGTACTGGTAACGAGCTAAACAATAATAAACAACAGTGATAACAAAAGGTGAGAGCTAATAAAGCCACACCTTTTCACTGCCAACGTTTTCATTGAGGGTGAGTTTTAAGTCCCGTATTAACAATGTTTCTTTTATTTTACACTGTGAGTCACTTCGTCCACTGGCTAAGACCTTTTACATTTTCATTTTGTCAGAACATAGCGTGATCAACAATTGAACAAATCAGTCGCTGCCGTTTAAATCACTCTAGAGATTTGGAACGTGACAATTCAATTATGCGAATCATTTCTTAAAAAATACGAGAGCATGTATGACGTAACGCGCCCTATTTGTTTGCGGTATATTTTTCAAGGGAAACAATATAACACCAGTAGCTACCAGTAATGTCAATAATAGTGTTTAATTATCCCATTAACTTAAAGGGTTAGTGCGCGACAAACGTTTACATCGAAACGTTAAGTCCATACAATTTAACAAATGGTAAACGTCATAGCGTACACTATTGAGTTATGGATGTAGGCGGGAGCTTGCTAAGCACGAAAGAAGCGTGAGTGCTTAGTAGGTCTCTGCTCTAATTTTTAAATTTCAGACGTGCCTTACGCCTAAAAGTCTTTTAGCATTATGGAGAGATGGATTTTCTTATGTTTAGCTTTTCAAATTCAAAGGAAAATCAAGAAAATATGTATGAACTCGTGAAGTAGCAGCACTTTCTTGTGCCTTGTTGCATCAGATCAGCGCGCGCGCTCAGGTTGAAGGCATACATCAGCGTACACCCATGGGCAAGTAGTAGACGGTAAATTAACCAATCAGAGCGCGCGCTTTACCTTAGTTGTGCTATAAATTGCCTTATCTACCGTATTTTTAAAATTTTATTTTAGGAAATAATTTTCATGATTACAGATAATGGCAAGTTGATTGCTAAGGTGAAATACTGCGAGTTTGTTTTTTTTTGCTTGTTGCGATTAACTTTTAAAGGAGCCCTTATTTCGATCGTGAAATATTTCGACCAGAAGAAAAAATCTTTATTCTTCAGAATAAAATAGATACTGATACACTGCGGAACGTTCAATCTAGTTTAGCAAAGTCCCGTTTTAATTTGGCTCGTTTTGTTGAACCGTGCAGGAATTGCCGTAAAAACGTGACAGAAATCATTCAACGTTGACAGGTGCACTAAGTCAACATGGAATTCCTAAATAAACTTAAAATTCTATATCCGAGCGAACATTTTGCTCATTGTTCGTACTACGTAACTCGCAAAATACCCGCGCGTATTATTTGTTAAACCTTCGAATATGGTGTATTTTTTTCCTATCTTTTCTTAGTGTTTACATGAGCTATAAAAACAGTGGGAAATCGACAGAGCAACAAAAACAGCACTATGTTCTTTACAATGAAATTTTTGCGATTCGATTCCAGTGTCGAGAACTCTAGGTAATTTCATTTTCTTTCATTGTTTGATTTTTAGGTCGAAGCGCCAGTGAAATGTCACATTCGGCTAAACTTAGCGGTATATAGGATATATAGGAGATAAAACATTCCCTTTCAACAGTAAACTGCAAAAAATAATTATTTAAATTAACGTTACATATCTGGTTCCCTTCTCCCTTGCCTCTTTCGCCTCCCCTTCAATTCCCCTTCCACGTTTTACCCTGCTAGCGGGCTCGTTCTACCAAACTAAAATGTTTTTAGCCAGGTCAATTGGTTGAATTTACTTAGACGAACTGTTATCCGATCGAAACCTAAAGACCTGCCATTTTGATAAAACCCCTCACTTGTTTACAGAAAACTTGCAAACTTATATTGACACAACTTACCACTGAAAAGCGAACGAAAATTAAACACCGATCGAACGCCAATGTACTCCTAAAATACACTCCCTCGCTTCGTCGTTTTGGGTGTTGGGGTCGGTCCCGTTGTTTTCGAGCTAAATTACAAGTCTTTCTGTATCTGCTCTCGCTTGGTAATGATATATATATAAGCCCTTTTAAAACGTCAATTTGCAGCAATTTGATTGGCTAACATCACCTGAGAAATTAATTTCTACCTCTATCAATTGAAAGAGCGAACGATATTTTATTACTAGCAAATGGAATTTTTGGGTTAGTAGATATATTCTACAAAGAAGTTCATTGTGCCTTTGTTCACTGCAAATAGCAGGCTGTCTTTTGTGTGGTGTAAATTGCGACAAAGAAAACTTGTTTTAATTTTTTTTTTCTGTACTTCTTTTCGCTTGATAATTATAGGCCATCCAACAGGTAAATATGATTACTCAAAATACTATTAATATAAAATTGCTTTTCATATTGGACTCGAGAAAACATCTGCCTTTCTCAACAGCAGAACTCGAACGCCACGGACCGCACGAAAGCCTCCTGAAGAGTCAGGCTTGCTGCGTGACAGAGCCCCGCCACAACCTCACCTGGTCCAGTCAAGGTTCTTTATTAAACATTCCTGTTGTAAAAAAGGAACATTGGACTGGACTTGGTTCCTACGCGAATAAACAGGAATTAGTCGTTCCCCGCCGGGGACAGGAAGGAAGTGAAGTCGAAGGAATAGAATTGACATTTTAAAATCTCTTAGAATTTGAGCCTTGTCGTCGAAAATGGATTCTTGTTCCTTTAAGGTCTTTAGGGTTTTTTTCTGAAAATTTTCGATGAGTTTCATGACACGTTTTTATAGGAGTTCTCCTTGGTATTTTTTTATTACGCCCTATGCTCCCAAGGGGGTGAAAAGGAACAATGAATGAATGTGATAGCTTAGTACATAAGGTGCATTTCATTAGATCGTGCAAAATATAGCGTATTAGTTGATAGGCAGTAACAACATCTTACACATGCTCAATTTATGACAAGTGAATAAAAAGTAGCATTTTATACAAAAACACAAAAGGGCATGCGAAGTTAATAATAAGCAAGTCGCTGAAGACGTTTTGCGCCCACTTTCATAAAGCCTGCCACGAATTCGCTCCACACGTAACAGCCGGGGACCCCTGCCTCGTACCCAGGCGCTACCGCTTGATACGGAATCGCAAGGGAACATGGGAAGGGCGAAAGAAGCGGAGCGCGCTCCCCGCCTCCGATCACACCTTCCCTTGACCCTTTGCGTGCTTTTTCACGCCTTCCCTTGACCCTTTGCGTGCTTCGCCAAAAGCTCTCGCGGCGCCTGGGTACGAGGCAGTGGGGACCCCATAAGAACAGTCAAAATTACCAAGGGAAAAGCCCTGGGAACGAGGGTTGAAGAACAGTCTCCCGAAATGTGCAAAATTTAGCTTACTGTAGAGGGTCGCTTATATTTTTCCTGTTAAATGTTACCTATGCGCGTCATTTTAACTGAACTGAACGAGTCTGGGACTAGCTCAGTATTTTTCTTTGTCCATGCTCGTGACAATAATAAATTACATATTTCTCAATTCAATATATCACTGTTAAGCTTCTAAAAAATATTGAATGTTATATATATTGCTGAGTATATTCGACTAACAATCAAGGGTGTACACTGTGTCTATTCGAATGATTTCATACAGATACAAAAGTGAACATTAGTTATCAAAAGTCAAAACATTTCCCGTCTTTAATCAGGCATGCGCATGCACAGTTCACGGCAAGCAGGTAGCTGGAGACGTCTTGCGCACATTTCCATGCAAGCCTGTCAAGAAATCACTCCACCTCAGGTAGTTGCCGACCCCAAAAGAACAGTTTCCCGACATGTGTGAAATTTCGTCGGCCGTCAGAACTCTGTTCCACATGTTCACGCCATACATTTGGCCAAGGAAGCTCTGAGACTGCTGAAATCCATTCCCAGGAACATCTTGCTCTTGGCCAAGGACAAAAATGCCGTTGTTGTCAATAACGTGACCTGCTACCAAATCAGTGCCAGTTTTCCAAAGTGCGCCGTCAATGTAAAAGTTCCACGAGCCAGCGGCGTTCTCCCATGTTGCGCAGATGTGATGCCATTGGTCATCATTGATAGCCGTTTCCATTCGTCTATGAGGATGAAAGACAACCAGTTATTAAAATGGCCGGTGGATGATATTACTGCAGGTGGAGTCCCAATTTTTCAAGCCTCCGAGGGAAATCGAAAATTGGTTTGAGAAATCGAGGTTAAAACTTCAGTGTTCGACTAAGGGAAGTAAAAAGACTTTTGGTTCGAGTTAACGTGAGTTTTATTGCGAAAATTTAGATTGGTTTTATTTTTTTGTAATATATTACTAAAGTAAAAGAAGTGTCAACTATTTATTGGTGCACCTTTTTTAAAATTTATTAGCCGCTACTTTCTCCGTCCATTATTTTTTTCACCTGACTACTGAGTTAAGTGATAGATGGACATCATCGTTAGCTCTTTAATACTCTTTCAGAGAGATAAAAATGTAAATTTTCAGTTACTTTTTTATGGCCATTTGGCAGTTGCCAGCTAAGCCCTGAGTGTCGAGTTTGAGGCTCAACTTGTTAGTTGAAATTTCCCGCCACTGGCCAGAAGTTAGTCAGATCTAGAAATTTGGCCGTTTTTTATTTTTTTTTTCTGCTTTGCTAACCCTGAGCCCCAAGTGCCCTCTTTTCCCTTTTTTTGTTCCTCCCTTAACTTTCATCCATTTTATAAACATTCACCTTTAACAAACACCTAACTGCCATTTCATTTTTATTTGAACACAACCTAGCCACGTATTTTCAAGATATTCACCTATAATTACGCGCAATATGGAATCTGAAACTCGTGTAGTGGTCAATTAAAATTTCGTTGTCTTCATCTGGAAGTGCGTAACTGAAGCTAGTACCGTCATCCCCTTGGTCAGCGGTTTTTAGCCACAGGCAAACAGTGAAAGCGGTCAGCGGTGGCTTGCAACGCTGCAGATCAAATCTGATGTAATCTGTGACTGATTTTTCAGGAAAGGTAACTTGAAAGTTTGTTCCTTCAGCATCTACAAGATTAACCAAGAGAAGCAAATTATAATAAAATTATAATTAATCGGCTTTGAAACAATCCAGCCCAGAACTAGTTTCCACTAACCGTCGTCTCGTTAGCTCTTTACACCCTCTTTTTGAGAGATAGAAGTCTAAATTTTCAGTTACTTTTTTGGTCACTTGGCAGTTGTAAGTTAAGCCCTGAGTGTCGAGTTCGAGGCTCAACTTTTTAGTTGAAATTTCCCGCCATTGGCCAGATGTTAGTCAGAAATTTGGCCGTTTTTCATTTATTTTTTCTGTTTTAAGAAAAACAAACAAAGGAGTTAACCTGTTGATGATGGTGTGCTGCACATTGAGTCCTAAAGCAAATGGAAGTAAACAACATTTTAGTAAACAGATAAACAAACAAACCTAGCCTGTTCCAACCTCTCGGTCAGTGGAGCGAAGCGAGCGTGGGGAGGGGGCAGGGGGAGCGGGGGAGGGACTGGGAGAGAGAAATAATGGCGGCTCTCCTTCTCTCTCCTAGTCCGTCCTCTTTTTTCCCTTCGCTCGCCTGCTTTCTGTCGCGCCCAACTAACCGAAAGCATGGCACAGGCTAAAGCAAACCGCGCCGATGCTTAGGTACAGAAATTACAAAACAAATAGACATGGTTAATATGGACGATGAGCCAACGTACAGCTGCCCCCCCCCCCTGCGTTTAATCGAGAAAACACAATGTACGTATATGTCAACTGATTTATCGTCATCTACTGTTTGTACAATCATTTGTGAATCAAACATGAAAGGCAGAGACGTTAGCAAAGGCCTTGAATTAGAAACAATGGACACGACTCCTTTTAGTCTTAACGAAATAGAAAGAGTGATCAAGCATATCAAATTTACAGATTCTTCGGATGTAGGGCGATGCATGACTATATTGATCGAGCTGTAGCAATAAGTGACGAGGTTGAATGATTGCAACGCTGTAGCGAAGTAGAATCGTAGCACAATCATGTTTGAAGCATTGGATTGACATGGCTTTTTTTGGCAGCTATTCTAGTAACACTGATCGAGAATAGGTACGCAAAAACTAGTCATGGTTGATCAACAAAATGATTTTGTTGTTTCTGTTGTCGATAAGCCCAGGCTTACGCTTATTTAAGCATACATGTAGTATGTTTCACCCATCCAAAAGGACAAAACTAAGAACAATATGGCATGTGTCAGACAATGCATAATGAGCATAAACCTGAATAACAATTAGATTTGCACCTCATTTCTTCCCTTGTTTTATGAAATATAACACACCACTTTCTTAGGAAGTACTAGTTAAGAACCATGTCTGCCAACGGGGGTGTACCCTGGTATTCGTGACGGGGGCGTTTGAATAAGCCAAGTATTTAAGTCAAACAGCCAAGTAATTAAGTCAAACGGCCCAAAACGTAAACCCAAAAAGGGGCTGGCCATTTTTTCTTTGCTTAGAAAATAATCCATCAAAGGAGTTTCAGACACCCTGCTTGTCATTTGCATGTGGTTTACTAGTTGAAGATGAAACTGATATAGTTTTTTGAAACAAAAATGAGAAACTGGTTTCGGCAAGAGAGGCCCTTATTAATAGTCCATCTTTCACGCCAATTAAGTCACCACAAATTTTCGTACTCAAAACAGTACTCAAAACGTAATTTCAAACCCTCCAAAATACTTTCGCACCTACCTGACACTATTGTCCATATCATACCTAAGTACCCCCGTACTACTGGCAAATTATGTAATTGTTTTGTTTGTTTTATTTTCCACAATTTACTCACACTCACCTCGTAATATTTAAATCCCGGTTTTCTCACCAAGCTACCAGGACACATTTTGTCAGTAGCGTCATTTATGTCACACACGTGGTTGGACGATGTTGACTTGTATTCATAGTTGTAAGATAAACACCGTGGAGTCTGCAGGCATAACTCGTGACATTCTGGAAATAAGTTGACATTGTGGGTGGAGATCACGTGACCAATGAGGGCGTGCCCTATGGAAAGTTGAATCACAGTCTTATTTAACAAGTCACATGATCGTGACTTGGGTTAAACTTAAAAGGTTAAACTTAAGCCAATTAGTTTCTTATGATTTGCCTAAATTATTTATGCAAACGTAAAATAATAAACTGCACTAAATAATTAAAAAAGAGTATCGCCTGACGCAAATGAAGATCTAGCTATGAAAGATGAAAAATGCTTGCGTTGTCAGTGGATACTGGAATTATTATTTGGCGAAGGTTTGGATTTAATTTGTAGGGAACCCGGTGTGCTAAGTGCTGCAGCCCTTGTGAACCAACTAACGATCTAATCATGCTAATTATTGATATTTCTTTCCAAATGAGATGCTAGTTAATTAGCATAGGTTATCCTTCAGACCCATATCTCAGCTTGCTCCAAAAATCAAGCACTCCCCACGCATTGTACTCCAGAACCTAGACTTTCTCAAAGTCGCTCGCTTCACGTTTCCGGTGTAGATTGTGTGAGCTCGACTTGTAGGCAAATCTAACCAGAACCCGGCACAGCCCAGTTCGTGCACTATGGTGCAAGCAGTATTGCGCTTCCAAAGTATGTACCTTCAGTTGCAATGAATTTCCTGGATTTCTTCGCGCAGGAAGGTTGAAAATATTCAGCACTTATGCTTTTACTAAGAACCAGCTTCAGGATAAACAGAGCGATCGTTAGCTTCATCATCAGGTTGTTGCAACTTTCACGGCGATTGTGTTACATTCTGCAAGCCTGTGATAAAAGCACAGAAATAAGACAGATGTATAGTTGTTAGCTTTTACAGTTGAAAGCGTGGCCGAAAAGGTTTATAACAGTGGCGGAACTTCAAGTATAGATTAAAATTAGCGTAAAGTAAAAAATTAATTTTGTCTTGTAATGTATGTTCTGAGAATCTAAAAAATGAAAAATTACATTTGCGTCTTGTAAAGAAGCGTATATGCGAGAAGAGTGGTTACTTTCGACAAGATAAGATTTCTCAAGTAAAAGAGAAAAAAGTACCTAACAAAAATGGAATGGAACTATGCAACACAACTGAGTTTTTTCAAAAGCAAAGAACCGACCTTAACGACTCCAGACAAACCACCTCTGAAGTATGTAGTCATAAAATTTAAAACAAAATACAAGATTGATAATGCATATGATCCTTATCGAGTTTTTTAACTAAGAGTAAACTATGAATTAATAATAAATAGACATGAAAAGAAGTTATCGATCAATTTTTTGAGTTATGACAAGCGACAAAGGCATGAACTCATTAGCAAAAAAGATGAACTTCTTAATTAACTTTTTGCAATTAATGCATAGACTCCAGCTTGATTATAATTCATACTTGATCTTTATTTCCATAAGGAGAGACAATCAAATTAAGAATCAGTGGGGAGCTTCTTTGTCCGCCGATTATTTTTGAATTTCTCGCATCTGTTAGCCTGGCAATATTCCCACTGTAGTTTTCATCGTCTACTCAAATAACTTAACTTAAAAAATGTAACTGAGTAAGTTACTAAAAGAAACTTAACTGCAAACATATGGCGGGCTAAAAACTGCCATACGAATAAAAGGGGTTAAGAGCACATGTTAATTACGGTCAAACATTTGCCGGTGGGGGAGTCCTTAAATGGATTCCGCTCATACTCTTACCATGGGTAGGCCTTAATATGAAATAAATCACAGTATACATTGTTTGGCTAAATATCGATTTGTTTTCGAGAAAATCGATAATTCTAAATTCCAGCAAAATTGACGCTTTCGGAGCTCAAAATTTATGCCGAGTTTGTTAGCTTCGCGTCGAAAAATAAAGCACTCTGGAAGAAAAATACCTATTAAATATCGAAGAATAACATCAAATTAGTACGTCGAAAGCAATTTCGGCTCTTGAAGTCCTTTTATTTACAAAATATAATTAAATTTATTTGACACACTTTTGATTTAATTCAAAATAGGTCAAACTTATCGCTTTATTTAAGTATGAGCGAAGCGAAATAAATGGCCGAAAATTTGGCATTAGACAGATAAATGATTGTTCTTTTCGATACTAAAAGGATTTCCTTGGGAAATGATTTAGTGCGATGCTTTCAGAACTCAAAGTTGCTTAAAATTCGTTAATTTAACCGACCGTGACATTGTTGATCTTATCAACTTTATGTAAACATTCCACGCAAAGGTTAATTTTCCCCATGTGAACGTCAACTGAGTAAAATAAAAACATAGACTCGCTTACCGTGGTGTTCGCTGATACATTATAAATCCTGTTTTCTTCATTTAAGACAAAACCTAAGCCCTCGGCGAAGCTGGTTATCCAATTTTCTTGACGCGCCATTTGTAACTGATTTCCACGTCTTGAAGTGACAGTTCTTTTCCATGCATTCTTGAAAACAGTCCAGTCTTAACTGATCAGTGTAAACAGGAATACGAAGTACTTTGCTTTAAATCAACTTAAAGCTTAGCAGCAGTGGTAGATAAATCGATACGGCCGGCGAATCTTCGTTTCGAAAACCGCCATTTGAGATTTGTCGGCCCTTTGTCCTGCGGTATGCAGATAATTAATTCACACTTGAGTAACTTCCGGCACATGAAATCGACAACCGTGACCCTGACCAGATAGCACCCTGCTTTTGGGTATATTGGTTGATGCACTATTTTTATTATTTTAATATAAGCTCTGAATGAAAAACTTTTGGGCTGAACTTGTAATTAAGTTTCACTTGAGTAAGCCACCGCTCGAGAGAGTTGTTAAATGGTTGCATGAAAGCGCTTTTAACTTCCGGGTCGAAATTTTGCATTGCTTGGCTTTGTTTCATATTTTTTATCCAGTTCTTACCCTTGCTCAAACTATTGATAAGGCTAAGGCAAAACAGTTGTAGAGTCAACTCTCTCTTATTGAAGACCTCTATAAGACGGACACCTGGCGTTGGTCCTGTCCTTGCCGTTTTTTCAGTCATTTTTATACTGTATTAAACTAATTCCCTTTGAGACGGTGACATAGAAATATCTAACAGAAATTTCGTGCGACTGTGTAGCGCATATAACTAGTGTATGTAAACGATAATTTAAGATGTAAATGTAAAATGGGCCAGATGATAGATAACTGTTTCCATACTTTTCGGGGTTACTGTTTCTTCTTCAGTGGAAAATTTGAAACGACGTTAAAATCCCTATAAGACCGACATCTCTTTTAGACGAACTGAGTTTGAGCCGGTCCCGAAGTTACCCGTTTCAGAGAGGGTTGGCTGTACACAAAACCTTAGATGGCGTCGTTGGATCTGTCTCCCGTGAATGCTAAAAATATATATTCTGTGTAGTCTAGCCTGTAAACAGGCTCTCCTACTTTCTCCTGTGTAGGATTGGGCGAAATGAAAGCGGGAAGAAAAGGTGGGGAAGGGGTGGGGAAAAAGGGACCATATATTATTTATATGCAGTTGTAGTACCAGTCAAGGTAAACAATTTATAATAAAACGCCGAACATTTATGACTGTTTAGACCACGGTGTATATTGATGTAATTATAAAGGAAAGAGTGTTTTTCACTTCATTTGATTAAAGCTAGGTGAAGAAAAGTACACGTAATCAAAAGTTTGTTATGGACTTCTGACGTGATGCCATATTTATTTCTTCAAAATACAACAAGGCATTTATACCAAAGTAGCATTATTTAAAAAAAAATGAGCATAATTACAGTTGAGCATTATTTCGGACAAAAAACAAGCATTGCTAGAAGCATAAAATTCCCTTTTTACCAGCGTAATTGGAAGGGCCTCTGGTATTCAGTTAGAAAGAACTTGCATTCAAAAGATACCGCGTTCTAGAAACAAGTCACCCCGTTTTGGCTGCTGATATTTTCAAACTTTTGTGTGTTCAAAATACCATCAGATACCTCGTTCTAGATATCGTCTATTATTGAAATTCCGTTCTAGATCGGGAATCCAAAATCACGACCTCATTGGACGGCACAGAGCCGTTTTTGGGGAATACCCCAGCTTCCACAACTCCCTCCTAATGAAGTTCGCCTAGGGAATTGAGAATTAAGGTGATTATAATATGAGTTATTACTTTATATCACTTGTTGTTTGAAAACTTGAGTCGTATAATAATTACAACCGTCGTATTTACGAAGGAACTGACTGCGGATAATATTTGAAACTTAGACCGTCTTTGCACTAACAGCTTCCAAATCAACTCAAAAACACACCGGAAAACAGGTAAAAAACAAAATATTTATATGATGACTCAGATGACTATGATATTTTTAATACATTTGGGTCCCCTGACGGCGAGGCGCTCGTCCCTCCCCGCAAGCTCTGGCGGGGGGCACCTTCCCTTGTTTACGCCGGACCCCAACAAAATATATATATGGTCATATATATTTTTTTAACATTCACGGAAGACGGATCCAACGATAACATCTTAGATTTTGTTTTCACCTGTTTTGCCTTGACCTAATCAAGAACTTGGGCAAAGGTAAGAACAAAAAAATATAAAATAAAGCGAAGCAACGCAACAGAAAAACTTTAGACCCGGAAGTTAAAAGCGCTGTCATGCAACCATTTAGCAACTTTCTCAAACGGTGGCTACCTGAAGTGAAACTTAGGCTAAGTTTACACGGGACCGGTCCGGAACGGATCTGGTCCGATTTTCGGACCGGATAGGCCTTCTGTTTACACGGGACCGTTCTGGAACCGGTCCGGAACGGATCCAAAACTGGACCTGCAAAATAGCAGGTCCAGTTATGGATCCGTTCCGGACCGGTTCCAGAACGGTCCCGTGTAAACACCTGGATCGGTTCAAAATGGTTCAATGTAAACAGGTCCGGTTCGGTTCGGAACGGTTCCGGACCGGTCCCGTGTAAACGTAGCCTTAATTACATGTTCAGCCCAAAAATTTTTCATTTAGAGCTTATATTAATATAGCAATAATATGGTGCCTCAACCAATACTATACCAAAACGCAGGGTGCTATCTGGTCACGGCGGTTGTCGATTTCGTGTGCCGGAAGTTACGCAAGTGTGAAATACATTATCTGCATACCGCAGGACAAAGGGCCGACAAATCTCAAATAGCGGTTTTCGAAAAGAAAATTCGCCGGCCGTATCGATTTATCTACCACTGCTGCTGTCCGGAACAGATCCGGTCCGATTTTTGGAGCGGATAGGCCTTCTGTTTACACGGGACCGTTCTGGAATCGGTCCGGGACGGATCCAAAAACTGGACTGGACCTGCTATTTTGCAGGTCCAGTTATGGAACCGTTCCGGACCGGTTCCAGAACGGTCCCGTGTAAACACATGGATCGGTTCCAAACAGTTACGTGTAAACAGAGGTCGATCCGGTCAGGTCCGGTTCGGAACGGTTCCGGACCGGTCCCGTGTAAACGTAGCCTAGCTGGTTACAGTATAAAAAATTAATGACTGAAAAACGGCAAGGACAGGACCAACACCAGGTATCCGTCTTATAGAGGTCTTCAATAAGAGGGAGTTGACTCTACAACTGTTTTGCCTTAGCCTAATCAAGAGTTTGAACAAGGGTAAAAACTGGATAAAAAATATGAAACAAAGCCAAGCAATGCAACAGAAGAATTTCGACCCGGAAGTTAAAAGCGCTTTCATGCAACCATTTAACAACTCTCTCGAGCGGTGGCTTACTCAAGTGAAACTTAATTACAAGTTCAGCCCAAAAGTTTTTCATTCAGAGCTTATATTAAAATAATAAAAATAGTGCATCAACCAATAAACCCAAAAGCAGGGTGCTATCTGGTCACGGTGGTTGTCGATTTCATGTGCCGGAAGTTACTCAAGTGTGAATTAATTATCTGCATACCGCAGGACAAAGGGCCGACAAATCTCAAATGGCGGTTTTCGAAACGAAGATTCGCCGGCCGTATCGATTTATCTACCACTGCTGCTAAGCTTTAAGTTGATTTAAAGCAAAGTACTTCGTATTCCTGTTTACACTGATCAGTTAAGACTGGACTGTTTTCAAGAATGCATGGAAAAGAACTGTCACTTCAAGACGTGGAAATCAGTTACAAATAGCGCGTCAAGAAAATTGGATAACCAGCTTCGCCGAGGGCTTAGGTTTTGTCTTAAATGAAGAAAACAGGATTTATAATGTATCAGCGAACACCACGGTAAGCGAGTCTATGTTTTTATTTTACTCAGTTGACGTTCACATGGGGAAAATTAACCTTTGCGTGGAATGTTTACATAAAGTTGATAAGATCAACAATGTCACGGTCGGTTAAATTAACGAATTTTAAGCAACTTTGAGTTCTGAAAGCATCGCACTAAATCATTTCCCAAGGAAATCCTTTTAGTATCGAAAAGAACAATCATTTATCTGTCTAATACCAAATTTTCGGCCATTTATTTCGCTTCGCTCATACTTAAATAAAGCGATAAGTTTGACCTATTTTGAATTAAATCAAAAGTGTGTCAAATAAATTTAATTATATTTTGTAAATAAAAGGACTTCAAGAACCGAAATTGCTTTCGACGTACTAATTTGATGTTATTCTTCGATATTTAATAGGTATTTTTCTTCCAGAGTGCTTTATTTTTCGACGCGAAGCTAACAAACTCGGCATAAATTTTAAGCTCCGAAAGCGTCAATTTTGCTGGATTTTAGAATTATCGATTTTCTCGAAAACAAATCGATATTTAGCCAAACAAAGTATACTGTGATTTATTTCATATTAAGGCCTACCCATGGTAAGAGTATGAGCGAAATCCATTAAAAGGACTCTTGCCAAGAAGTTTCATTTTTGTGAGAAATTTGTGCACATGTCCTCTTAAGTTGTGATCATTGTAACTCCAACCGAAATATTCCATTTTTCCTTAAACGAAAGGAAAGAAATTGCCACTCAAAAGTTTCATTATAAAAACAACGCTTTTAGAATTGCCTGAAAATAAAAAACACTCAGACTTCAAAAGGAAACCACCGTAAAGTAACAAGTTGTGCAAGCCGTTTAAAGGAACTACGTCACGGACAACTCAACTTGAAAAATATTTTCGCTCATAAATCATCTTAATCTTCGTCAGTCAAAATTAAACCATCCTTGTAGATTTTCCGTTTTGTTTTACTCCTTTAGTTTTTTTTAATACCCCAGAAAACTACTGATTTGATGTTTCCTTCAATTTGAAAGTTATCAGAAAAACTGCAAAGATATTTCTTTAAACTCACTCATGATGTAACCTTTGATCAATTCCATCGTACAGAAAAAGGTTTATTAAATATGGAAAAAAACGTAACAACTAGATTTAATTTACCTTTGAGTTTTTGTGAGGAACGAACTTCGCAGTGGTATAACTTTGCAACCCATTAGAGCAGTTTTCAATTGAGTGTCGTAAAATCGAAACCAAAGTAGCCACTCAAGCCAATCACAAAGAACACAGACAATCCAGTAAACAAATTAAAACTCGAAGCAAATACATGCAGCCGGCACGAAGCGCGGGAAAACGTGCGCGAGCGCGTCATTATTGGTTTTGGTTTTACTTCTGATTGGCTGAGAAAGTGGCGCGATGGTTTTAAACCAATCACAAAGCGTAGTAATGCAAAACCAATGCAAACGCGAATTACTTTCGACACTAAAGTGAAAAACACTTTAAGAATAAACTCGTTAAATAATTAACAACTGAAAATCCCCTGGATCATTAACCTGATTAAGGTCACTGTAGAGATCGAGTCGCCATTATTGTCCGGCAAATGTAAGGATATGCGTGTCATTTTAAGTTAAGTCTGGCTCGTGTCAATAACAAATTTTAATTTTTCTCAATTAAATATATAACCCTAAAGCTACTAAATGCAGTTAACCCTCGATTAATTTCGACTTCTTTACATGGTTTTAATAGGAAAGGGGAAGGGGGGGGGGGGGCTCAAATTCTTGGAGCCCTTATATTTTTGGTGTGGAACTCGAACCACATCAAAACTAACAGCAACAACAACAACAACAACACACGTTTATTTACCTTGGGTTACAAGAATTACACAACCATAACCTTGAGAATTCCACTCAGAAAATATATAGGAGCTAATCTAGTTGAGCAGCTGGACTGTCAGACTTAAAATGGTTAGGTTATATTAGAACGAGCAAAGTCTTTTTGAAAACTGAAAAAGACTAGTTGTCAGCTTAACTAATGACCTTATTACTATATAACTGACTGAAACATTACATTTGTAATATTTAATCCTGTGTTATCTTACGTCCAAGGGAAACGTAATTTGGGGTAAAATTGCAGTGTTCTTCTTAGTGAAATAAATTCATAGGGAAGCGACTTTCGGTTCAAGTTGTTTAAAGGGAGATTACGTACACTGAAGTGTTAAAATGTCAAAAATGCCTTAGTGTGCTATAAAAACTCGTAGAAACAACACTAATCTACACTGTGTCTATTCGAATGATTTCATACAGATACAAAAGTGAACATTAGCTATCAAAAGTCAAAACATTTTCCATCTTTCATCAGGCATGCGCATGCACAGTTCATGGCAAGCAGGAAGCTGGAGACGTTTTGTACACATTTCCATGTAAGCCAGTCACGAAATCACTCCACCTCAGATAGTTGCCGACCCCATAGGAACAGTTTCCCGACATGTGTGAAATTTCGTCAGCCGTCAGAACTCTGTTCCACATGTTCACGCCATACATCTGGCCAATGAAGCTCTGATGCTGCTGAAAACTTCCCCCATAATTATCTTGATCTTGACCAAGGATAAAAATACCATTGTTGCCAATCACATGACCTGCTTCCATATCTTTGCCATTTTCTGAATTGTCGCCGTCAATGTAAAAGTTCCACGAGCCAGCGACGTTCTCCCATGTTACGCAGATGTGATACCATTGGTTATCATTGACAGCAGTTCCGATTTGTCTATGAGGATGAAAGACAACCAATTATTACATTGGCTGGTGGACGATATTGCTAGATATATAAATCCCTTACATTAAACAGAAAGTCAAGTAATTAAGAAAAGTCAGAAGTAATTGAACACGATATTTGTTGGCATCCTTTAATAATTCTAGCTATATAGCCCAGCATGAATAATATAATATCTCATAGGTTAACCCAAGCTCTAGCCTGCGTAGTAGGCGCCTTAGTTTCGAGCGCGCGTATGGGAAACGCGCTTTTCAACGCGCTAAATAACTACACAGGCGCCTGCTACGCAGGCTATCCAAGCTCGTGATTTTAAATCAATTTGAATCCTCACGTTGTTTCCCGGCCTTTATTTACAGCTCCTTAGTAAGCCTTTTCCAAGGTGCCTTTTACCTTTACTATAAAAACTACTCTAGTTGCACATCTAGTTGACATGTACAAAATATTGGTCAATCCCGAGTTGGTTCTCGCCTTCTTACAACACCTTATTTACGTCTGGTCGCCGTTTTAATTATTGCTGAAAAAGGTTACAGTATTTTAATCGAAACGTCCCATATTTTCAATGTTAGTCAGTGACAGCAATTGTTTTTTAGTTTTAAAACAATCATGCCTGGCTACAACAGTATTTTCACCCTAGCAACATATTATCAAGATATTTACTTATAATTATCCGCAATTATGAATGTAAAACTCGTGTAGTCGTGAATTCCAATTTCGTTGTCTACATCTGGAAGTGCGTAACTAAAGCTGGAACCGGCATCCCCTTGGTCAGCGGTTTTTAACCACAGGCAGACAGTTAAAGCGGTCAGCGGTGGCGCACAACGCTGCAGGTCAAATCTGATGTAATCTTTGACGGACTTTTCAGGAAAGGTAACTTGGAAGTTTGTTTCGTCAGTATCTGCAAGATGAACCAAGAGAAAGAAATTATAATTATTTGGCTATGGAACGACCCATGACAGAACTAGTTTCTACTAATTGTTCTCCTAAGCTCATTACACACTCTTTTAAAGAGATGGAAATGTAAATTTTCATTAACATATTTTTGACCATTTGTCAGTTGACAGTTAAGCCCTTAGTGTCGATTGCGAGTTCGAGGCTCGACTTCTCAGTTGAAATTTTGCGCCACTGGCAGTTTCAGTCAAAAATTTACATAACCTGTTGATGATGGTGGACAAGGTCTGGTGCACATTGAGCCCTAGAGTAAATTAAAGTAAACAATAGTTTAGTAAACATAAAAACAAACAAACAAACCGTGATGCTTGATTTGATAAACGAAAAAACAACAACAAAAACTTAAATCTAGCTTGCCGAGGGTAGCTACGCGAAAACTAATAATTGATCAAGACAATAATAAGGCCCTTTGCACGACCCGGTCACATCGTACAAAATCAGCCATGATGGAACGCAAGGTACGCAGAGGGAAATTCAAAACAAAGGAGGTGAAGCTTGACTGGTGCGAATGGCTTTGTTCTGAATATTCCACTGCATGTTTTTTTCGGTCCAGCATGGGCGTTTTTGTACCATATGACCGGGTCGTGGAAAAGGGCCTATTTTGTTGTCTTTGTTGTTGATAGGCTCAAGATAAAGTTTGTCAATTATGTGGTATGTACTATCTAACCCCCCCCCCCCCCCATTCCCCCAAATTCCGACGGTGCAGAACGTACATGTAAGTGAAACCAAAAGGGCATTTTTTCTCTGAAAAAAAAAATACATTTTACTGTTTTGTAAATGAATTGAACCATTGTTTGACACAAAACTGAGAAGCCTCCGTTTCGTCAAGCCGAGAGTCCTTATCAATGTGTCTCACCCCCTTGAAGTCATCGCAAAATATCTTACTTAGCCCAAAACAATACTCAAAACATAATTTCGACCCCCTAAAATACCCTGGCACTTCCTGTCACTGTTATACCTAAAAGACCTTCTTCCCCTGCAGAGCAATTACGTTTTTTTTTCTTTTTCAATTTACTCACCTTGTCTTCGTAATATTTAAATCCCGGTTTTCTCACCAAGCTACCAGGACACATTTTGTCCGTAGCGTCGTTTATCTCACACACGTGGTTAGCTGATGTTGATTTGTACTCATAGTTGTATGATAAACAGCGTGGAGCCTGAAGGCATAACTCATGACATTCTGGAAATAAGTTGACATTGTGGGTGGAGAACACGTGACCAATGAGAGCGTGCCCTGAGGGAAAATTGAATCACAGATTTTGATAAGCCACCTTAAAAGTTTTTGAAACGGGTCAGAAATATAAATTATCTTAGATCAAAGTTTCTTGCGATTGGCCTAAATTACTTATGCAAACGTCAAGGAATAATATGCATTAAATATTCAAAGATTTGAAAGGATTATTGCCTTTTCAAATGAAGATTTAACTATGACAGAATTAAAATGCTTGCGTTGTCATTTCATACAAATATATAAATAAATGTAGAAGATTCAAAGGTTTTGGGTTTGTAGGAAACCCGATGCGGCAAGTGCAGAATCCCTTCTGAACTAACCAACAATATCATTGCTTTTCTCTCTATTAGTAAAGGTTAGCCTCAAAATACTTCCCTAGCTTTGCGCCAAAATTCAGCAATTCCTACGTGTTGTGCGCCAGAACCCGTACTTTCTCAAAGTCGTTCGCTTCACGTTTCTGGTTTAGATTGTGTGAGTTCGACGTGTAGGGCAAATCTAACCAGAACACGGCACAGCCCAGCGTAATACCGCGCTTCCAAATTTGTATATGCTTTAAGGAAAGTTTGTACCTTCAGTTGCAAGGAATTTCCTGGATTTTTTCGCGCAGGAAGGTTGAAGATATTCAGCATTTGTACTTTTACAAAGAACCAGCTTCAGGATAAACAGAGCGATTGATAGCCTCATCATGTTGTTGCCACTTTCTCGGGTATAGTGTTACATCTTACAAGCCTGTAATAAAAGTAGTACACAAACAAGTCAGACGTGTAGCTGTTAGCTTTTACTTCCCGAAGTTATTTTCGTCTCGTCAGTAGATGGGGCAATCCAGAATCTAACGAATCTGTCGTTTAAATTTTGAATTCATAGACTGGATAGGAAAATAAATGCAGATGTTAAAAATCCAGAATCAAGCAATCTGAATCTTTTGATCTGATAACAACAATATGAGAATACAGATTTTTTTCTACGGGCAATTAATATTCCCATTTTCTTTATAAGAACGTGCACCATTTTAAGCGCCGGAAAAGTGGCAATTTTTGAATTTTGCGACAGAAATTTCCTTAACTTTAAGTGGATTCGAATTTGGAAGAAAAAAAACATTTTGCGATTTATAACATGGCAAACAGAAACGTTTAAGTGCAAATATTATAAAAGCACTAAAGAATGACTAACACACTGCAAATCAGTGAAATTAACACTCAAAACAAGTGCAAAAATAACACTGAAAATTAAAACTACTTGACGAAGGTCTATATGATATAGTAGATTAGTAACGTAACTGCAAGTATACATTCAGAGTTGCACGTAAATTAAAAATCAAATTTGACTAGTAAAATTTACGTTGAAAAGGCAAAAATGAAAAAATATAATAAAAGTGAAAATAAAGGATAATACAATTTTCTTTCAACGTCGCATACTGAAACATTTTCAAGAACGCGTGTCTATCGGAGTACTGTGCTTTTAATTATATTGACAAGTCAAGCTTCAATAAAAAGCAGGGGAACAAAAAAGGCAAATAAACTAAACTAACCTTAGTTAGCGCTAGCGCGCCCCACCAAACCACTGCCAAACGAATTATGTAATCACATGAAACGAAATATCAGACTGAAAATCCATGTCGAGTACTTACTTAACTAAGAGTAAACTATGAATTAATAATAATATATTATTACACATGAAAAGAAGTGTTCGATCAATTGTTTGAGTTATGACAATCGACAAGGCATGAACTCATTAGCAGAAAAAACACTGAACTTCTGAATTAACTTTTCGCAATAGGCTCCAGCTTATTTTTTGCATTTGACCTTTATTTCTATAAAGAACAGACAGTCAAATTAAGAATCAGTAGGAAGCTTCTTTGTCAGAATTTTCGTGAATTTTTTGACATCTGTTAGCGTGGGAATGTTTCCCACTGTAGTTTTCTTTACCTAGCCTGCTCTAAGAACTTATAAATTGTAACAGAGGAAGTTATTGCAAAACAATAAAAAACATACTAAAACAAAGTAAAACTGTGGGTATATGGCTAAACAATGTCATAAGAATTAAGTAAGGGGCTTTAGTTCCGATACGATTATGGTAATTCTAGCGGAAATTCTCCATTTTCCTTGAACGAAAATAACGGAATTAGCCCATAAAAGTTTCATAAAAAAACAATGTTATCTGAAATGCAATGATAAAATCTCAGACTTAAAAAAGTTTTGATAATGAGAACACCGTAAAGTAGCAAGTCTTCCGAGAAGCTTTAACTGGCTGAATGATATAAACTTAACCTTTCATGTACAGAAAAAGATTTATTTAAATATGAAATAACGTTACAAATAGATTTTATTTACTTTCAAAGTTTTGGTGTCGAACGAATTTCTCCAGTGGCGGATCCAGGGGATCCGTGAAGCCTTGGAACCCCGTATTTTTTATTTTATTTTTTTGAAAGCCCATCCAGTACCCAGAACTCAGAGATTTTTTTGTTTGCCGACTGGCACGGACAAACGAGATGCCTGCCAATCCCTCACCCGCTCCCAGAAAATTGTCAGGCACTTGACACTGACAAATCCAGGTTCCAAACGCGTGCCACACTCTGTTCTTTAATCACACTATCCTACACTCGGTCACTGCCCAAGGGAACACATTTACAGCTGCCTCGTCCCCAGGCGTCCTCCTCCTTGGTAGTGCACGGTTCGCTTGGTGTTGTGGGACTGACGTACACGGTTTGCTTGGCGTTGTGGGCCTGATGCAGACGCTCTCTAACCATCAACCCCCGCGCTCCCTTTTTCCCGCCTTACCGCCTTTGCCGTCCGGCCGACCGGTGCCTGGGGACGAGGCAGCATTTACAGTTTGCTCGATGAGCTCGAAGACTCAAAATACACAATCGCACGTTTGCATGGTTTCTATAAAAAAATACAAAGAATTTCAAGCTGAAATATACTGCCAAAAAACACTAGTGTAGACGGTCAAGAAATATTTACGAAACACGCTTGAACCTATTTAAACTTCCATACACAGGGAAAAAAAACTTTGCACTGACATTGTCGCCCACTTATCATGGCGGCCATTTCACTACATGTGTTTCCACCACACAGCGCAGGTATCAACACTAATCTAGAGCGTGAAACAGCTGTACAATGCATAGACAAAATACTTGAGCTTATATACAGTGAGTTCCTTATGGAACTCATGTTATCTGAGAGCAGCGTATTGATTTCGTGCTAGATTATTGCGGGCCCAAGAGAGGCCCGCAACCCTAATCTTGACAGTGACCAGCGGATTGCGTTTTACGCGTGCGCGCCACGTTAATAAAAGGCAAACAGAAAACGGAAGTTGAAAATTTTGTTCTTCCACTAAGAACGATCGGAATGCGAAAAATGTGTCAATCACGACAGTTTGTCGTAACACCGGAAGAGAAAAATCTGTTCTCCAAGAACGATTGTCACATAAGATCTAGGCTCCTGTCACATGGAAGATTGCAAACATTACAATTTGCAGACTTGTATTACAGGTGTTGCTTTTGAGAAAATTTGCTCTGATTGTATCACACATAAACCACGGCAAAGCGAATGATTCCAACAACGGTTATTCTCGAGAAATTCGTTATAACACTGACAACATAGCGAGTTTATCGACCGAGAAAAACACATCTCAATTCACACCGCGTGCTCGTCTACACTTCAAAAAAACTGTCAATCAAAAAACAACTCTGACTGGTTCGCGGCCGGTTGGAGGCAATTAAGCGTGACGCGTTACTCGGAATAATTGTCTTTTGTCCAGTGATTTATCATTAATCGCGCCACGTTAATAAAAGGCGAGCACAACATAGCGAGTTTACCGACTGAGAAAAATCACTTCTCAATTCACACCGCGTGTTCGATTACACTTCCCAAAACGATAAAAACATGCATTCCTTGCTTGATGCGTTACTCGGAATAATTGTCTTTTGTCGATTTTATCATTTATTTATTGACACTGCCATCTAAAATTACAATGTACGCACTCTCGTACAAGTACCTTTTCTAAGTGCGTCAAGGCCCACACTTTCTAACCTGTGGTTACCACTAGTTTTAGTCTTATTTGGGAGGTAGGTTCCTTATGGAACTTATGTTATCTGAGGGCAGCATATTGACCTCGTGCTTTTTTTTCTGTCTTATTTGGTTGGTGAAATCCTTATGGATTTCATGTTATCTTAGGGCCTCCTTCTAGATTGTTAAGTCTTGCTTGAGTGGTGAGTTCCTTAAGGAACTCATATTATCTGAGGGAATACAATACAATACAATACAACAACAACAACAATTTATTGAGGTATTTCCATAAAAATACATGGCATTACCTACTTACACTTAAGAAATTATAAAGCTATATAACATAGAATCAGAAATAAAACAAAAATGCGATTTTATCATTTGGAAAATAAAGTTTCATGTCTAAGAGACACTGCTTGAAAAACAAAAGCAGCAGTTGAATGTGTCATACACTTAGCAATAAGGTGTGACTTTGCAGAAATGTCACACCAGCTTGTTTACAGGTATTCCACCTAAATTAGTTGGAGAAAAAAAAAATAATGGTAATAAGTGAATAAATAAATAAAAATGTATAAGTCAGGATGATGAGATAAAATCTAAAGTAGTTATTATATATACAATATGCTGTACAATAAATGAGTTGATACTACTAAAATTAGGTTAAAAGGCCCGAAAGGTCAATTTTCATTATACTATTTTTAAAGGCCTTAAAAGATCTGTTGGTTCTGTACGAATCTGGAAGTAAGTTCCACAGCTTTGGCGCTAGGCAACGCCACGATTTGAGGCCGTAGGTGGTGGTGTTGACCCTTGGCTGTTTCAGGATGTCGGTTCCTCTCAGATCGTATCTGACGTCTCTAAAATCCAATAACTTTTTAATGCTCTTGGGAGCGTGATCGTTATTAATTGCTTTAAAAACCGTACAAACTATTTTTGCAAGTCTTTGACTTAGCAATGAGGGTAATCCTATCTTATTGAGCAATTCATGGTAATGCATTTGTTTTTCATTAAAAACGAATCGGAGGGCACGTTCGTTAACTTTTTCCAGTTTTGCAGTGGCACTTTTACTGCAGAAGTGCCAGGTCTCTGAGCAGTAGTTGAAGTGGGGAATAATGAATGCAAAATAGATGTTCTTTCTTGTTTCAAATGGGAGTATCTTCTTCGTGCGCTTGAGTACGGCAACTTGCTGAGAGACTTTTCTGCATACTTTGGCTACATGCTTGTCAAATTTCAGTTTATCGTCTACTGTCACTCCTGGTTATTCTGTCTTACCTACTTGGGTGGTGAGTTCCTTTTGGAACTCACGTTATCTGAGGGCAGCATATTGACCTCGTTTTGGATTATTTTGTCTTACTTGGGTGGTGGAATCCTTATGAAACTCATTTTATCTGTGGGCAGCATATTGACCTTGTGCTATATTATTCTGTCTAACTTCGATGGTGAGTTCCTTATGAAACGCGTGTTATCTGAGCGCAGCATATAAACCTCGTGCTAGTTTATATGTCTTATGTCGGTGGTAAGTTCGAATTAATTAATTCCTTATAAAACTTATGTTATCTGAGAGCAGCATATTGACCTCGAGCTAGATTATTCTGTCTTACCTGGGTTATGAGTTCCTTATGGAACTCTTGTTATCTGTGGGCAAAATATATTGCTCTCGCCCGAGTTTATTCTGTCTTTCTTTGCTGGTGAGTTCCTTATGAAACTTTTGTTATCTGAGCGCAGCATATAAACCTCGTGCTAGTTTATATGTCTTATGTCGGTGGTAAGTTCCTTATGTAACTTATGTTATCTGAGAGCAGCATATTGACCTCGTGCTAGATTATTAAGTCTTACTTGGTGGTGAGTTCCATAAGGAACTCATGTCATCTGAGGGCAGCATATTGACCTACTGCTAGGTTATTCTGTCTAACTTGGGTGATGAGTTCCTTATGAAACTTTTGTTATCTGAGCACAGCATATAAACCTCGTGCTAGTTTATATGTCTTATGGTGGTAAGTTCCTTATGGAACTTATGTTATCTGAGAGCAGCATATTGACCTCGTGCTACATTATTCTGTCTTAGTTGGGTAGCGAGTTCCTTATGGAACTCATGTTATCCGAGGGCAGCATATTGACCTCGTGCTAGATTATTCTGTCTTAGTTGGGTAGTGAGTTCCTTATGGAACTCATGTTATCTGAGGGCAGCATATTGACCTCGTTATAGATTATTAAGTATAACATTGGTTTTGAGTTTTATATGGAACTCTTGTTATCTGAGGGCAGAATATCAACCTCGTTCAAGATTATTATTTTTTCTTTGGTTGGTGTGTTCCTTGTGGAACTCGTGTTATCTGAGGGCAGCATATTGACCTCGTGCTGGATTGTTGTGTCTTACTTGGGTGGTGAGTTCCTAATGGAACTCTTGTTATCTGAGGGCAGAATAATTATTTACTTAGTGCTAGATTATTCTGTCTTACTTGGGCGAGAGATATGTTCAGAAATGCACGCAACGACGAAAAAGACGAAGTCGAACATTGGAGAGACTTAAGTTGTGAGGATGGTACCGCGAAAGCGGCGAATTCGGCGAAAACGACGAAAATGGCGAATTTTGCAAAATTTCGCCAAGGGTCGAAATCTGGGGTAGAAGAGGAATTATTGGAACTGACTTATTCATTATTCCTTCAAATTTTTCACGACTTATTCATTATTCATTTTTAGATTTTTCTTGTTATTCATTATTTCCTATTTCCTAAATTAAGTGGCCATTTACTTTTTATAATGTGGGGGTGGGATCTGATCGACAGTGCCTGTAAAATACAATGGCCTTCCCTCGTGATCAGATATTTTTACCCTACTCTTCCCTTCGTAATCCTAAATGTTTTAAAAGAATCCCCCCCCCCCAAAAAAAAAATGACAAGTAAAACGTATCAAGCTCAATTTAGAATATCAGAAAAAATTGCAGTTTAAAGTGATAAGAAAAATATTGCTATTGCATTGATTGTTTATATTGTGTCAATTACTTTTGGTCAGTTTTATTTGCAACCAAATAGTTAGTGGGATTGACTTGATGCTGCTCGGTACAAAACAAAGTAGGGGGGTCTGGGGGGCCTGCTCCCCCGGGAAAATTTTCATTTTTAGAACCCCAGAAACGCTATTTTAGGCATTCTGGTAAAAGTTTTGCACTATTTTAGATGCCATCTTACTATTATTTTGCGTGTCCCTCCCCCTCACACACCCTCCCCCCCCTTGAAGCCATATTTTTTTGGTCTGGCGCCCCTCGAATTCCACCCCCTCCCCCCACCTCATTAAAAATAAACGGTCCCTAAAGTATCGGTGTATGCATCATAAAATAATGCAAACATATCAGATTCCCTCAGATTCGACCCAGGCCACAGTTGTTCAAAAGATAGATAACGCTATCTACCGGATAAATCACTATCCGGTGGATAGCGCAGTTTTGTTTGTTGACTGACTTATCCATTGAATAGCGATTTTTCCGGTGGATAGTGTTATCCACTCTTTGAACAACTAAGCCCAGATCTACACCTTTCTTTACTGCAAATTAAACATTGCTTACTTTTTCTTATGTCTGATCAGTCCTGTCAGTCTCTACCGTTTATCACGACTTCTCTTCTTCTTTTTACCCATTGGCAATTCTTGATCGATCCTTTTCTCGACCCTTTCTCCTGTTCCGTTGAAAGACCACTCTTTATTTCAACCGTGTAATTGTAAACACTGCCGAAAATTCGCTTTCATGGGTTGAAGATCATTTTACATAAAAAATTATATAGCACGGTAGAAAACCGCTATTCATTATTCCTTTACTGGAAATGACTTATTCATTATTCCAAGCATTGAAACCTAAATATTCCTTATTTATTTTCTGTTTTAGCCCGTTATTCATTATTCATTATTCTCATTTCACCTCCGAGTCGAAAGTCGAATATCGCATATGCGGCGAATTCGAAACGACGAATTTGAAGAAAATGACGAATTTGGCGAAATTTCGCCAAAGTCGGACATTTGAGAGACTTAGTAGGTATTAGGAAAGCGGCGAATTCGACGAAAATGACGAATTTGGCGAAATTTCTGACTTGATTGACATTTCTGTATTATAGCATGGCAAATTTCCCATAATGGAGCCCGTTCAGCGAATTAACCAAATTATACCATAAGGGTTTCTGATAATATATGGTTGCTTGGTTGTACTGTTGTTTAATATCTACTTCTACAGACAACGCGACAGAAAAGATCAAAAGTGAAAGTAACAACAACAACGACGACAATAAAATACGTTTATTTACCTTGGTTTACATGAAGTCTTATATACAAGGATTGCCCTATTAGCTTATGATACGAGTGCATTATTAAGCAGTCATGCTCAAATGGTTGATGATAAAAAACGGACTCGTATTGCGTAAAGTATAACTAAATCCCGTGTTTTCGAACCTTCAAGGGAAATGCAATTTGGGGGAAAATTGCAGTGTTAGACTTATTGAAGCATGTCCATATGGAAATGACTTTTGGTTGGGGTGATATAAGGGTTTACACTGAAGGTGCAACATTGTCAAAATGCACTGAATGCGCATCCTTGGTTTTTTTAAATGTCAAAATGTTTACAAATGCCTTAGTGTGCTATAAAGCTCTTAGAACCAACACTTGAGGTAGGGAAACGATTCTCGGTTCAAGTTGTTAGGGAATTTACAATGAAGGTGTACATGTAACAGTGTCAAAAATGCCTAAGTGTGCTATTAAACTCTTGGAATTAACACTACAAGAATTGTCTAATAATCAACGTTGTACATGTGTCTATTCCGATATTTTTATACAGATATAAAATTTAACATAAGTTTTCAAAGGTCAAAACGTCTTCCGTCAGACATCATCAGGCATGCGCATCACAACAGTTCATGGCAAGCAGGTAGCTGGAGACGTTTTGCGCACATTTCCATGTAAGCCAGTCACGAAATCACTCCACCTCAGATAGTTACCGACACCGTAAGAACAGCTTTCTGACAAGTGTAAAATTTCTTCTGCCGTCAGAACTCTGTTCCACATGTTCATACCATACATCTGGCCAAAGAAGCTCTGATACCACTGAAATTCACCTCCATAACTATCTTGATCTTGACCAAGGATAAAAATGCCATTATTCTCGATCACATGACCAGTCTTCAAATTATCGCCATTTACAATAAGTGTGCCGTCAATGTACAAGTTATAGGAGCCAGCGGTGTTCTCCCAGGTTGTGCAAACATGTCGCCACGTACCATTTTTGACAGCAGTATTCATGCGTCTACAAGAAGATAACTGTTATTATTGATAATTGAAAATTATTGAAATAGACAACAGATGATATAAAATTTCAATCCCCTTCGCGCTCTGGTTGAAGGTATTCGGCAGCGTCCACCCATAGGTAAATTGTAAATGCTAAATTAACCAATCAGAGCATGTGCTTTTTATTAAGGTTATCTAAACATTTTGATTTTTTTTCTTATATTAATTTACAACACAAAAGAACTACTTCTTACAACATGGAAGTACTACTTACAACACGAATGCGTGCTCTTGATTACAGTAAACATTACTCACAACACGGTACAAACACTAACAATGCTTAAAATACTCACTATGCTTTTAAATTGTGCCAACTAAATCTGCAATTACACAAAAAGACAAATTCCCCGTAGCTTGCTAGTTCTTGCTATTACCTGCTTAGGAAGATTGTTGGACCTTATTAAAGAATTAAAACGCGGAAAGCGTTCCCCGCTATTTCTTCAGCATCGTATTTTTATTTTTCTACAGCTAGCCTATTTGGTTCAATATAATTCTTTCCCGAAAATGATTTTTTTAATGATGATATTTACCGCTTTTCACCGGCAATAAAGAATTTCAAATCCATGTAATTACGCAGTACAATTTCGTTGTCTTCGTTTGGAATTGTGTAGCTAAAGAGAGTGTCGGATCTTCCATCATGAGCAACTTTTAACCACAGGCAGACAGTGAAAGCGATCAGCGGTGGCGCACAACGCTGCAGATCAAATCTGACGTAATCTTCGACGGATCTGCGTGGAAAGGTAAGTTGAAAGTTTGTTCCTTCCACATCTGCAAGAACCAAGAGAGGCAAATATATATAAAATAATTTGCCTTTTACACCTTTCTGTGTAAAGAAATGGTCAAAACTATTGTACTCAGACAGGTTCCACCACTCTTCAAAAAAAAACAAAAAACAGTTGGTCTCTTGAAGCTCCTACCCCCCCCCCCCCACCCCCGCCCCCCAAAAACCTTTAAAGATGGTGGCTTGTTTGTATAACTCTAGCTCCTTGATTAAGCATCGTCTTCGCGTAACGCGGCATCTCTTGAAGGAGTAGTCGTGAAGCATGGAGGTTGTAACAATTTCATTAATGACTTTCTCAGTTTAGGAGGTTGACAACAGTTTCCAGCACTTTTCAGCTCTTATGCTTTGATAGGTCAGTGCTTTAAATATTTATCCGTTGCTACAAATATGGTCTCAAACACCGCTCCGAGGAAATTGTCCAACTTTGCAAAAAGTTGTATCATAACATGCTAATCAATATTTAATAATTAAAAATGGGTATCACCGTTCTCGTTTTTGAGATAAAAGCATTTAAAGCGAAAATTAAGGGTGTTTTTAACAGGTTATACCGTAAAATAATAATTGCACAAACAAGATATAAAATAAATAAAATTAAATAATTAAGTACGATTAAATAATTCTACGGCTCGAATATTACACCTTTCAGTCTAAAATTTGGCATAAAGTATCTCTGTCTGATTCTTTATAACCCTGCATTTTTGGTTTTGATGAAAATCTTTCATGAGCCGAGAAATTTGCAATTCAGTGAAACGTGCCCATACATTGCTCTGTAAAAATTAAACAAATGCCATTAAATAATTCTACGGCTCGAATATTGCACCTTTCAGTCTAAAATTTGGCATGAAGTATCTCTGTATGACTCTTTATAACTCTACGTTTTTGTTTTTGATGAAAATGTTTCGAGAGCCAAGAAATTAGCAATTCTGTTCAAAGTGCCCATACATTGCTCTGTAAAATTAAATAATTAAGTACGATTAAATAATTCTACGGCTTGAATATTACACCTTTCAGTCTAAAATTTGGCATGAAGTATCTCTGTTTGACTCTTAATAGCCCTACGTTTTGATTTTTGATAAAAATCTTTCAAGAGTTGAGAAATTTGCGATTCTGTGATGTACCTATACATTGCTCTGTAATTATGTAAATCATCTCTGTGATTAAATAATTCTCGCTCGAATATTACACCTTTCATTCTAAAATTTTACATGAAGTATCTCTGTTTGACTCTTTAAACCCCTACGTTTTTGTTTTTGAGGTAAATCTTTCAAGAGCCGAGAAATTTGCAATTCTGTGCAACGTGCCCATACATTGCTCTGTAAATAATTCACTAAATAATTAAATAAGTCCCATTAAATAATTCTGCGGCTTGAATATTATACCTTTCAGTCTAAAATTTGGCATGAAGTATCTCTGTTTGACTCTTTAAACCCCTACGTTTTTGTTTTTGCTGTAAATCTTTCAAGAGCCGAGAAATTTGCAATTCTGTGCCACGAGCCCATACATTGCTCTGTAAATTAGTTCAATAAAGAATCAAATTAGTACCATTAAATAATTCTACAACTTCAATATTACACCTTTCAGTCTAAAATTTGGCATGAAGTATCTCTGTATGACTCTTAATAACCCTACGTTTTTGTTTTTGGTGTGAATCTTTCAAGAATCGAGAAATTAGCAGTTCTGTGCAACGTGCCCATACATTGCTTTGTAACTGCATATATATAAATCATTCGTTACGCTTGAATATTTACGCTATATACAGGGCAGAAATTTGGTGGGCATTATCTCTGTACGATAGGCTAAAACAGGGCGATTTGGGGGGTTTTGCTTACCCATGCCCGAGTTATAAAACATTTTTTTTACAGCGCGTCCAAATATAATGTTTAAATAATCAAAAGAAAATACTCTGTATTGCAGAAAGTTACGATAGCTCAATTGGTAGAGAGCACTTCTACAGAAGTTGTGTAAGCCCCGGTCGTTGGTTCAAATCCGAACAGAAACAATTATTTTGTTACTTTTTTTCTAGGTTTTTTTTAAAAATCAGTATGCCGTTTCATTTAAAATTTAAAGGTTGAACAAACGCAACAGTTGATTTGGATATTAGTGTGTTAAGATCGAACGCCGGCTATTTCAGCAAGACTTCATCCGCTGAAGTCAATGGAATAAGAACGCTTGAAGTGTACAAAAAACACCAGTGTTTTGCATTCGTCTCACTTGCTATGAAAACGCACATCTAACTATCTTCACTGCGTACGAGCAATAGTCTCGCTTATTTAGTTATCAAAAAGTTTAATGCACGAGCAAAAGTTTGGTTTACCTAATTGTCTAAAAGTTTAATGCGCGAGCAAAAGTCTCGCTTACTTTGTTGTCTAAAAGCTTAATGCGCGAGCAAAAGTCTCGCTTATTTATGTCTAAAAATTGAATGCGCGAGCAAAAGTCTCGCTTATTTATGTCTAAAAATTTAATGCGCGAGCAAAGTCTCGCTTATTTATGCCTAAAAATTTAATGCGCGAGCAAAAGTCTCGCTTATTTGTTTTTCTAAAGATTTAATGCGCGAGCAAAAGTCTCGTATATAAAGCTGTCTTAAAGTTTAATGCTCGAGCTGAAGTCTCGCTTATAAGCTGTCTTAAAGTTTAATGCGCGAGCAAAAGTCTCGCTTATTTATGTCTAAAAATTTAATGCGCGGGCAAAACTCTCGCTAATTTATTTGTCTAATAGTTTAGTGTGCGAACAAAAGTCTCGTTTATTTAGTTGTCTTAAAGTGTAATGCGCGAGCAAAAGTCTCGTTTACTTAGTTCTCTAAAAGTTTGACGGGCGAGCAAACGTATCGCTTATTTAGCAAAAGTCTGGCTTATTTACGTTAAACTTGAATGCGAGCAAAGTCTCGTTTACTGCTATCTTTGTTGTACATCAAGAGGCAGCATCTTGCTTCTTCATATTCCCAAAACTTTCTAACCTTTATTTCAGTTAGCCAGAGTCCTGTTTATTGACCTCGAGAGAGTACGAGGAATAGTCTCGCTTGCTTTTATTGTTTGCATAGAGTCAGCATAAACCTCGCTGGCTTTAATTGCATCTTAGTTGTTTGCCTTGAGGGAGCAAAACCTCGTTTTTGTTTTAAACTTTAATTGCTCATTTTCCTTATACATAATACACGTCACCTTTGATGACGAGAAAGACGCATTTGCTGTGATTAAAAAAATGGTATGTGGTGAAGGACCACCACCGTACATTGTTACAGAAGTGCACCGCTTCCAAATCTAACGTTCACACTGGTGCACATCTCATACATCAACTCCTATGTTCTGCTCCTTATATAATTATTGTCTCCATAAACAGGCTCCGTGCCCAGTATGGTATTAGGATAACCTCTTATATGCAATTCATGTGTTTAGCAGGCCGAGGGTCCACGTGTTTGTCACTTCCAGAAAAAGCAGTACTGCTCTTGTCTACCCGTTAACTAATGTGGCGTGCATGTTATCTTTCTTACTGGATGCATGGTCTTGGAGAGTCAATAACAGTGAAACAATATATAATAACGTCATTACCCACGACGAAAATCACAAAAACGGTATTGCACTTATCTTGTTTGTGCGGTTGCCCCTAGATAAATAAATAATTAAATAAATAAATAAATAAATAAATAAATAAATAAATAAATAAATAAATTACCTTTATTTAGACGGTAAGGATTAAAGCTATAAGCTTGCGGGGCCGTGTATTCCTGATCGAATTGGAATTTGAAAGTGTTGGTTTTTGTGGAGGAAGGAAAACCGGAGGACCAGGAAAAAGACCCTCGGAGCAAGGACGAGAACCAACAACAAACTCAACCCACATATGACACCGGGCCGGAATCAAACCCGGGCCACATTGGTAGGAAGCGAGCGCTCTCACCACTGCACCATCCCTGCTGCACGCTTCACGCTTACTCCTTCTATTGATGCCGCGTTACGCGAAGACGACGCTTAATCAACCACCGTTGCTATGAAAACTAGTGACGTCAAGAAAATAACGTCATTTTGTTTATCAATGATTGTGAATTTGTTTGTTGCCATTTTTGTAGCAGTAACACATACATATTTGTAGCACTGACCCATCTTTAAAACAGAGCGTTGCAAAAATAAACAGACAATATTAAATAATCAAACGAAATTTGAACAAACCTCGAGGAGGACACTGCCAACCACAAGTTGCATCCTAGATTAATATGAAAAAAATAATTATGTCAGTTTTAAAAAGACATAAAAAGTGTTCTACAAAGAACAGGAGTGTTTACAAACTCCACCATGAAAACGGCTATGAGTATAAGAAAATATTTAAATTGCACCCGCAAAAGGTAGCGCAGGACTGTGATGTAGCCATTTTCGAAAAAAAGAATTGATCCAATCAGAATAATAGGTTTCATCAGATCAGATCAACTCCGTTCCCTCGCTTGCGTTAAGTTGCAATATGAATGCTTGTGCATGGCTTAGCCTCAACATCAAGCCTAATTTAAAAACACTTTTTGTTAAAAAAAAATAACTTCTTCCAAGCAATGGCGAAACAGCTGTTCAATCCACTTCCATCCTCGTACCCAGGGCCTTCCTTCCCTTTGACGAGCGGTCGGGAAACGAGCGATCCTGGAAAGTTCTGATTGAAAGACCGAAAATATTGGACTTCCGGTTAAATTACCCAGGCCTGGCTTTCAAAGGCATGGCCAACTAACTTTTTGTTGTGAAGAAATTATTCAACATGACACGAGCGTGGGACAAAGAAAAAAATCTGAGTCCCCGACGGGAATCGAACCCATGGCCTCCCAGATACCGGTTGGGCGCTCTAACCAACTGAGCTACGAAACGAGCGATCCTGGAAATCATCATTTACCATCTTTATTATTTACTACACATTTGATGATTTCTACATTGCTGATCCTAGCAGTATGCAGGACGCGTGTCACATATCAACCTAGTAAATGGCCCAACTCACAACGAGTCTCTCGTAGCTCAGTTGGTTAGAGCGCCCAACCGGTATCTGGGAGGCCATGGGTTCGATTCCCGTCGGGGACTCAGATTTTTTTCTTTGTCCCACGCTCGTGTCATGTTGAATAATTTCTTCACTATTTATCACCGAGCTTGAAATTTACCATCTTTATTATTTACTAACTTTTTGTTGTTTACTTTTGGCCATTTTCATTGTGTTTAAGGCCAATCAAATTCGATCCTGCAACGGAACTGTCGAGAGTTGCTCGTTTTGTCAAGTTTGCACAGTAGTGAACGAAGACCCGATGTACGAGATTGATCTACTCCATTAATGTGCACAACGGGTTTGTACCAATTGTGTCTATGTTACTATAGCCTAAAAAAGTTTATAATAATTTTTATTTATGTATAGCACTTCAAAACGTCGTTTACTCGATCACCTTGTCCTCATAGTACTTGTATCCTGTCGTTTTAACCATGTCATGAGGGCACATTTTTGCTGTAGCGTCATTGATCTCACACACGTGACTCGATGAAGGCGACGATACTTGATAATTGTATGATAAACATCTTGGATGCTCTGAGCACAACTTATGGCAGAATGGATAGGAAGACACTTGCTGGGTCGAGAATGTGTGTCCAGAGAGGATGTACCCTGATAGAGAAAGGAAAATAATACAAGTTTAGGAAAATCTACACGGGAATGTGATGTTTTCTATCATGCAAAACATTGAAGTTCGGATAAGAGCGGTTATACAAAATAGTAAAATAAATTTGGTTCATTCCAGTTTCTATGGAAACAACGTTGACAATATCGTGACTATTTACTCACTCACTATCCACTCGACAGCGGGGGAAGGCGGAGCTCGGAGGGGGGTTTAAGGCGGCTAGGTTAGCTCCTCCCACCTGGAGGGCACCGATAGTTGAATCCATTACCACATATATATTTTATGAGAGGCTCTGCCAGAAAGGGGTACCCCTTTCTGGTAAGTATCTAAAAGAAGGTACAGTATCCTCCCGCGTTTATTATGAAAACTCAAGGAACCTTTTCCAATTTCCCCTTAGGTTGTTATTCCTTATTAATTTTACCCTCAATTACTCGAGCCCCCAAACGGTTGATATCTCGAACCTTTTTCAAGGATTTCCCCAGAAAACGTTCCAGTTATCGGGATTCAACTTTTTCCATCGAAGGTATATGAAGTGGCTTCCTTGTCTGTTAAAAATGGTTTAAAAAAGGGTAAGGGTTTGAACCTCGTGGCAGAGCGTCCATCCTATTCCTAACGTCTCCAAAGACCCCCTTTCCCCCTCCCCCCTTTTGCTTCGCTCCCTGACTAAGCTTGCAGTATATATAGCTTAATTCTAGAATACCTTCAGTGGCAATAAACGTCCTTTCACTTGAACATGTCAATTGTTTTGTGTTGACAGTTTCTATGATCATCAACAGTAAAATGTTCGCAGTAATAGTTGTCCTCATCGTAAATCGTAGAATCCACACACTTTGAAAAGAAATAAGAAACAAAATTCCTGACTTACATCAACAAAACTAAACAGTTCGCTGCAAAAATAGAAAAAAATCGATTTCTCTTTATTTTTTGTCCACAAATAACTTTTAGGTTAGATATGAAAGGCAATGTAGATTAAAATTTTAAAAAGCCGAGAAAAACATATTTTGCCCATGCAGGCAGGCAATAGTCAAATATGGCCAAGCGCAAGCCTTAGAATATAAATTTAAACCGAGTCTGTTAAGGTGGATTTAAGGTGGAAGGTGAATTTTTAACGTGCGTAAACGTGCGTGAAAAAATTTACTCAAGTGTCTCTAAGTTTTTCAAGCACGTAAACGCGCGTTAAAAATTACAGTGGAAATCCACCTTTAGATTGACTTTCAGCTAACAACGTACTGAATTATATATGATGTTTTGTTTTCAGCTTAAAGGTTGTGTCTATGAATTTCGACCATGTTATTTCGTTGACTTTGGTGCCAAAGGATTTTTTGTCTTGATTTTTCAGTTTCGGTCAAGTCTTTCTGAGGCTGACGATGTTCGGTCTTAGGCCAATCTTGAAAGTCCCCTAAAAAAATTCCCCTGGTTCCGGTTAGATTACTTTACACCTCAAAGAATAATCAAAATCAGTAATAACGTATGAGGACACTGATGTACAAACTACACTTAAATAATTAAGCAACTTGAATTGTTTCACTTTGAGATAATTATTTGAAAGCAAGGAATTTGCTTATCAATACAAAGATTAGTTAATACAATGGCTTTTTAGAAAAAGAACGGCTTCTCTTTTAACAAACCCCCACGACGTCGAAAAAACAAGCAACGGTCTTAATTGTTTACTTTTGATGTTTTCGTTAAGTTTGGTTATTTCAGCGGCGCTCACATCATGTCACATGCACAAAACCGCTAGAATTACTGACCGAAGCCGATTTTCAGATATAATGTACAACATCATAAAAGGGTCTAAAGCCGAAGTTTAGAGAAAATTGGATTTATGGCATCTGACGATCGAAAAATATATCTGAATTTCATTACTAAATTAGGAATTTTTCCTTTGTCAACATTTTTAATCTCTTCACGGTTTGCGCTCAAGTCAAGTTCATTTCAGTTTAGTTTCCTTGCACGCAAACGCAAATAAAATTTCGATCGGTTCCCCAACTTAACCGTCAGTCTATGATTTCGGCCAATTTTGGCAAATTCGATTTTTCTTGAATCTAAAGAGTTTCGAGCGGAATATAATAAAAGACAACCTCGCGCCTCATATCTACGACATCAAAGGCTAAATGCTATCTGTAGAAGAAAATATAGAAAGTCTCTTTTAAATGCTTTAGTCGTTTTGTTTGTATCGCGACACTATAGTGAACGTACCACAGCATTACGAATACCAAACTGAAAAATGCCATAAAACATGAAAAGTCCGACTATTTTTCTTATCTGTAGTTTGCTTGATGGATACGTGAAACAGTTTCTTGTGTTAACAGTCTCTGCCCTAAAACAACAGGCAGAACAACAGGCGATAGTTGGTCCGGCTGTAAGAAACTTTCAATTTTTGTCCAAAAATAATTTTCTGCACGGGAAAGCGGGAAATCTTAGTAAGATATCGGTCGTAGGGGAAAATATTTACCATCACATCTTCTAGGCCCTCTTGAGCAATACAGTCAGTCTTGGCAGTGTTGTTGCCGATCAACTCCTTTAGATTGACCTCCACTGAGCTTACAACTTGATTATATAGTTTTTTTTTTAGATTTAAGTTAGTGCCCATAAATTACTGACCATGCCATTTCATTAATATATTGTGGCCTTTATAAGGCGAACGCAAGCCTTGACTAAAACTATGACAATGCTTCCTGACAAATCTGGATGCGAGAATGCAGCACGCTTTCACAGAATGGAGGGCAGTAAGCTTTTAAAGTAATTCTAGTGAAATAAAACTGCCCATAAATTTGCAATCAAATTCTAAATAAAAGGGGACGGGGGGGTGGGGGGGGGGGCAACGTATTCGTTTAGGAGCAGGCAGACCTGGTATATGACATATAGTTTCGTAATTTAGCAGCTTTCAGTGACGTTCATATTTGAACCGCTTCGTGAGAGCAAAAAAAGCAGGACTGAAGAAAGCAAAGTGTGATATACAACATAAATGTATTGCATCGACATCAAGGAACAATTTAATGTATGTTTCATGATAAATGCACGCACATTTTATCCGATAACGATTAATTATGTTCCAAGCTCGCAGTATTCACAAAGCCGAATTATATTTTTACCAGTACTGGCAAAGTACACGTTTTGGATGATAATTTATTTTTATGCCATAGAAATTTATCTGTATTCATTTTATAGAAAGAATTTGATCGCTAGCTACACAAAAAAAAAGAGAAAAAACTGATAGGTCACTGTACTCCTTTACGAAAAAACGACGATTTATCTCTCTTGCGAGCCAAACCACATAGAATAAAATAATGTGGGCGCGCTAAAAACGCGACAAAATTTTGCGCAGTAAGGATGCGTAATGCAATACTAAGGTATCACCTTATGGGATGGTTTAGTGCAATGGTCAGGACTCCGGATCGAGCGGTTCGGGTTCAAGCCTCGGCTGGGGGCATCTGGTTTCATTGTGTTGTGCTCTTGGGCAAGACATATTATTCTCACGGTGCCTCTCATCTGATCACCGAGTGTATAAATAGGAACCGGCAAATTTAATGCTGGAGGGTAATCCTGCGATGCCGGGACTAGCATCCCATCTGAGGAATCAGGAAAAACCCTAAGCGCAGGTCTGAAGCTTAAGGGTCTCTAGGCTCAAACGCAGACTTTACTTTTACCTACCTCCCCTCGGCATTTGCAAGAAAAATTATTAATAACAAAAGTCTTTTTTAGGCTTGAAAATTTTCGAAATACTAATACAGAATTATATGCCTTTCTGTTGTGGATCGTCAAAAATAAATACAAGGCCGATACGTGTTGCAACTGAGGCGGATACAATAAAGGGAAATTAAACATACTCTGTCTAAAAGACACCAGCGAAGTTGCATCAATAGTCAGCGTGTTTAACACTGTGGCGTGTTGTTAAAACGAGCTAATACGCTTTCAAAACCAGCGGCTCAGAAAACAGAAAACAGCCCAAATGGGGCATGCTGTGTGCCTAATAGACCTTAGTTTCCAATATGGCGGCCATTTTGATTTTATGTAGCTTTGTGTCAGTGGTTAGTGGCAGCTTCATGAGCTAAGCATTGAAATAATAAATTAAAGGTCTTATATAAGGTTGAGCCAGTTGATTAAATGTTTTACACCCAAACCACAAAGTGGGTTTGGAAAGCCAGCATCGCATTATTTCACAAAAAGAGACCGTATTAACAAAGCACAGAAAATGAAAATAACGCAACGATCCATGCCGTAATTTCTTGGGCACTCGTTTCCATTCGGACACCGTTTCTCCTCCTCCTTCCCCCACCGGTGCGGGCACGGAGGCATTGATTTCGGTCACAACTTATAATGGGACAGGGGGGTAATTGCAGATTTTCCCCCTGTTTTGTATAAAACGGCAACGGTCCTAGATTGTGGCGTGGATTGTGGTTTCACGGAGTGCTACATGCAGAGGGGGTGATGTTTTACTCCTATACTTGGCGCTGAAAAGTAATCTACACTTCGTTCAGCCCTTTTTGCATGTAACATGTTACCCAATAGAGAGGTGGACTTACCGCCTTTATGATTATCCTAAAAGACTTTGTTCATCTTTTCAGTCCAATAAATAAAAAAACACGACTGATCTAATTATATTATCAAATTTTAATTACATTTAGCACGTTAAGTGCAAAGAATATATTTACAACGAATTAGGTTTCAGGGGAAACTTCTGACATGCAGGTGCTTCTGTAACTGAACTTGAAAAACACACATTTTAATCGTATTATTTAAAGTAACACCGGTACTATTAAATTACCTTTTTGCTAGCTAGTTGTGCTGCCTTTTGTATTACGGTATATCAGTACAAAGAAAGTGATCCATAGAGCCTTGTAAATATATTCAAAAAAGCACCTTGGAAGTACGGCATGAAAATATACAAGTCATCTACAATAAATTTTTTGTGCCAATAAGACAACAACATCCACATTAATCCAGCCACAAGAAGGCCATCAAAGTCTGGCGCTGCGTGCAACTAGGTGGTATAACAAGGTGGCCGAATAAAAGATTAATGAGGAGCTATTGTTAAAAAGGACTCACATACACGGGCCAAAAAATAGTAATCGCGAAAGCTGGGTACTTTAATTAAACTTTTCTTGTTTACACTTACGATTTCGATCATTCTCTAAAATAAACGTTCCCATAGCAATGCGAGCATATTCGCAAAGATAATTTTACGTAATTGTCAGCTAACAAAACGAACAAACTCACCACTCTTGCATTAAGTGGAATCATAGCTTCGTGAGCTATAAAACTCGAATTACTTTCAGGGTGAGCATCGTGTCTTTATAAAATAATTTTTACGTCAAACTGAGAACAAAAGGGAATATACTTGTTGTCAAAGAGAAAAGTTAAAAACATTACTCGTCTTTCATCGAACAAGGCGAATGCCCATGATAATTTTATGCATTAATGTCCAAAGTGAATAATTATCAGTTCACTCGATTCAGAGTCAGTGACATTAGTCTTTTATCTTAAGTAAGAAACTGAACATGTGAACAAAATTAGTGCTCATGCGCATTTCATGGCAAAGAGGTAGCTGGAGATGTTTTGTACACATTTCCATGTAAGCCAGTCACGAAATCACTCCACCTCAGATAGTTGCCGACCCCATAAGAAGAGTCTTCCGACATGTGTGAAATTTCGTCGGCCGTCAGAACTCTGTCCCACATGTTCACGCCATACATTTGGCCAATGAAGCTTTGATACTGGGCAAAATCACCTCCATAACTATCTTGATCTTGACCAAGCTAAGGATAAAAATGCCATTATTCTCGATCACATGACCAGTCTTTAAATTATCGCCATTCGCCAAAAGTGCGCCGTCAATGTACAAGTTATAGGACCCAGCGGTGTTCTCCCAGGTTGTGCAGACATGTCTCCATTCACCATTATTAACAGCCCTATTCAGGATTCTACAAGAAAGAGGAGTTGACTTTTGTTATTAAAAATTACAGTTCACTGCATAAGGTAACGGATTCAAGTTGACAATAGCCTTGGATGGCCACTGTCCCGTAAAGACATGATCCGCTGCATTGAGAATAACCAGAAACCCATAAGGGTTGAAACGTGTAACTCCCTATGATTCGCATTGTACAAAGCGTTTGCACATTCGTTTACACTAAGTACCATATTTGGAAAATCACGACATACATTTAACCAATCAAAATTACTATATTTGGATTAAATTCACAGCGCGCGCTAGCTCGCGCTCGATGGCGTAATCTTGTTTTTGAACAAGCTTGGTTGAATACAGTTAAATTTGGTTAAATTTTCCTGTTTCATCTTCATGAAGTAGTCTGGAAAACTTCGCTTCGATATACTTAATGAATTTCTTCAGTTTCTGTAAGAAATTTACGGCGTTTAGGTCGAAATTCAAGCAACTTACCGCAAAACCAAAAATTATGTTGCGTGTGTCATTACGTGTAAAAGCATTCGCGTACAAATCCTTCGTGTTTCCAAATATGGTACTTAGCAAAATGAATATTCAAACGCTGTGCGCGCGCGTTACACGTTTCAACCCTTATGGGTTTCTGGAATAACCGAAACCTCGTAATCATGCATTTCCACGAAATGTAGTCCGCGAAGCTGTGAACTTCGATTTTTAAAGAAGAAAAAACTTAACTATTCGACTGTCTTCATGGAACTGTTTGTTTTTCCTTTTAAAAATTACTTTGAACGATTAAATAATAACGCCACAAACACTAAAAGCAACGGGAAACAGCAAACCTGTCCAAAGTCAAACTTTATTTCGCGCGCTGTAGTTTATTAGTTTTTTAGATTCATGCCTCGATTTTTAATTCACTTCCTGTAAGTTTAAGAAACATTAATTCTAGAGTTATATTTAAGAAAGCGTTGGAAAATTTTTACTCGTAATTTCTATTCAGGGACGGCGGAGCAATTTTCCAAGTGAGGGGGGGGGGGGGGGGCTGACTAGTGACTTGAAGTGGGGGGGGGCTTAAAAGACCCTTCTCTTAGTAAGTCTTTATTTTTTCGGAAATTCTGGGGGGGGGGGGGGCTAAATCCGCCCAGCCCCCCCCTGGATCCGCCGACAATAGTATTGTCGTTTTAAAAGATTTTTAACTTAGTACAACTACATGCATGATTGCCTTTACACACCCAGTTAATCTCAGTACTATTGCAGCGAAGGGTTATCCTGCACAAATCTTCCATCATTATCATCATCGTCATCATTAAAGTTGACTGGTTTCAATTTTTTGTACTGGTTTCAATTTTTCCAAATGACTATGGCTATCAAACGTTGGATTAACATCTGTGGTAATGTTTCTTTACCAAGACTGAGGCTCTGCAAAGTACTTTTATTATTATTTTTTAATTATTATTGTCTTATATTTTATTTTTAACTTCATAGTTCACTCTTGAGTAACAAAACAAAACGTCACTGCACATTAATCTAAGTAGTAAAATTATTGTCACGATGTGTACATTGATCTAAGTAGTAAAATTATTGTCACGATGTGTTCTCCTTTTTTCTTTTTCATAACTTAATTAATTTTACACCAGTGCTGTACAAACAGTGTCTGACATTTGCACATTGTAGAATGTAGAATGCCAAAGGCGGAAATATTACAGACTGCAGAATCACATTGCGAATGGTTAGCTTCACCCTAGTTTGATTGCGGTTAGCTTTTGTTTGAGCTTAGGGGCACAGTACATGCTTATTAGGGTTAAGCACTTATTTGAGTCATTAGGGTTATAAGCACTCAGTTTAGTGATAAGAGTTAAGCACAGCTCAGTTTGGACTTTTATTTGAGTTGTAATTGATATTGGTATTGCACCGTATTAAATAATTTAACCGCGAGAAACCTTTCACGCCTTTTGATGAGCTTTGTAGTTTTTGAGATTCGTCGATTTGTTTTTCATTCTACCCCAACTAAAAATTAAAAGTTCTCTATAAGCCAAATTATGTTTTTTACCTTTTCTTACTGTCAATAAAAAGAGTCAATAGCGAGTAGTCTATCAGTAAAATTTCGTTGCTTTGGTTTGGGACTGAGTAGCTGAAAACGGTACGCTCCGGATCTGTATCCGCAGTTTTTAACCACAGGCAGAGAGTGAAAGCGTTCAGCGGTGGTGCACAACGGTTCAAATCAACTCTGAGGTAATCTTCGACGGATTTGCGTGGAAAGGTAACTTGGAAGTTTGATACTTCTGCAAGATTAACCAAGAGAAGCAAATATGAAACGATTTGCGTTTTACACCTTTCCTTTTATCGTAGGTCGTGTAAATGAAGGTTTAAAAAGAACCCCTGGCCCCTTTACTTGATTTACCATATTTTGCTCGTTAAATTTCAACCGTTTTCGTTTGCCATTCCACGCCGCCAAAACATTCTCAGTAACGTGAAACATCAGGTGAGAAATCTGGCTGAAAATGCAAAAATACATCTCAGCGACGTGAGACGTCAAACGCAAAAACCGCCACTATTCGCGTTTCACACGCATGCAGTCATTGATGTTTAAATATTTCTGAGAAAAAAAAAACTTTTTTAGCAACGGATTGATTGACACAGGCTTGCACCGTTTCCCTGTACCGCTATGTCGTCATACAAAAGTGCCGACTTTCTCCTTTCTCCAACCCCCCCCCCCGCCCCATGGCAAGCCACAAAGAACGCAACAACTTTGTATGTCAATGTTCAATCATATATCGTTCGAATTTATTCCTTACATACCCTTGCTCTCGTAGTACTTATAACCTGTTTTTTGAATTATGTGTTGAGGACAACGTCTTGCTGTAGCATCATTGATCTCACACACGTGACTCGATGAAGTCGACGAGACTTGATAATTGTACGATAAACATCTTGGATGCTCCAAACACAACTCATGGCATTCTGGGAAGAGAAACACCTGGTGGGTCGAGATTGTGTGTCCAGAAAGGGCGTGCCCTAATAGGGAAAGGAAAAGTCAAGTTTAAAAAATGTACATTGAATATAATGATTCATGAGTAAGCAAATGTGGTTCTGATAGGAACGGCAATAAGCGAGTAAACGCCTTTACCCCGAGGAGAGCAATAGGCCGGAGGGCAATATATAATATATAATATTGATATTAATTTCGTTCACTTAATTGTGATTATTAGATCTCCCACTATCCCTTAAGATCCACCCCCTCCCCCCCCCCCACCCCTCCGCCAGGCGTAGTTCCGCCAGAAAGAAGTGTTTTTTAGGCAAGGGGAGTATGAAAGGGTATAAGTGTAGGGATTTTACAAGTTGGAGTATAAAAACGGGTAGGAAAAACTGTTACGTAGGTTTTTAAAAGTGCGTTTTAAAATTTCTCGAAGAGACGCACCAAACGATTGATTTATCAAGTAACTATAATTGTAAGGGTTTTTTTAACCATATTAAACGTTTAGTAAAGAAATACCATATCGTCCCTTCCTAGGTATCTGAATGGGGTGTCATTTTGTATCGATGGTGTATGGAAGGGTTATTTTGTTTGTCAAGAATGGTTTAAAAAAGGCACCTAGAGGACCCAGAGGACCTAGAGGCAGAGCTTCTACCCCGATCCTAATGAAAACCTGTCCTCGCCTCCCTCCCTTTCTGACTCCCTTAGCCCGCTTGATAACTTTATTCTAGAATACCTTCAGTGGCAATAAAAGTCCTTCCATTATTTGAACACGACAGTTGTTTTGTGTCGACAGTCACAATGATCATTAACAGTAAAATCTCAATAGCTGCCCTCATCGTAAATCGTAGAATGTACGCACCTGCAAAAAATGCAAATAACAAAATCCGTGACTTACCTTGACAAAACTTAAAACATTTCGCGGCAGAAGTCAAAAAATCTATTTTTCTATATTTTGTGTCCATAAATAGCTTTACAATGTAAAGTAAATATAATGTAGTTTTTCCACTCGAAATGCTTTAAATCCAAAAAAATATGGCCGAAAAAAAAAAAATATATAAAATATGGCCGAACGCAAGGCCGAAAATATTAGAAACATAAATTTAAACCGAGTCGGTTAAATTGACCTCCAGCTAACAATTGAATTAACAAATGATGGTTTCTTTTTTTAGGTTAAAGACTGTGCCCATGAATTATTGACTATGTTATTTCGTTGCCCAATAAGTGCCAAAGCTTTTTTCTTCAGTGGTACTCAGTTCCGGTTTAGCCTCTGTTAAGGCCTTCGGTCGATCTTGAAGTTCTAAAGAAAAATACGTATGGTTCCACAATAGGTTACTATATACCTCAAACGTCAATAAAAACCAATACTAACTTATTAGGACTGTGATGTATAAACTACATTTAAATAATCAAGTTACTCTGCCGTTAAGATCGGGAATTCGCTAATACAACGCCTTTAAACGGTTTTTATTTTAACAAACTCCCATGGTGTCGAAATTACAGTCTATTGTTTGTTTTTGATGTTTTCGTTAAAATTCGGTTATTTCAGCAGCGCCTAAAAAACCGCTCGAAAAATAACCCAAGCTGATTTTGAATTAAATATAATTAAAGAAGCTAAGTCACAGAATTTTAAGTCATTTTTCTGATTTCTTTAAAATTGAGGAAAACCTCACAATAATAATTTTACAACGAAGAAAAACAGCAACGGAGAAATAAAAATCATAAAAATCCAAAAATAAACAAGGATGGTTTCGACTTGACCAAGAGAAAGACGGATTACGAATGACAAACTTGAAAAAAAGTTGCCAATTTTTTCACCAACAGCAGAGAGGGTTCCATATGCGACGTTTGAAGAAGTTTGTAGTTATGGCACATGACGATCATCCTTCCGACGATCAGACGGTCATTCTCCCGTGCACCTAACGGGACCGGACACGCTATCGAAAATCAAAGCTACCAAAATTCTGTATTTGCAATCGCGTAGCCGAAATTCCGGGGTTTTTTTCAGATTAAAAGCGTTTAAAGTGGAAAAAAAGTACCTCGCTTTTTAAAACTGATATCAACGGCTGATCTTAAGAATATAACAAAATCGATTATTGAGTTTGGCCGCCAAATCATGCTATTATCTAGCCCTCTTGAACGTTTTAGTCGTACAGTCACAACAATATAGAATGTAGTGAACAACAGTACGAGTACCAAACTTAAAAATGACTTGTATACATGATTAGCAAGCTAGCTTGTAGTACAGGTTTTCTGGCCCAAGTGTTTCTTAGATCAGAATTCTTTTCACGGTTTTTTACTTATTTGGTTTGTGTGATGGATACATGTATGAAACAGATCTCAGTCTAGACAGTCGCTGCCTAAAGGAAACACCAGCTGGTAGATGGTCCTTCAAGAAGCTGCCAATATCTGCCATGGAATAAATTTTCTGCGCAGGAAAACTTAGTAAGATATCAATCGCATGAAAAGGAGATAGAGCTACCTTCAAATCTTCTCTATTGGACAGCTTTCCAGTAGTCTACAACGTAAATTGTTCGGTTGGCAGATCAAGTCGTTTAGCCTTGCAGCTTACAACTAAATTATATATCATGGTTTATTTTGGTTCAAAGGTTGTGCCCTTGAATTATTGACCATATTATTTTGCTGTCCTAGTGCGATAGGCTTAATTCTTTGTACTTCTCGGCGAAGTCTCTTTTAAGACCTCCAGGTGATCTTGAATCAAAGCCCCGAGAAAAACTTGATACGTATGGTTCCAGGGAAGGTTATTGTTTTCGTTGTTTTATTGTGTTTTATTAAGTAAAAACAAGCCTTAAGCGAAACTATGACGATACATCTTGACAAATTCAGAAGCCACCGGCACACTTTTACAGAAGCAGGCAGTTTTTTTTTTAACTGGCTACTTTTAATGCTACCGAAACAATACAAATTAAACCACGAGAAAAATTATTACATGTAGGCTTGAGAATGTTCTAAGTACTAAGAGATTAACTATGCCTTTCTGCTATAGATTGTCAAAAACAGTGAAAGGCCAAAACATATTGGAAAAAGAAGGATCAATCAACGAATCAATCAATCAATCAATCAATCAATCAATCTACAATCAATCAATATAAAAACACGCTCTATTCAAATGGAATCATTGTTACATGTTGTTCTACTCACACCAGCGTTTTAGAATACAGAAAACACTCCCAAATGCATGTGTACGCAATTGTAAAAGGCAGTTCTTTATCGGAATCTGGGACCTCTTTAGCTTCGTTTGTTTGTTGTCCTATTTCGGATCACGTGATATTTAATTACCCTTAAGAATTATCTGTCATAAATTCAAGTGGAAATAGATAAATAATTACCAGATATTTCCATATTTTATTGTTAGCACTAGTAAAATAACTCATTTTAAAAACACGAAACAACTTTTAAAAGACATGTTTCGGCATGACTCGTGCCATATTCAGTTTATTGTGAATTCTCAACAAACTGAAGATGGCACGAGTCATGCAGAAACATGTCTTTAAAAAGTTGTTTCGTGTTTTAAAAAGTAGTTAAATTTTAAGTGTTTAAAGTCGCTTACTTTAGCAAAACCTTCAAACTAGGACAAAAATAACTATATTAGAACATTGACTTGTTGCCCATTGCATTCGATAGTTTACTGCTTTGGAAAAGTGAGCAGTACATACATGTTGCAAACTGTAACATGTCGAAATGTTATTGCTTGTTAAGGGAAACGTTCACGTCTAGTGTAAAAACCTATTATTAACTCTACACTTTGCAAACTGACTTTGCAGACTAAAACAATAAAAACACCGCATTCGGTTGTTGGAGAAAACGTCGAAAGCTTCTACAAACTCTTATAATTTATTGTAGAAAACGACCTCTTTGGTGCCAAGACAATTTAGCAGAGAAGTAATCCATTATAGCGGATTGTTTTTCGTAAGCAAGTTTGGTATCCGTCAGCCACTGACTAGCTTTGCTTCGTTTTGGTTCAACTGACGGAGTTTTGGAATATTATCCACCAATAAATATACTTTTAAGTGTCCATGACGGTTTCTAGATAGAGGTGCCCAATAATAATTTAAATATACATTAGTGAATACCAGTTTACTCGTTAAAAGAGTCAACATCATTTTTCTTTTATCTTAAGTAAGAGACAGAAAATGTGAACAATGCGCTTGCCAATTTTATGGCAAGCAGGTAGCTGGTGACGTTTTGTACACATTTCCATGTAAGCCAGTCACGAAATCACTCCACCTCAGATAGTTGCCGACACCGTAAGAACAGTTTCCTGACATGTGCAAAATTTCCTCAGCAGTCAGAACTCTGTTCCACATGTTCACGCCATACATTTCGCCAATGAAGCTCTGAGACTGCTCAAATCCACCTCCATAACTATCTTGATCTTGACCAAGGATAAAAATGCCATTATTGTCGATCACATGACCAGTCGCCAAATTATCGCCATTCACCAAAAGTGCGCCGTCAATGTACAAGTTATAAGAGCCAGCAGTGTTCTCCCAGGTTGTGCAGACATGTCGCCATTTACCATTATTGACAGCCTTATTCAGGATTCTACAAGAAAGAGGAGTTGACTATTGTTTTTTTTTTGTTTTTTTGAGTTGACTATTGTTAAAGGGAGTATGTCACGGGTTTTAACAGATTTTTGAACAGCCCAAATTTATATTTGCGTCGTAGGAAACCTAAAAATAATGGTCCATCTTTATTAACAATTGCTATTCTAGGGCAAACTGTTTAAAAGCGCGTTTGGCTGCGGATGGCTCGGATGGAAATGGATTGCAATTTGAAAACGTTAGCCAACGTTTTCAAGTTATTTCCGCGCGTCTTCAAAAAAAGTTTGATTTCTATCCCCAAATTATAAGAAAGAAACTCAATATTTAATTTGCTGCATTTCAATTTAAGAAACATTAACTCTAGAGCTGAGTTCTAATTGATATTGATATCGGGCCGTATTATATAATTCAACCGCGAAAACGTTTCACGTCGTTCATTGATCAGCCTTGCAATTCTTTAGGTTAGCCTATTTGGTTTTTTTATTTAACCTGAAATCCCTTTGCAAATACTTCTGAAGCCAATTGATGATATTTACCTGTTTTCATCGGCAATAAAGAGACGCAATACCGCGTAGTCAATCAGTATAATTTCGTTTTCTTCGTTTGGAACTGAGTAGCTAAAGATGGTACGGAGGCGATCTGGGTCAGCCGTTTTTAACCACAGGCAAAAAGTGAAAGCGTTCAGCGGTGGTGCACAACGCTTCAGATCAACTCTGACGTAATCTGCTGCGGATTTGCGTGGAAAGGTAACTTGGAAGTCTGGTTTCTCCACATCTGCAAGATTAACAAAGAGAGAAGGAAATATTAAACGATTTGCGTTTTAGACCTTCCCTTTTATGGCAGGTTATGTGAAGACCACTTTGATTGAGAGTAATTTTTATTGAGGATACCAACATCACCATACAGTGGTTTAAATATGCGTCCTCGATTTAGTTTTAAAAGGTCTAGCAAAGGCAGGCCAGCTAACGATAGGAGACGCAGTAAATGGTTCAACATACCCAGCGTACCAAGAAATTAAAAGTATTAAGCATACCAAGAACAGCAATGATCACTTTTTAAAGGATTTTTCTACACTTCGATACATCACTCTGAACCCGAGGAACAACGAAAGGAAGAGGAATTATTGGAGATTATGCTGGTGGAAATTTTGTGTCGATTTTAGCATTTTTGTAGAATATATCGAGCTTCGAGTGCCGCACAGGCGACAATTGGAAAATAACAAAGTCGAACGCAACACAGCAACAGTGTAAGCCAACTTCTCAATCATAACACATCTGAATTTATTAAATATACCTCCTAAAACAAAATTGTTGCGTGCCTATACAAACCGTTGCTTTCGTAGTACTTAAATCCTGTTTTTTGAATCATGTGTTGAGGACAACGTCTTGCAGTAGCGTCATTGATCTCACAAACATGAGTCGATGAAGTCGTCGAGGCTTGATAATTGTATGATAAACATCTTGGATGCTCCAAACACAACTCATGGCATTCTGGGAAGAGAAACACCTGGTGGGTCGAGATTGTGTGTCCAGAAAGGGCATACCCTAATAGAAAAAGGAAAAACTATAAGTTAGGGAAAACGAGGACGGGAATAAAATGATTCATAAAGCAAAAATTTAGTTCTGATGGAAGCGACAATATGTGACTCAAAGCCTTTACCCCAAGGAGAGAAATAGGCCTGAGCGTCAATATGATATAAGAAAACACCTTGTAACAAAGCGCGCGCTCAAAGCCGTACTTTTATTTAAGCAATAGACCGCTCTTTCTAGGACTTTACTGCCGTAGTAAAACCACGCGGGATGTTGGGCAAACGCGAGAAAGGCTTGTAAATCACGAACAGTTAGACGAGTGATTTTGGATTTACAAGCTTTTTGAGTGTTGACCTAGTGTTCCCAACATCCCTTATTTTCTCTTGAAAGCTAGGGTAAAGGGATGGACCTCGGCTCCAAACCACCCCTTTCCTCTCAACGTCCCCCCCCCCCCCTCCCTTACTGGCTCCCTTACTACCTCACAGTATAGCTTTACTCTAGAATACCTTCAGTGGCAAGAAAAGTCATTCCATTAGAACACGTCAGTTGTCTTGTGTTGACAGTAACTATGTTTAACACCAGTAAAATTGTAATAGTTGCCCGTGTTGCCCTCATTGTAAAACTAAGACTGTAAACCCTGGGGGAAAATGCAAGGAACAAAATCCATGACTTTCCTTAACAAAACTCAACATGTCAACAAGTATAAACTTCGGGTTAAGGGGTGGGAGAGGGATAAATTGAAGCAGCACTTTTCTTTAAAAACAATGCGATGCTGCAAATTATGCGTATCCGATGCTAATCCACACACGTTTCTAAGATTTTCGTCAGCCAAAATTTCCCGTCAGAGCTACTCGCGATATCCGACATTTTACACTACAAGTGACAAGCCAAGTAAACAGGGCATTTATAAACCGCTTAATTAAAACAATCGTATTAATTAGCTATGAATAAATAAAAGCCATAAAGCCAGGTACATGCCCATGTGATTTAAACCACAAACTAATATGTAAAACAGGGATTTGTAAAAGGTGGATTTGAAAAAGGTGGATTTGTAGATCATGGATTTGCCAAATATTGCTTTGTAAAGGCTGGATTGATAAATCGTGGATTTGTAAATCGTGGATTTGTAAAACAGGGTTTTGTAAAAGATGGATTTTAAAATCATTGATTTGTAGAAGGTGGGTTTGTAAAACATGGATTTATCAAAGGTGGATTTGTAAAGCATGGATTGTAAAAGGTGGATTATATTGTAAGATATGGTTTCGATTCGTGCATCTGACATTGAAGATCTCCTCTTTGACATTACAACTAGAAAGCCAAATATAAATTTGAATATTTCTTTTTTTCACTCGAAACGTTTTACGTTTTACAGTCCAGAAAATAAAAAAAAAAAACGATTTTTGTCCAGCAGACCCAAAAAAAATTAGGCCGAACGAAATCTGAAAATTAGAAATTTAAGTTGACCGAGACGGTTAGATTCACTATCAGCGATTATAGTTCACCACTAAATTTTCTCCGATTCTGATTGGTTTAAATTGAACACGTGACGCGATAGTGCCCGTCCGCCGGAGGGCACTATCAGCCCATAGTGCCCTCCCGAGAAAAATGCCCGGATCGATAGTGCCCGCCCGTGACTTTTTTTTGTAAACAAGCGTGCCTGCAGACAAAAAAACCCAACCAAATTCACTGCATTTCGTGGGTTTCTTGTTTGGTTTTGTTTCGTTTGTTAAATTTCGGCTTTCAATTGAGTTTTTTATCCTGAAAAGTAAAAATAATTCACGATGCTCGTTCTTGTATGTGCGCGCGGAAGAAAATTTAGTGGTGAACAATAAAGACAATAGAGTGTTTCTGTCTCGGAACTATCGGTCTGATAGTTGCCCCTTGGAAATTTGATGTTCTTAAAACTAAAATGCCTTGCAAATTTGACTACCAGCTTGTAGCATAGGTTTTCTGTCCAAATTTTTTTTAGATAGGAATTTGCTCGATTGTTTTTTTTTTATTTGGTTTGTATGATGGATACATTGAAAAGTTTCATTTTTGGCAGTGTTTGCCTGTAGGAAACACCAGTTGGTTGTTAGAGTTAGTGAGAAGCTTTCCATATCTGCCATGGAATATTTTTTTGCGCAGCACAACTAAGTAAGATATCAATCGCAAGAAAAGGAGAGTTGCCTTCACATCTTCTCTCTTGAACAACTTTACAGTAGTCTACAACGTAAATTGTTCGGTTCGCCGATCAAGTCGTTTTGCCTTGCAGCTAACGACTAAATTATATATCATGGTTTGATTTGGTTCAAAGACTGCGCCCTTTAATTATTGATTAATTATTATTTCGTTGTCCTGGGTGCGCTAGGCTCCATTCTTTGTACTGCCCGGGAAGTCTATATCCTGTAAGGAGGGTGTACGTCATCCCTTATCCCAATAATTTTGAGTGCAGTTATTCCACATCCCTAAAATTACCAAAGCTTTTATCACTATTAACTTGATTTTTATTATCCCAAAAATATAGCTGTTATAACTTATCCCTATAATTATTTAAACATTTATCCCTTATCCCTAAAATAATTTTGTGAGTTTTCCCTTTTCCCTAAAACCCCTAAACAACGCACAAGCGCTTAAATCTTAGTAAAGAAAAGGACACTATAAGAATTAAAATGGAATGGATCCACCTTTTATTTCATGTACTATAATATTTTTGTGCTAATAAAACAAAATTGCATATAAATCCAGCCAAAAGCCGACTGCTGAAATCTGACCAAGCGTGTTAACATACGCTTAAAAAAACAAACAAGGATGATTTTCGAACATTGTAATTGACACTTGAAAAAAGTCGGGCCGACGTTTTTCAAGTTTACCCGAACGCAATCCGTTTCATTCTTCTTGAATTTTGCCCAACCATGCCCTTTATTGGCCTTTCTGTGTTTCTTTTGAGTTCTTCTACAGTTTTAAGCCCTTATTTTGATATTTCAGTTAATTCTGTGACCAGTTGGTCAGTGCCGAAATTGCCTAAAATTGCGTGACATAGCCCCATTATTTCAAGGCTGTATAAATGATTAATGTGCGCGTGGAATTTTGTTTAAAGGACTGAATTTGTTTCCGCAATCGATCCTTTTCGCAAATGAATAATTTACGTACGTATTTGCATAGCTAACAAATGAATTAACGATTACCACTCACACATTAAGTGAAATAATATCTTATTTCATGAAATACGAACCCGAATAACTTAAATTTAAGGGTGAGCATTGTGTTTTTTAAAATGATTTTATACATTAAACTGACACAAAAATGATGGTTAGTTATCAAATTAAAAAGTTTCAAACATTGCTCGTTCTTCATGTAATAACACGAGAATGCCAAATAATAATTTTATGTACAAAGTGAATATCAGCTCCTTGATCCAAGTCAACATTACTTGTCTTTTATCTTAAAGCAAGAAAACGTTTAATGTTTATACGCTGTTCATGGCAAGCAGGTAGCTGGAGACTTTTTACTGACATTTCCATGTAAGCCAGTCACGAAATCGCTCCACCTCAGATAGTTACCGACTCCATAAGAACAGTTTCCCGACATGTGCAAAATTTCCTCAGCAGTCAGAACTCTGTTCCACATGTTCACACCATACATTTCGCCAAAGAAGCTCTGAACCTCTTCAAAGCCACTCCCATAATAATCTTGATCTTGACCAAGGATAAAAATGCCATTATTGTCGATGACGTGACCTGTTTCCAAACCATCGCCATAACTCGAAAGTGCGCCGTCCTTGTAAAAGTCCCACAAGCCAGCGGTGTTCTCCCAGGCTATGCAGATGTGATGCCACTTGCCATCATCGACAGCCAATCCTATTTCACTGCGAGAAAGAAGATAAGCTGCAGTTATGGCACGAGCTAAAGGTTAATACTGAGCAACTTTTACAAATACCATGGACTGTTCTTATAATTTTAACCTTTTAGTCATGTGCTAGGAACATTTAATCTCCTTACTTATCATTGCCACACTTACTTTTTTGTGCGTGACTTGTTTGTTCTAAGAATTAAGTAGTCAAACGACGCTACGATGCCCACAGGGGAAGGAGTTTTCAAAGAGAAAAAAATGACTTAGAGGGGTATACGCAAAATTAGAAGCGGAATTGAAACCAGCCAAAAACTGATATCATTTAGAAGCTCACGACGCTGCTGCTTTAGTTCTCAAAGACCTCACAGAAAATGAATCGCCTTCCTTTAATTTCGCCTGGTCTTTGCTTTTGCTTTTAAGCTGCTATAAAATCACGTTTCTATACACACTGTACGTCTAACTTATGTTTTCAGAAGGTAGCCCCTCGCCGCTTTTATTAATCATTAATAGTAAATTAAAATTTATTATTGTTTGTTGATAGTGAAATGGCGTGAAAGGGCAAGGTTGGGGCTGAGTTTGTTTGGAGGTGCTGTGAGTGTGTTGGGGGAGGGGGACGAAAGCTGTTGCTTTTGCAATAAAAGCTACGGGGCTGGGGGGGCTCGTGGTGGTTTTGTCACTGACAATACGACAGCTACATTGGCCGAAAGCAAGTAATTGTCCTAGCATTTGTAAATACCTGTATGTATCAGCAAGTAATAGTCTTAAATTCGTGTAGTCAGTCACGATAATTTCGTTGGCTTCGTCTGGGATTGCGTAGCTAAAGACTGAGCCGTCATCTGCTGGATCAGCGGTTTTCAACCACAGGCAAACAGTAAAAGCGGTCAGCGGTGGGGCACAACGCTGCAGATCGAATCTGACGTAATTTGTCACGGATTTCTCGGGAAAGTTTAGTTGGAAGTTCGATTCATCTGCATCTAAAAGAGAAATATATAATCAAATTCTATTGTGGATTTTCTGCGCGTTCAAAATCGATGCAAGTCAAAAGGGAGCAGACAAACTAAGACAAATAAAACAAAACAAAACAAGAAAAAAATCGATGCAGTATGTGACTAGTACTTGTTTCATTCACACCAACAGTTGAAGTTTACTAGAAAAGTTGGAAAACAGCCACGGTTGACTTATGTTTAGGGCAAACATAAGCACTTAATTGCTTGTTTATAACAGAGCAGTACAAAGAGTCGACAAACAAACAAGCATAAAGCAAACGAAGAAGCTAATATTCAAAACAAAGAACATTTAAACAAACCTCGAGGAGGACATTGCCTACCACAAGATGCATCCTAAGTATGAATAAAAAACATTAGTATAAATTTCAGAAAGGCAAATTGTTTTTTTACGCAAAATGTTTAGCAATGTTGCAGAGTCAACCAAGAAAACGGCTGTGAGTACTTGAAAACATTATATAAATTTGCACGCGAAGAAGGACTAAGATCGAGTCATTTTCACATTAACCTGTTTTACCAGATCTGTTTCAATCTTTCTTTAGGAGGGAAACGTACTGGGTACAATATTAAATTGTCCATTTAAAGGGGCATTATCATTGACGAGACTTCTGAACTAAAGCAAAAAAGCCAAAAGACATATTTACATCATTAGAAAGATGGTCTATACTACAGCGTACTAAACCTGTTACGATTTACGCATTCATAGGTTTTGATCTCAAATCGTAAAAGTCGGGGAGACTTTTTCAAACTTAACCTGCGATCAGACGTTAAAATTGGTATTTTAGTCGTGTATATGAGCGAAGCTACTGCATTCATACAGACTAAACGTGTTTAGTTAAAGCAGGTTTAACGAAATGAAAATCAACAACAGAAAACTAAAAGACTTTATTTATATAGGGTTTAAGTAAGCTCTAACTGGTGCTTTCATTGTGCTAAATTCGAAGTCGACAATTATCAGTTAGCAGCTTCAACGTAGAAAACATTTTTAAACCTTTTTAACTAAACAGCTTTTAAACGTGTTTTAGCTTTGGTGTGAATGGGTTAATAGTCCTAATCTAGAACTTCTCTAACCAAACGTTAACATAGAGAAAAATACCCGTACGTGATAGTACCCCATATAGAAAGATGTACTACATGATTTTACAAGGTTTAGTCTCACGTCAAGCCAGTAAATTATTTTAACAGCATTTTCTAACATCGTTCATCACTTGATTACCTTGTCCTCGTAGTACTTGTATCCTGTGGTTTTAATCATGTCTTGAGGACACATTTTTGCTGTAGCGTCATTGATCTCACACAAGTGGGTCGATGATATCGACGTAACTTGATAATTGTATGACAAACATCTTGGATGCTCCAAACACAAGTCATGGCATTCTGGCAAGGAATACACCTGGTGGGTCGAGATTGCGTGTCCAGAGAGAATGTGTCCTAATAAAAAAAGTAAAGAAAACTAAACGCATAGAAAATACACTTAAAAGTTAAGCTTTTATCAACGCGAATCGAAAGTTATCGTAGCCTTGATTGAAACGCCAGTATAAATGTGGCTCTTCACAGTTGTTATACAAAGACCTTTCACGCAATCATGATGATCACTCACTCATTTACTCACCATTCCTCTCTTCCTTCCCTCATTTCTACCCTCTCCTCTCCTCGCCCTCCCTCCATCCATTCTAATTCCCACCTACCATCCCACCACTGCCCCACACCCTCCGCTTCACTTGCTAATTACCTTCAGTGATAATAAAAGTCCTTCCACTGGAACACGACAGTTGTTCCGTCTTTACAGCCACTCTAGTCATTACAAGTAAAATGAAGGTTGCCTGTGCCACCCTCATGGCAAATCTAGGAATGTCCACACTGCGAAAAAAGGAAAAAAATGCCAGAAACCAAACCCCTAACTGAGCTTTATTAAAATCTTGCAAATTTACAAAGACTCAGTAAAAACTTTTGAATTCAAAACCAACCAGTTGTAAGGATTGTTTAAAATTAAATATTACTTATGTTAACCTCTTTCTTCTTTACTATACTTACCAGATGTCCTTTTTAATGTTCTTTACCAAGACAGCAACGCGTGAAGATCGACGCTTCTTTTTGCCGTCAATACATGTAGTCTTTGTGTGAAACAACGCAAACTTAAATAATACCGAACGTTATCTTTTTAAAGTTTTATCAAGAGCTTAAAGGATTATCTGAACTAATGAACTTACGTGCGGACTCAGCTGTTCCTGGCAGCGATATATTGAAATGCATTACCTGCACGTTAATCGTGTGGAAGAAAAAGTTATTGAACACTGCAGCTCCGATCCGTAAAGATTTATACTGCAAGTGATAACTGAATTTAGAAAAGTATATGACTGTGACACAATTATATTTTATACCCAGGAACGGTTAGCCATCGTCCAAGAAAATCGACAGTAACTAAAGTATGCAACGATGACCGTAAGCCGAATCAGATGACATTTTATCCTTGATTTTAATAAATAAAACGTTCAAAATTACAGTAATTACTGCACCTAAGCCAAGCTTTTCTTAAACATTTTAAAAAAGGCGAGCAAGTCATTTAACATGCTGTAACTAAACAACAAAGTAATACTTGAATTTATATAAACAGGTATGGCAGTTGAGTAAACGCCACCTTGAGTTTGAATACCTGACAAACAGCTTGGAATTGAAGGAGGGAAACCAGTCTGAGCAAAAAGACAACTAAAACAGACAACGAAAACAAGGCTAAGATAATCATGGGGATGATTTTCATATTTAATCATATGGAACTAGAAAGTAGTTTATAACCTTTAACACGTGTTAAGTGTTAACAAATTACCAAAGCAAACAGACAAACTTGCCTTCCCACCTCAGTAACAAAAGTCGTATATCTTTTCAGTCCAGAATATATTTATCTTTCTCACAACTGGCTCCTATGTATAGTCGCTGTCATCTTTGTTATGTGCATTAACGCGCTTTCTCTAGGTACCGTTCCATCACTCAATTTGATAACACCCGTTTAGTGCGAGTAATGGGTCCGCATCATTCACGCCTATTATTGCACTTTCATTTGCATTCTACTAGCATTCTACCAGTACAAAGAAAGTGATTAATATATAACCTTAGTATTGTTTTTAAAGTGTCCTAATAAGATGGGAAGGCCATATACAGGGTGCAACCGCCAAGTTAGAAAAGTGAAAACAAAAGTCCCCCAAAAGAAAAATGGACCGAACCAACGCATCGATTCCAGGGCCGCTACAACTGTTTTCCGCTACTAAAAAGCCAATCAATTCAACCACCAGTTGACACTATGCAAAAACCTGGCCTTGTTAACTAGGTGCATTTATGTTACATTAATGATTTAAGGGGCTAAACGATGCGGTTATGTGCCAAGAATATTGGCCGCCATATGTTATTCAGCGAAAAGTGCATCGTCTTATTTCTTTCTTTTCCCCGGTCTTCCATTTTTTTTAAATTCCGTACTGTAATCAAGTGGTCTAAAATAACTTCACTTAGTTACGTTGCTCAATACTTACTTAGTAAGCATTTACATATTGTTGACGTTAAGGGGAAAAACATTTCGGGCGTTAGGGGTTTGGTGAGGGGTTGAAGGATATTAAGTTGCATTTTTTTTATGAAATGGGATGAAAATTAACTAAGGATAAACTTATACACACAGCAATAAAATAAACTAACTGCAATACGCGAACACTTCGGGTTGACAAAAGTTTATTTGGTGTCAATCAATTAATTATTAACTTAAAATTATACTAATTATTTCACAATTTTCAAGAAATAGGTTATCTTCACGTATCAATTTTTTCGCTACTGTATTTAAGTCCATTATTCCCCATCCCTTCAAAAAAACAAAACTCGTCAAACATTTTTTTAACTAACAAAAGTTTACAAATCCGACCATGAAATGCTTACATGTGCCAGCCGTTTAGGATAGCGTGCATGAAACCTCAAAAAGTTAATGTGAAAATTTGTGCTAATACGTATACAAGAAAATTAAACACCGGGCATGACGTTCAAGTTTCTCTTCAAGGAGGAGTTTTTTGTCAAGTGCGCAAATCAAGAGTTTGCACAAGTATCATCCAGATAACTGCGATTTTCGATGAACAGAACAATGTAGAAGACTTTTTTTACCAACAATACCAATTAAACATTTTTTCAGAAATGTTTACTTTCCAAGCCATTTTATATGGAATACCCCTTTGAATCTATCCCTTTTTACCATAGCTACAGATTTTTGTTGAAAATTGCTTGAGGATATCAATGACAATTCGAACATTAGACATCAGTTCGAAGAAACAATTTTCGCAAATACGTGCTATGCATATTTATTAACTTACTGCACGTACGTGATAATGAAAGGCTGAAAGGCTAAAACAGCCTTAAAGTAATATTTTTTTATCATTATATACTGTGTGCTTGAGGTTTCTAGACAGCTATCAAAATGTTAAGAATCTCAGAACAAATTAAGTGGTCTAGGTAAAAGTTTTTTTAAAACTGGTGGCTGACTGTTTCCATGGTTTCCAAGACCAACTATCAGTCAACAGGTAATAGCCTATAAACAAGCTCCCTACTGGGGCAAAGGGCGAAAAGAAATCGATCGGCGATTGAAGTGAGCAGCCGTTCTCGGCTCGTCTCGCTCGCCGATTTCGTTTCACCCCATGCCCCACTGTGGAGCTTAGTCGAAAGCTAACAGGCAATGCCTTGTAGCTAGCAAATCAAATTGCAAGTTTTCTAATAAAAAGTCACTGGGTAATGCCAATATTTAATTGAACACCCTCTATTAGTCTCCACATTGCCTAAATGTTTTTTGAAAGACGTTAATTGTCGTTCTCTGTCCTTCTTTATGTTTTTTTCTTGATTAACAAAAGCTGACGATCACGTTGTCTAGCCCCAGCTTTACTCTAATATTTTCCATTCCTCTCTACGCATAAGCCAAGTTTTTTTTTGCATTAGAAAACCTATCTATCATAAGAATAACCCTTAAAAAACGAGTACTTTTTCATTTCTTCGTACACTCGCTTCTTTTGTTCAGCGGTCCATGTTATAAAGTCACGTGTTATTGAGGGGACTGGATCCACAGTGGCCGCGCAGTCCTGGATATATTGTTCTGAACACCAGATTTCCAGAAACGTGCAGATTTTTCTTAGAGTTCCTGCAGGATTCTTGACAACCTCCATGCTTGGAATATCAAGGACGCTTCCAGGAAGAGCTTCTCTGGCTTTGTTACTACCTTCAGCCCAGCTGAAATACCGGAGTATACTTTCGTCAACTACTTTTGGAACATTGACCTGCTGATCACAAAGTCCAAGATATTTATCGTTAAAGTTTCAATGTCTTTGTGATGTTTAGTAATTAAACCCCCCTTTCCCCAGTTGGGCTAGCAGCGAAGCAGCGAGAGCAGCTGAGACACTGATTTTGAGTCCAGAAAGGGATTAATTTATTTGATTAGCCTCAGATTTATTTCTACAGCGCGCTTTAACTCGGTCAGAAAAAGAAAAAAATCTACAATGACGTGGTAATTACGGCATAATTGCAGATAAGATTAATGGAAGTTATTTTTTTATGTAACTGTGTCTTTGTTAAAAACTTATACTTATAAAGATTGTACTTTGTTCGTTTGATTTTGCCGTCTACTATAAAATCGGACGAAGAGTATTTTCATTTTTTGAGAGTGAATAAAAGGTTCACACTACGTTTTACCCAGTTTATGATCTTTGAATTTTGCATGGCGGCCAAAAAATCCCAACGTATGGTAGACTAAAAGCATTCTCGTTCACGCACAATTCTAATGATAATTTACTGCTTGCGGCCATGTTGCACGAGGACATAAATCATACAGTGCGTAATTTGAAGCCATATTAGGGGTTGTCGGGATAGGGAATATTCAGGTACAAAATTATAGAGATACGGGATATTTGGAGAAAAATTAACGGAATACGGGATAATTAAAGAAAGAGATTCCGAGATATCGAAAATCAAAGTTGGGATACAAATCACAGGAAATAACCGGACACGGGATATCTAAGCCAAAAATTAATGCGATATGAAATACTCAGATCCCCCCCACCCATCACACTTAATGGGGCCTCTAGTTTAGCTGTCGCTAAAGCTATTTTTTTTATAAAATACCATTTATACCTTTTTGTCGTGTGTCCCGTCCCGTTTCTTAATCCTTGCATCCTGGAGAGCCATTGTAGCGATATTGTCGAATGGGTTTCTCACAACATGAACAAACTTCACTTTTGCGCCCGAAGCTTGCTCTAACAGGCGAACAGCGTCTAAAGCATCCCGTTGCCTCATTGCTTTCGCCGTAAAAGCCCCTGACTTGTCACCGATTACCTGTGAGAAGTGAAAAATCTTCAATGTTTGTCTAAACAGAAAAAGTCTCGTAGTGATTACCTCATTTGGAAGTTAATTAATTTAACTGTTTATTTTGTTAACATCAATGAAATACCAGGAAATCTTTCGCGCGAAAAAATCATATCTTCACACGTGAAGATATCGATTTCGAAACGTTTCCTGACAACTTTGCCCTGTTGCAATGTTGAATTGGCCAAAGTTAATCGATATTAAGTCCAAACATCTTTGAAACTTCCTTGGCAATCTTTGGCATTCTTGGGAATTTTTCGGAAAAGTTCGGAAACATTCGTCCGACCTTCGCACAACATTTTGAAAATAGTCAGAAATCATCGGGAAACGGTCGGAAATCTTCGGAAAATCGTCAAAAAATCGTATTAAGTAGGTTTATATAATAAACAGAATAATATATGTATTATCTTCGTTTGCGTTTTGATGAAACTGCAGTGTGTGAACATTTATTAAAATTAAAGTTACTGAGCAGTGCTTTCATGTGGTACTATTTATAATACTCTCCAAGGTGGTTCCAACGTTTAAGCCTGTGGATTAAACCCTAGTGTGTGACTATTCAAATGAAAGCGATTATGTAGTACTCCCACGTTGTATTATTTATAATGTATTACAAGGTGGTTTTGACTTAAACGTCTTAGGATCAAACGTAACCCTAGACTGAGTGTGACCTTTTCAATTTAAGTTGGAGCAAATTTCAGTTGAGTGTCGTAAAATCAAAACCAAAGTACAGTGGAACCCCGATATAACGATATGCCAAGGGAGCAGTAAAATTATATTGTTATTTCGAGGTATCGTTATATCGAAACTCCCGATATAACGATGTGGGCGAAAAATAACCGAAAATATCGTTATATCGGGGTAAGCCTAACAAGTATTTTTTTACTGCATATAAAGGAGGATAAAGAGAATAATTTTGATAAAGAGGCTAAGAACACAGTATCATTTTCGTATATCATCGTACAAAGCTGTTTACAGAAACGTTAGAGATCACTCAATAACTGTAATATTATTGCATTAAATTCGATGTTTTGCAAATAAATTGTGACTGTGAACTGATAATATCGTTATATCGGGAGGATTTTACGTTCGGTCCGCTAAATTTTCATCGTTATATCGGGAATATCGTTATATCGAAGATCGTTATATCGGGGTTCAGTCTCATACATTTTACTCTAACTTTTGCCGGGACATAGAATATTCATCGTTATATCGGGAATATCGTTATACCGAGGATCGTTATATCGGGGTTCCACTGTAATCACCCTTGCCAATCACAAAGAACACAGACAATCCAGTAAACCAATCAAAACTCGAAGCAAATACATGTAGCCGGCACGAAGCGCGGGAAAATGTGCGCGAGTGAGTAAAGATTGGTTTTGGTTTTACTTCTGATTGGCTGAGAAGTGGTACAAGAGTTTAAAACCAATCCCTGAGCGTAGTAATGCAAATCAATGTAAACGCGAATTACTTTCGACACTCAAGTGTAAACCTCTCTATTTAGCAGTACTTCCATGTAGTACTACTCTGTTTTCAAGGTGGTCTAAACCTTAAGTCTGCGGATTAATCCCTAGTGTGTGACCATTCAAATAATAAGCTATTGAGCAGTACTTTCATACAGTGACTGTTTGTTTTTCGATATTGAGAAAAACGTTAAGTATTTTTTGTCATTATGTTCCCGTTTTGACCAGAAAGTTAAATAAACGCGGTAAACTCGACTCACCTCAACATACTGATCATAGGTCCCTTGCCACTGGTTCGGTACGTAATATCCATATGAAGAAGTCTTGTTCACAACACTTCCCTCGAATACCCGAGACCTTCTGCCTTGACTGACTGCACGCTGCGAAGCCCCGAACATTGAATCATAAAACTGGTATATTGTACCATTTTTCCTTTTCTTAAGATTTCCTCTCCATCTCATAAATGCAAATGTTTCGTCCGAGATAACCATGTGTGGATGAGCATCCAGCAGTGATCCCAGGAGACTGTGACGACTACGTGGATAACCAATGAAAAACAAGACTGTGTGCACGTGACCATAAGCTTTGTACAAGTTGTCAAGTGACTTTGATTCTGTAACAAAACCGTAAGTTTAAAATGGGAGATGTTTAGTGTATTGGAAGGAGCTAGTGAACAGGGAAGAGCGGATGTAGTACACGTATATATTCTTTTTTTAAAAAATAAGACAAAAAAGACTTGCGAAACGTGACGCAAGCGTATACATTGTCTCTAAATTTTTTCACCAAGTAACAGATAGTGTTTTAGTGTTTGGTATTACTGTTTAGCAAAATAACTAAAAGAGATTCTTGCTTTGGTCAGGCCTTGGAGGGAAGCCTCGAGCCATGCGGCCCATACTACCGGAGCTTATCCCAGTTTCCTTAGCATTTAGCGGCTAGAAATATTTCTACTCCCCCCTGAATGGGATGCTAGTCCATCGCAGTGTACATACCCCCAAGCATTATTTCGACGATACCCATCAATACACCCAGGTGGAGGCAGCAATATGAGAGTAAAGTGTCTTGCCCAAGAACACAACACAGCGGACCCCGGCCAGGGCTCGAACCTGGTCAACTAGTTCCGGAGTCGGAGGCGCGCTAACCATTGGCGACTAAGCCATGCCACAGTGACGCAGGCAAGATACGTGACGAAATTTGTTAAATAGGACTTCAGCCTATTGTCAGGACATTGCACCTATTTTTTATATATATTTCAAACAATAGAAATCCGGGGGGGGCGATATTTTCTCAAGAAACAGTTTTAATTGAAACAACTGAGGAAATTTTACTTTTTTTTACCTGCTAATGTCCTTTTCTCTGTTTCTTTAACGACATGCTTTTCCTGGACCATTGTCTTCTTAACTGGTCCACTTGATACGGTTGTTTCTACGCGGAAACCGTCTATCGGTCCTTTGAAAGGAAAAGGAAAAAAAAAATAATGTTACCTACAGAATTTACTGAAAAACAACAACAACAGCGACAACAAAAGCTACTGCCTTTTAATAACGATAATATAAACGATGAAAATGCCAAATTTTTAAAATTTAACTTTCGAATGGAAATGGTAATGGCAACGGTGAAATTATGTGGATTCGTCGTATTATTAAGTATATACATAAGGATAATCAGTGAGAGCCTCAATGCCGCCTACTTTCAGGGGGAAATGTCTATATCCCAGAAAGAGGAGTAATCACGTTGATCCCAAAAATGACTCGGACCTCCTTGAGTTATCCAGCTGGCGTCCAATCACCTTATTGAACGTGGATTATAAAATTGCTTCTAAACAATAGCGTAAAAAAAAGGGTATCTCAGACTTCGTAAAGTCAAAAACGGTTGGGGCCTGATCCTATGGTCCTCTCCGCGAGAGAAGGATTTCTTTTAGAAATTTATGATGCTAACTGGTTGGCGCTCGCGACTCTCTTTTTGGAAGGAGCTTGATAGAAAGACGCTGGGACTTCCCAGATTGTTTATTCTGCGTCCATTTACTCCCACAAATTTATCAGTCGAAATTTTTGTGGAAAAAAAATAGAAGTTCCTTGTGGGCTAGGTAACGAAAATTTTCATCCCTCGTCTCGTGATTCCGCGCTTGCTAAATGACGTTGGGGCCCAGGGCAAAATAAATATAAAAACGGGGTCTTATTTTCTATTACACTCATTACGCCCTAACCCAACCCCCTCTTCAAAAAATTTTTTTCTAAACTTAAAAATTCAACACGGCGGAACAGTTCTCTTTAAAAAAAGAAAATAGAGACTTTTTTCTATAAACTGGGTTGATAGGTGCCCTACTATTCATTGATATATTTGAAATTAAACAACGTATGAGTGCAACTTTCTTAAATTAATCCGCACAGCCTATTTGAAACAGGGCGGGTCACATTACGCGCTATTCACTGCCCCAATAACTAAACTTATAAAATTTCTTTGGCTTTTTCTTCATAACAATAAGACTCAAGCCACCGGTCCATTGAAATGGGAGCGTGACCTTGCTCCGGCAACCTTGCCTTGGCGTCATCTTCACCAGAGTAAAAATATTTGTAAAGAAATAGATTGAGAGAATTTTATTATAAGAAATTCTCTTGTGGTGAAAAAGAGCTCAATCTCTATGTTACGCATAAAGATGCTTTTTTGTGGTGGCCTGTCGCTCTCCTACTCTGTGTGGCATATCTTTTCACAAAAGTACTTGGTTCATGGGTGCAAAACTATTTCTCCTACGCATGTTTCTCTTTGGCGTACCACACTCTAAGGACAACACCCTAAGGAAATTTAACTTCTGCCTCCTGTTTGCAATTATACCTCATTTCAGAATATGAGAGAATTCTTAACTGGGCTGAATTTAAAAAAAACTTGACTATAAACTAAGATGTGAAAATTTACCTTAATCTTTTTTTTAGTAAAATAAGTTCTTCTTCCTTTATTTATGCGTCCATTAGGGTAAATAGGGAGAGCTAAATAGTGATTATAATAAGCAATGTGATGTAGTATGTTTGTAACAATGTAATTATTGTTCATTAGGTAATGTAACCGGCATGTGAGTAATGTTTGTAGTGTAAGTAGTGTGAAGAATGTAAGCAATTCTAATGCAGTGAAATGTAAAAATGTAAGTAAATTGTAAGTTAAGACATGTAGGTAACCTAAGTATTTGTTCTGTAAGTAGGCTTTATATTATTTTTTTTTTTCTGTGTGTTGCAATAAAAAAAAAATAAAAAAAATAATAAAAAAAAAAAATCAGTGTGGTAGGGGCGGCGGTCTAGATTACGTTTCACGAAAAACAAAATAGTCATTTCACGGTTCATGAGGAAAAAAAGGCTCTCACGGATCACGAAAAAACCCTTTAACGTCCTTGATCACTTTCCACGGGAAAACATAGCCATTTCACAATTCACGTGGGAAAAAAAAAACGCTATCACGGATCACGAAAAACCCCTTTACCAGCCTGGATAATATATATTGGCTTCACTTGCATACAATCATTAACCGTTCATTTCTTTGTTTCGTTTTTTTTTTCTTTTTTAATTTTAGGAAGTGCAGAGCACTGTTTTGGCGAAAATAGCGCTGGTATCCATCCCATTTTTCTGCCGCTGTTGTTGTGCGCTTCAAAGACATTTTTTTTCAATTCAGTTTTGGAAAAACTTCGCACTTGTAATCGTTCTGTTATTCGTGGTAGGAGGGAAATGCTTTTTTTTTTATCAGGTTCGTTAATTAAAGTTTGTCTCTTGCTTCCTGCCGAGTGGTGTCAGTATGATTAAATTGGCGTGTTTAAATGCAAATGAATAAGCAACTCGACAGGCGAATCAGGAAAAAAGTATAAGAACGCTTTTAGGCATAAATCATAATTTCATTTTGAATATTGAGCAGTAATATAATGCAGTTACACAAGATCTCGATCCAAATTAGTTAAAGGCACCAGCGATCCTGACCATACAAAGAAACTGCGCACAGGCGATTTGTCGACATATATTAAGCGACTATATGAAACAATATATTTTATTTACCTTGGCCCGTCCTTGGCCCGTCCTTAAAACGAAATGTAACTATCCCCCGTCGAAAACAAACAAACAAAAGATGAGATTAAAAATTGAAATCCCTTTCTTTTTTTGGTGGAAGGAAGTCACACAAAACCCAAACCCTTACTGTATATTTGGTCGCCTAATATAATGTTAGCCATGTTGGAGGAGTCAAACAATAAATTATATTTCCATAAAAATGATTTTTTCCCTAAGGACAATCATTTTAGCCCCCCCGCCCCCCCGGCGGCCCGGGCCCAAAAAACTCAAAAATCACTTGTTTCACTCCTACAATATGGCCGTCATGAACACACTCTATATTACGAAGTCTCATAAGGGAATCGAATCTGGAACTAGCTTTTTCTGTCAAAAGATCGCCCATTACCTTTTGTCCAAAACAAACAGACAACCAAGCAAACAAACAAACAAACAAAAAACAAAAATATAATTTAATATCACTCACGATTATCGTAGATGAGTGGTTGTTGTCTCATGTAATAACCATCATTCGTCCATGCGATCATGATACCGGCAACTCCTAAGCCAATTATTACACCCAGAAAAACCCCGCCAAATCTCATCAATGTTCTTGGCCACATCACGGCTTCTGTGAAGAAATATATAACAGAGTTAAAAAAATCTTTGAGGTCCTTTACCGGGATTGATTCACGGATTTGGCAAATAAACTAATTTAGCTATAGCTGCCCTTCAAGTATATACTTTAGTTAACGTTGAAGACCCCCCATGTCATCAAAAGTACACCGTACCACACATAAGGAATGTGTCGAAGATTCAGGACGCTTTCCATAAGTCAGAACTGGCTGGTCAGACCCAGTATATTCTAGAACAGGTTTTCGTTGTTTGTCAGATTTGTCCTGTCAAATCAGTCAATGCATAAATATTATACACTGTTGTGGTGGATTTGTGGTAAAATCTCATCAAAAAGGCCCATTTCATATTCAACACCACCGAACCGGCCGGCCAGTTCTGTCTGATGCAAAGCGACCTCAGGCACTCATTTGTCATTTTAATAAAAATAAGCCCATTTCTCTTCAGATGAAAACATAAAAACAACATTGAAATGCATTTTATCACTATAAAAAATAGCTAGATGCACCGTAAATCATTCAAAACATTCGCAGAATAAAATTCGTCGTAGGCTTGAACGGATTTTATTGCACTGTGTTTTAGACAAATGCTTTACGAACTTCTACCTGCTCGGGTCCGCAAATACTCGAAAATATGTTTTAATTTTACGCAATGTGTATTGACACGAATCAAATATCCCTGACACAAAACGACTGTTTTCTTACTAGAGACCTTAGTAGAGGTTTCTAGTATTATGTTGGAGTCGAGGGCGAAACATAAACATAGATAAATATATAGGATTTTTCTAATAGGAAGCAGCATAATAGATGATGCACCTGTATGTCTGAATTGTTTGTAGATTTCTTTTATATCAGGTTATTTTCTTTTTATACAAACACTGTTTTTGTCCTTGCAGATCAGTATTATTCCACATTCAAGATGGCAGACTTAAATTTCGAAAAATTTATGATTTCTTCGAAACAACATCAGCCTTAGCGAAATGGTTTTTCCACCATTAACTACTAAATTACTGAAAGCGATCTTTTCGACGTTTTGGCATATTTTGTCGATTATGTTGACGGAAACCTTAAAGAAATTTTTAAATTAAGCGAGTACCTAAATAAGCGATTTCTCCTTACATTGCTTCTTTCTTAAATGAACTCGTAAACCAACAGATGAATTTGTGTCCTAGATGCGAATTTTTTTTCTGGGTCTTACCTTTAAAGAAAGTGCTCTGCTTGGCAAGGTACATGAGGCCGGTATAATATGTCTTTACAATTGGTGCTTCTTATCTTCCGTAACGCGAGCCGGTTGATGCGTTGGAATAGAAAAGTTGGTGCGTTTTAGGTAAAACTGACAGATTACCATGGAAACTTATAGAAATCCTGAAATTAATAAAAGAAAAGGAAGTCCGGAGACCCACAGCGGTGAACAAGACTTAGTGACACTTTAGTGTAAAACGCTTTTCAAATATGAGTTTTTTTTTTACAGGATGTCGTTAAAAAAAGTTTGTTTATTTTTTTAAGTTTTGATTACTATTTTATTTTACCTTATTATCTCGGCTGGTTACGGTCCGAAAACAAAATTCGTAATTTTTTAAGCCGAAATCTAGGCTTTCCACTGATGAAGGGCTGAGCCCAAAACCTTTGGAACTTTGTACTTTTTTTAAAGGCACTTACTACTCAATTAGTGAACACTTTATTTTTAACTTTGTACTTTTACAAGTGCCACGCAGCACAAGGATTTTTTTTTCCATTTATTACTGATCGATTTGTAATTCTACGGCGGAAGATCAACTAAAACAAACACTCTATCAAAGTCGAAAACCATGCAATTTAGTAGAATGTGCGCAGCGTCGCAGTTTACTGAAAAACCTAATTAATTACTCTATCCAAACACATACGTAATATGCTGAACTCTTTTCTAATGTTCCAGGTTGGCCTTTTTATGCATGCAGTTGTTGCATAGTGGGAGAATAAAAATATAAAATGCGTCACACTGGGTTTTCAGCAGGACAATAAAGTATCGTACACCGTTGTCATGGTAATTTACTTTCCTGGTTGCAATGTTTTCCGTTTCTTTTTACCACTGTCTTCAAATCACATATTTGTTGTCAGAATCACAATTTATTAACCTCAATGTGAAGCAGTATAGTCAAGTGTTCGAGCTTGTATTTCTCCTAACAGTCTTCGGAAAAAATTCCCGACTCTTCACGGACCAAAATATACTTATGGTAATTAGTTCGTAAACCTTGAATTTTTGTTTTTGTTTTTCTCGTCGAGTGCGATTGTAAGCCGTAATTCTTTTTTCCTTCCAATACATTATTTTCATTATTCAGTAAGCGTTTGGAGTCTTTGGAGACAAGACTACGTTTTCTAAATTGCGTAACCAGTGCATGATCGCGAAAGCGGCCTATTGAGTGACCTGAAGTTGCGAAAACGAGCGACGCAAGTATAATACGAAGGACTTTATTGAAAGTCTAGGTAGGATGTCAATGAAACAAAACTTTTAACAAGTGCAACGTCATTAACACCACATTAATGCAGATTAGTAACGTTTTTCAAAATCCACTTTGTTAAAACGACCAAATGCGATTGTCATATCGATTGCAGAAATAAATGGCTAGCATTTGGCAATTGATAATTGATTATAATAGCGAGTTTATGTCGATTTTTTGGAACACCTTATGTTAGGCTTTCAGTTTACATTTAGTAGCTGCCACCAGCACTCGTACGAACGAAAGGACCTCATTGCGTTTCATCGGTGTTAAAACCGTTATATGAAAGCATCCGCGGGTATCTTCGCAGTTAACAAAGCACCTAATCAACTATATGAGCGGTTGAACAGATCTACAATTTCTTTACGCATTTCAAAACATGCCGGCTTTGTGATAACAGTCTGACATCTCTAAACGAGTTTCTATTATAAAACTTGTCTTCAACTACAGTTTAAAGCATTAGCTATAACTTTAACGTTTTCTTACCTTAAGCAAAAAACCTGGTTGTTTTCGGCTTCCAAAGTGTTATCTTTCTTGCCAGACGTAGGTTTTCGGTTTTACACATTCTCACGCAATCAAGTCTCGCTTGGATTACATGTAGTCTTTTCAATGCAAATCAGGCCCGCGCGAGACTGTGAGGACTACCATGATGAAGCCCCCTGCCATGGATATGCCTACAAGGCAAACTGGAATGAAGTCAAACAATTCAGAGCTCGATATTTTCACCTGACAGGGAGCTAGTATGTATACCATAATTACCTCTTAAGGGACTGTGTCACGGCTGAGTTAAGTTTATTTCGTGAAGTTTTGCCAAATACTTGCTATGAAACTTAAAGTTTGCAAAGAAAATTATTCTATGGATCTAGATGACAAAACCATAGCTTCATTGCAATCAAATGTGTCTCCCGGGCGTTATAATTTAAAAATTGCAACTAGACTAACTTTGAAAACTGTTCAGCCCAACAATATTTCAAAAACCTATATCGCAATCGGCCATTTCAGTCTTCGTCACTTTTGGCCATCCGTACCTTGGTTAGGGAGGGAGCGTTGCATGCATGCCGTATCAAACCACTGCTGCGAAGGCGACCTGGCAAGTTATGGCTTTTCCAGTTTCCTTACTCCTTTTTCAGTTGAAACTCGAAAAGCCATAACTCGCCTAAAAGGCGGCTCCTGATCGGCCTGGGAAACGAGATAACGAAAGACGAGACAACAGGCATGGAGATAAGTTGATTTTAGTTTATTGGGAAAATATCATAATATCTAGCCATAATTCGAACCCGTTTTTTTTCTCTCAAACCTTTATAAATACAAGCAGTTGAAACACACCACTTTCATATTCTGCAATTATTAAAACTCAATCGAAAACAATACAAAAAATTATTCAAAGTTGTCATTAAACGGTACCCCTTCCTCTCGCATGCAGATAATATTTTACATGTGATATTTGTTTAGATAATTTGTCTGTAAGACCATCGACATTTAAAGATAAAATAAAAAATATGGCACAAAAAAGACCATTGACGTTTCACTCATAAAATGCATAAACAAATGCATAAAATTCTAGTAAACTTTTTGCCATCAAAGCCGTCCAATGCAACTGAAATGTGCAAAATAAGCATATCTCCGCTGATTTAAAAATGAAGTGTCCATTCCAGTTAGCATACTGGCTCTCTTATGTGTCTGTCAAATTTTAAAAGAAGAAAAGACACTACTTTATCTGCGCGATGGGTAAGTAAATTATATTAGAGACGATTTCGATGAAATTTTATCTCTTCTTTCTTGTTCTCATCAGTTTAATCTCTCGATTTCTTTCTTCTTTAGCTCTCATTTAATCCCGGGATTAGGTCCTACATGAGGGTGTGTGGCACAGTGTTAATCCGATTGTTAGAGTCGCTCAGGTATGGGCTTTATGGCCGCCAAAGGGCAACAACGCAAACCATGCCTTCGTCTCCGGTTCTTGCCTGCAAAACAACATTTTTTCGCACGACCTTCACGAGAAGTTCAAGTTGGAATATGAACGTTTAGTCATGCGAAAGAGTTGCGAAAGACAGACTGGAACCAAAAACACGTTAGCACCACCAATCTGAAAACACTTAAAGTCCAGCTGAACAAACACGAATTATCACTAGGTGCAAAACTGTCAACAATGTCATTATCACTGTATTAAAGAAGATCGATAACGTTTTCAAATCCACTTTGTTAAAACACTCATCCATCTACCGGCTGCAAAATGACCTTGGGTGGCTCTGAGGGTATTTCATTAAAACGTAGTTTTGTGGTGAAAATGACGTCCCTTCTTACTTTAAGCAGACCTCTCAGTTGCACTTCTATCTCATCGATCATTTGCACAGTAATATCAGGAGAACAAGAGACAGAGTCTGACATAAAAGACCACCCATAGCCTGCGTGGCAGACGCCGTATAGTTTCTAGCGCGCGTAAAACGCGCTAAAAACTAAACAGTAAACAGACGCCTGCTACGTAGGCTAGACCACCCCATTCTCGTTCCCAGAGCCCGCGTCCCCCTGGACCAGCGGTCGGGAAACGCGAAGCTCTGGGAGCAACAATTTTGGGCGTGCGCAGTAGCAGCAACCGGAAGTGCAGAATACAAAACCAATATGGCGGCATTCTCGTTCCCAGAGCTCGCGTCCCCCTGGACCAGCGGTTCCCGAATGATCCCGACCGCTGGTCCAGGGGGACGCGGGCTCTGGGAACGAGAATGAGACCACCCATTATTTTGTTGTCAATGAATTTCCTGTAGGGGATAAAATATGATAGCCTCGAAGTAAGCTGGGGCATGTTACAGACCAGGAGTGTTTTTAGTCCGCTCAAGGTAAAGTTAGTGTTCTCTTAGTTAGTGTTTTGTTTCGAAAAAAAAGTGCACAACGAGACGCGATATAGGGGTGGGGAATGATTAATCGAATTTATTTAAAATATATCGTATCATTTTCCCTTTTCATTTCACTACTTTTCAATTTTTTTCGAGAAACATTTGTTACATCACTGCATTTCATTTACCGTGAGTGGTGGTAAATAAAGTTATTATAACTGTGCCAACTTTGAAGCTACTGATGAAATCTAACGGTAAGACATGTTGTTTAGTTTGGCCACCCTGGAGCGTCACAAGATTGAAGGATCGACCGTCTTTGTAATGTGTCAACAGGTAATCGCCAATTTATGGCTTGATAAAATAATGCTTATTTTTAGCTCGCGCTAATCCCTAACTTCCTGTCGATCATGACTAATACACCACACGAGTACCACGAGTAACATACGGGTAACATACGAGTAACACACGGAACATACGGGTACATACGGTTACATACAGGTAACATACGAGTAACATACGGATACATACGAGTAACATACGAATACATACGAGTAACATACGGATACATACGGGTGCATACTAGTTCCTTTTTCATTTCACTTTATTTTATTTTATTTTTCATTTTTATTTTATGCTCCCCCACCCCCTTCCCCTCAACCGGGTTGCGTTTCGAGCCCAAAGGACAAAACGCATTGCTGGACTTCGCTGTCACGAACGAAAAAGTAAGGCACAAAACTTTTCACAAGCAAAAAGTCAAGAATTTGAAATGTTATAAGATCAATAGCTCATCTTCTTGAATTCACTTACATACGATCTTACCCATAACATACGAGTAACATAAGGACACATACGGGTGAATACCAGTTCTTTTTCATTTCATTTCATTTTATTTGTCATTTTTATTTTATGCAACACAAGTAAAAAAACAAAACATACGGGTACTTACGGGTACATACAGGTAACATACGAGTATTATAATCGAATAATAATCGAAAAATCAAATATTGGTCATTAGATGTAACGCGTTTCTCCATCGCTCTCCCCTCCAAAAAAGATTGTGTGACAAGCCCAAAGGACAAGGAGCAAAAAAATAAAAAAATAAAAAATAAAAAAATAAAAAAAATAAAATAAAATGAAGTGAAATGAAATAGGAACTGGTATGCACCCGTATGTGTCATTATGTTACTCGTATGTTACGGGTAAGATAGTAAGTATGTAAGTGAATTCAAGAAGATGAGCTATTGATCTTATGACATTTCAAATTCTTGATACGTCTTCAATACGTTTTGTTCTTGGGGTTCGTCACGCAAACTTGTTGAGGGGATGGGGGGTTGGGGAGGATAAAATAAAAATGAAAAATAAAATAAAATAAAGTGAAATGAAAAAGGGACTGGTATTCACCCGTATGTATCCGTATGTTACTTGTATGTATTCGTATGTTACTCGTATGTATCCGTATGTTACTCGTATGTTACCTGTATGTAACCGTATGTACCCGTATGTTCCGTGTGTTACTCGTATGTTATCCGTATGTTACTCGTAGTACTCGTGTGGTGTATTAGTCATGATCCGTAAGATGATGTTAGTGGATGTGTTTGAGGGGTTTAGACGGAGGTAAGCACCGCGCCGCGTGGCCTACGGCTTATCAGTAGATTCACACTCTCAATCTGATTAAAGAAGTCCTCAAACACCATATATGCGTAAAAGCATATATGGTTGCTCCCCAACCCCCCATCCCCTCAACAAGTTTGCGTGACGAACCCCAAGAACAAAACGTATTGAAGACGTATCAAGAATTTGAAATGTCATAAGATCAATAGCTCATCTTCTTGAATTCACTTACATACTTACTATCTTACCCGTAACATACGAGTAACATAATGACACATACGGGTGCATACCAGTTCCTATTTCATTTCACTTCATTTTATTTTATTTTTTTTTATTTTTTATTTTTTATTTTTTTGCTCCTTGTCCTTTGGGCTTGTCACACAATCTTTTTTGGAGGGGAGAGCGATGGAGAAACGCGTTACATCTAATGACCAATATTTGATTTTTCGATTATTATTCGATTGTAATACTCGTATGTTACCTGTATGTACCCGTAAGTACCCGTATGTTTTGTTTATTTACTTGTGTTGCATTGGTCATGATCCATTTTACGCGACATGCTGTTTACGGTAAACCACATAAAACTTTTGGCCAGTGATCAAAGCCAAAACATGTCAGTAGGCAAACATTTCTACGCCGTGTAGAAAAGGAAACGCGCCCCGTTCATTTTATCAACACAGCAACATCCTTTCAGCGGTGAGCTTGCTTGTTGATGACAGTAGCAGCTAGAAATCTTACTTTGGTGGCAGAGGAAAAGAAAAGAAGTGGTGCATTCTTTATACTGGCTCTCCCAGAGAGAATTATCAGCGAATTAAGTCAACGTTGTCGGTAGCTCTGATTGATTTGACCTTTCGTTTAGTCGCAGAATTTGCTTGACCCTACAAGACGATTTGTTTGGGACTGATCACTTGTCAAAACAGTCATGTCTAAAATTTTCGCTGCCTCCCGCGAAACAAGCCTATAAATTTTGGCATGGCTTCAGAGAGACGGTTCTCTAAAAAGGGTTCGGTTCTAACTGGAAACATCGTGAGACCTTTGCGGGGATTGGGTTAATATACTGCAAAGACCACAAAGAATGCGAAAGCACAAAAAGCAAATATGACACACACCTGTACTGCACGGCCTTAACATAAAATGTTTAGGTTACATTTGAAATGCAACACTTCAGAATTTTATCAACAGACTTAATTCTCGCGAAGAGTGTCGAACCTGTAAGAATTGGCACTCCAGAGTAACGTTTTTTGACACCGAAGTTGAAATTGAGTGCAGTGAATAAGTATGGCAAAAGTTGTGTTATACAAACAGACAGCCTGTTAGACCACAGGGATCAGAGCAGTTCAGTTACTGAATAATCAATTTAAAAACCGTCTTACTTCTTTAAAGTGCACTCTTGCGTATATTTTCCACGTCGCAAATGAGTGCATTTTTATCTAGTTCGCAGACGAGGTGCTTAGTGGGAAAATATACGCAAAGTACATTTTAAAGAGGTATTAAAGACGTTTTATGGATTAGTTTTAATTAACTGAACTCCTCTGCTTCCAATCGTTAGACACGTATAGTAAAAAGGCGGTCAATATTGATCTTTTGGCAGCAAACATTGATAAATATAACCACAGGGTACCTTAGAATAAATGTCGTCAATCAAAACTGTCAACAACTTAATTATAACCGCATAAATGCAGATTGATGACGGTAATGAATCCACTAGCACTATCACAGGGCACAGAGGAGTCAAGTTTGTCCGCAATTCAAAATCTCTACCGTGCAAAACGACCTTCAAAAGCTTTTCAAAGCGATCGTGTACGCGTGTAAGCCGTACGGCTTGTTTACAGATCGTCTGGTCTGGTGATATCGTATTCGTACCCTCATGCGACATCCGCAGACAGCAATGTTTGTGGGCGTTACTAGAGAGACCAGCAGTAAGAAAGAGAGCAAGGGACGAAAGCGATTTGAGGCGAAATTCCGATCCCTCGTTACTCGCTCAAAATCAAACGAAACGATCTCATTTTTAACATGTGGTTTAAGACTAGTATTGTCTCCCCATACGCTGTAAGAAAATCTTCAAACAAGTCGTTTAAGCTGTATTTCGGGGGACGAGTTTAAGGCAGTTAAAAATTCGTTTTCGTAGAATGTGGACTGGAGGATACTGGTGGCGGAAATGCGTCACAAGACATGTGATGTTGCAATACCGTAATGTGTTTCACAAGTAACTTAGTACTTTGAAGAGAAAACCTTGTTTTCCACTTTCAATTTCTTCGGATTGCGTTGTTCCTCGTCTGGAAATTTCGCTTTTCCCGAAGAGCACTATTCATATTTTGAATCTTACCGCCGGTCGAAGGATCAGCTGTTGTTTTGAATTTCGGATTAGTAACGGCTGATTAGATCTGTCACAGCATGGATCTACACACGACTTCCGTTTCCGCCACCAGTATGCTTCGGGTGACATCGAGCCGATCACGTGGTATAATGTTTCGTCCCTTGTCTCTTTTTCTTCTCGGCACTTCGTGCCTCGTCGGAAAGCTTCGCTTTCCGAAAAAAAATCGTCGCCCGAAGGGCGACGATTTTTTTCGCCCCAGGCGACCATTGTCAGAATACGATATCACCAGACGATCTGCAAACAAGTATCGCATGACGGCGCTGTATCACGTACGCTTACACGATCGCTTTGAAGGTCGTTTTGCACGGTAGAGATTTTGAATTGCGGACAAACTTGACTCCTCTGTGCCCTGTGGCACTATTTTGAAACAACGGCGCCGGCGTTGCTGGATGCCTTTTATGCGTTGAGACATGCTCTCGGTGTGAAAGAGTGAACAAGAGAATCTTGTCTCACGCGCGAAATTCAATGAAATTTTTTAAAAGAAAAGCTTAACTGTGTAATTTGCAGTTTCGTAGAAAAATTCCAGCCTGGTACGAATCTGAAGTCTGCGACCATTACCAAGAGATTGAAAGTGGTTTGTTTGTGTTTAAGCTAACCTTTTCACACTGCCATGAGATACGCTTCGGTAACAATTTAACAAACATTTAGCGGCCGGCGATAAAAGGTTGCGATAAGCATCTTAATTGCATTTACAGTTAATTGTTCTCAGCAAGTACAATGGACAAGATGGACAAGATTTGTGTCTTAGCCGCCATTTATACAAACAAAACAATCCCATTCTTACTGAGATGTTTATCGCCATTGATTCTTGTTGATAGTTTGTTAAACCAATAGAAACACTTCAATAAAATGGAGCGCTCAAGACCGCACTGTATTCAAACCATATCAGCGCGGCTTTGCGTCTCCTTATTTGCGTCTCGCTCGGACGGTCTAAGAGACAGTCGGTTCTTTTAGTCTACTGCGGCCTTGGCGAAGTACACATTGGCTGTGACGTGCGAATCTACAAAGACATAAGTCAAACGATCCTAGCCCCAACTAACTAAGGTAAGTACTTGATGCAAGCCAGTAAAGTTAGAACTGTTATCAACCAGTTCATCCTTTGAAAATGACAAGAAAAGAGGCAAAATCCCGTAAACTGGCCATTCAGCCTATTTCAATAAATACTTCCTCCCGAAAGGTCGGGATATTTTAGTTTTAGTAATCCTCATTTAGCACAGGGTCGCCATAAGGCGGTGGCGTTTACGGTTAACAGTTAATATTTTGGCTTTTTTACGCAAGGAAAAGAAAAACTGACATATCTCAAATGCTTGACAAATGTGAAACTACGGCCGGAAACCTGTATTAAAGGCTCATAACCGCAAAAGTGCCGGAGCAGCGCGTTTAACAAAAGGAACAACTTGTCCTTTGCGAATGCACAATCAGTGTTGACTTCTCGACCTCTCTATACAGTACGTATGTATTTATGTACAAAGCCAGATACTATAAACTGTGTTCCCCGTGTATTGCGGGAGCGATAATGTTATTATAATTAACTACCTACACATTTACGTCAGTAATCGGCTCGATAAACCGATATAGTGGTTGTCAAAACATCCTTTCGGTGTTTTATATCCGCGTTGACATTGTCAATATTTGTCACTTTGAGGCTAACCGCCCAACAAACTACACTCTAAACCCACTGCCGTTCTTTCACACCTTGTTGTGCGGAGAGTATCGTTGAGGTAAGTGTGGCAAGCGATCTGATTAACTTTATCACACGTTCGTATAACTTTTAACATACAAGTTCAGGTTTTTAGGATGACTAGAAACGACTTCCGCGAATACCATCGTATGATGAAGTATCATGGGTCTATATGTAATGTAATTACTACGAATTTGCCTCTGTCAAAATAATCAACTCAACTGTCCGATAAATGAGATTTGGATGTCAAAACATTCTTTTGTAAGGAAATAGTTGGAAGTCCGGATTCCTGGATTTAGGGTTGTTTAAAACCACTATAGCGTTGTTTGATTGGTTTTCCACCTTGCTCTCAGCGGAAAATGCTCTCATCAAGTCTCTCATTTTCACGATACTTGGAGGTGCGTCTATGAAACCACACGGACAAGGTTAAGCACTTGATAAGTAGATTGACTATGTTTGTCATACATGTTTTCAGTTTACGTTTGTCAAAACCTTTCTTAAAGGGGCGTTTTCACGGATTTTACCACATTTCTAAACAGCCAAAATTTATCCCTAAGCGAGACGACGAGCATTCCCGTCACTTTCATATGCGAGTCCACCCCCCCCCCCTCCCCCCGCGGGCTTTGGCTGCAAGATGGCAGCTCGGATGGAAACAGATTGCAATCTGAAACATTAAGGCTTAACTTTTCAAGTTGTTTCCACGCGTCTTCAAAAAAAAAAAAAAAAAAACGATATTTATAGCCGTTGCTTGATTCTATCCGCAAATTAAGGTTATATCTTCCTTCAGTTGTTCAAAGATAATGTTTTCAGATGGGTTAAGTTGCTTACGGCAAATTTCAGACCATTTGGACCAAAAATCTGCGCAATCCCCGTGACAAAGGCCCTTTAAATTGCGATGCAGGAAAATATAGTTTCAGCTCGCTGCCATAAGTTTGCCTCTGTGCCATGTCTGAACCCTTCCTTAAGTGATAGCAGTTAAACTCAGTCTGCTATAAAACTGCGCGGCTTCCCTTTTAAGAATAGGTCTGATCCTTGTGAGCTCCCTTTAGCCGTTAAATGTTAACTGTTTGTTCTCAATGTTATCGTTTAATTCAAGCTGGACTTTCGTGTTAAATTCTGTTTTTTTGTACATTTTTGATTAGTTACCCAAGTAGCTACTTGACCTGGTAAGCCGTAGGACACGCAAATTTTTACTTCCGGCTCACCCGCGGAGCGTAGCGTTTCTTTCACTTACACCAACATTCCGCACAAAAACTTTAAGTGATTATCCAAAGCCACGAATTGAGTATGTCGATTGATCTGACTTCTCAATGCAAGTGACATGGATTGCACTCAGCAAGCTTTTTCTCCCTTTGAGACAGTTGAATCGTTTATGACCTACACAATATACTTTTCTTCCTGCTTATTGATCACAATAATTTTGACTTAAAAACTATTCTTGTAAAGTAGCAGCAGCTAAAAAGAATCATGACATTTCGACGTGGCAGGCAAACAAGTGGGGGGGACAGGTGGGTCTGAACCTCCCGCCTCCCGTACATTTTACTCCCGCCTCCCGCCCCTTTCCGTAGCGGTTCTCTCCTGTTTTTTCCATGTCCATTGCGAAATATAATGAAATGTTATGAAATTTCACTCGTTTTCTCCCGGTTCCCGCCACCTTAAAAATCCCGCTTCCCGCCCCCTCTACTCCCGCTTCCCGCCCCTTTTCTCCCGGGCTCCCGCCCCCCTGTCCCCCTCCACAAACAAGAGTGACGTTTATATTGACCACAGCGGGAATTTTTGTAGGCCTCCCAGACTGCCTGACTTGCTATTTCAATGCTGGTGGCAAACACTGCTTATTGATTACCGGCAGGCCTAGGGTGCCTTAATAAGTACTCCCATCACAACCTAATAAACTGCACTGCTGGATGCCTTTTATAAAGAAGCCACCAAAGAGTCAGCTGCGGCTTGGTTAAAATAACGTTCCGCGATTGCCACTCACAACAAGTTATACAAAACTCAATGTGTTTGTAAGCAGCGCTCTACATTATGCTTCAATAAAAATAACTATCTCGGCTTGCTGTCAATAGTACTCCATCCAAAAAATACATCCTGAGTACTTTCTCTCATTATTTTCCCGATGTTTTATATCATGTTTAAAAATCAGTTAACGTTGTGGGTTTGCAAAATGCCTTGTGGCGTGACTCTCTATTAGATATCCATTATTAACATAAAGTACAATCTTCGTGATGCCTGCCATGCGCTGTGATGCCCGTTGCGTGTGGCTTACTGAAACACCCCTCTGTAACAGACCCAGTGGAATCTGAAAAAAGTCACTGGGTTGGCCAATTTCCAACTGGGTCAGCTTATTTGGGCTTTTTTCTAAAGTAGGTTTATTCGACATAAGTCACAACGCACAGTCACTGGGGAAGCACAAAAATAGGCGGGTAAAATCAAAATATTTGCTGGGTACCGGGGAGACTAGATTTTCACTGGGTAGGGGAAAATAATCCACTGGGTTGGGTTCCACTGGGTCTGTTACAGAGGGGTGTACTGAAGGCAGTGCTACGGCTGCAAGGTTGTCTTGGGAAGGCGTAAACGCACTTGTGGACCAGTTTGACTTCTTCGACAAGCAAGCGTAAGGCCGAGGACAATATACGACTTGGTGAAGAATGCGGAATTGTCCGTAACGTGTAGTGTGAAACTTAGAAAGCCAGGACGGAAGTCAAAGTGTCCTAAAGGTAAATACTTGATTAGCCTGCCAAACAGTTTATTTAGCGTGGCAGAGAGTGGAGCGCGGTACACGAGCGTGGTTTATTTTTCGTCTCGTCTTCCGTCATCGCCCTTGCGCTTCGCGCTCGTGTGTTGCGCTCCGCACTCTGGCCCGCTTAACCGCCCTTTGTCTGCAGAATAATCCTTGATACAAGTATAAAGCGAGAAAGTGGCATCCAGTGGAGCGTGATTCACGAGCACGGAGTGCAAGGACAATCGCGGTGCACGAGTATGGCTTATTTTTCGTCTCGTCCTTGCGCTTCACGCTCGTCTATCGCGCGCGCTCTCCGCTTGTTCTGCAGCATAATTCTAGATACAAGTTAGCATGAAGTTAGTATGAAGTGAGAAAGTTAAAACATTCCGATACAGAAAATCAAAAAACCAGTGGCGTTCAGCCAAAAAGGCTGAGCTTCTTTTTAAATATGATATCATAAAGCTGCTCCTAATATTAAAAACTTAATAAACTTATAGTAAACTTCCCGCTGTTTCAGCTGAACACCTGCCTTTTCAGTAGAAGGCTAGTATAAATATGCGGATTTAAACAGTCTTGAACTTTTAGGCTATTAGAACTGGAAGAAAATAAACATACTCTGTGCATATACTTGTGCTTGGTGCTTAAAGCACGGTCCTGCTACGCCAATTACTTTTAAGAGTAAATTTAATTAAACCCGCTTTTTCATCTATAACACAACATCAGACTTGCTCACAAGACCTGCGGAATCAAATCAAAACTAATTGAAAAATCTTATCAGTTGATAAAGGTTTTTCAAAAATGAGTGTTGTTTTAAACCACCCTGGAGTGTCAAATGGTTACAAAGATTAAACGGAAATATAAAAATATAACCAAATACCCGTGAATGCCGAATGGAATGGATGATTAGATTATTAATTGAACTTGCGACTCCAAAGATATCAGTAAGAATAACAAAAGACGTTGGCTGGAAACAGAAACGTTTGAGAAACATTTAGCTTGACCCAACGTTTGAATTGCATGAACGACGAGTTTCAAAAGCGCACATGACAATATATAATTAAGACCTTTCTATTGTAACCAGACTTCATGCTTACGTTGGCAAATGCTATTTTTACTAACACACGTCATCAATAATCTGATAGAAAACCCGATATTGCAGGTCGTATATTGATAAAGTATATATTACTTGAACTAGTTTGGCTCTTTGAAACTTTGCGCGATTGGCGTTCGAGCAGTCTGCTCTGAGTGGGAGGATTGCTTATCTTCTATCGGACTCTGAGGTAAGCTGGGCAGTTCCGCGCCCAGACCATTTCTTCTCGATGTGTATGGTACAGTAAGCGGTTTAGTGAAAGTATAAGATCGTTAAGAACTGTATCATTTGATTAGCAGTTTGTGATTATACAAATAGTTTGATTTTGTCAAACAATATTTATATCAATTGTCGCCGGCGATCAAAGTTATCAGAAACTTAAGTATTGGCTCGATCGACTAGCCGTCAGGGATATAGTGCATGTGTTGTGGCAATCGGTTTCTCTTGCCTAATTCAACATGATTTTAGGACAAAACAATTTCAAATGGAACAAACAACGGCTTCGTCGGCATTTCATCTTTTTATTCTTATGTTTTTGCTTTCTCTTAAGCCAGGAGCCCGCTACTCAAACTTGTAGTTTAACTGAGGCCAAACGAGCGAAGCTTGATAATACACTGAGCAACTGACATCATTTTACACGATAAGACAAAAAGATAAAGAAGAAATGTAATTCGTGTTAGCAGCCCCAATGGAAAGAAATGGCCAATTGCAAATGGATTGCTTGTGCTTTTATGCAAATATTTGTCATATGCCGCACACCTGTTCATTCTACTTGCATTGTTAGTTACGAAAGGCAATGAAACTTTTTGATGAATTCTACATGTAGAATGTATAGTTAACATTTTTAGGCCATATATTTTGTAACACGATTTTAACTCCGCATACTTCCTCGCTAGTTCAGATATTTTATCATAATCCGCTAGCTTGAATGGAGCAATTCAGCTTGATAGCTTTGACCACCCTACTAGTTGGCTCTTAAGAGGGGTGAAACTGACATACATGCATTAAATGAATGGCGTACTTTTTGAAAGGGGCTTTCGTAAATCAGTCCCACTTTTCTCCAGTCTTAGCTAAATTCTTGTTTCGTTCCTTTCGCTTACCTCAAATTTGCTGTTTTTCTACAAAGTAAGTTACTATTTTAAGATTTCGTTTATTGGTCTTCATTAGAAGGTTATCGCGCACATTGCAAACTATCTGGGGTATGTATAAAGAAAACCCTGGGGGTATCAATTATGAGTTGAACTGTAAAATTAAGCCATAGCAGGTAGATGCTTGCTGTCAACGTTTAATTTTAGACCGCCCTAGAGTGTCACGACATTGATGATGGGTGTCACTTAATTACTTAAAGCTTATCAACAGCTTAGCTAAGAATTAAATCTTTCCGTTTTGATTAAAATAAAGTCTGGTTATACAGCCGGCAACTGTAATGAAATTTGTCTTCGAGATATCACGGCAATATTAAATCGAATATTCAACCTTTTCCAATCGCGACGGCATAATGAACAATCGTCTGGGATAAGATAAATAACAAAACAATCGAGACCGCCCACTAAAGCTGATATTAGCTTTTATGTACCTATAAAGAGCATATTAAAAGAGCGGCAAGTTTGTTAAAAGCTTGTGTTGATTTTCGACCGTCAGCAGTGTCAATATTTAAAGGTAAGCATGGCAGTCAATATTTTATTCCGTATTTGTATAGTGCTTAATTTGCTAAAGAGATCCCGATAACAAGATAAGTAAAACGTCCTTTGCCGGCTTTTTCTTTGTGTACAGAGGCTGTGTTGAAACAGGATTGAGTGTCAGTTATTCATAGCCATGACAACTTTTATATATACTCTTCTCAACCACTCATGTTAACAAATCTACAAGCTTATAGTGCGCGGCTCACTGAGCACATTTGAAAAATGTAGATGTTCGTTTTGTTAGTAGACTTGCTTGAAAGTTGGGGCGCGTGGTGCTTATCAAATCCACTTACGGCAAAAGCTTATCAACTCCACTACAAAGCTTTACTTGCACAGTAACAACCTATAGCAACGTAACGGTGTCGATGATTTAAAAAACTAATTGGCCACCCTTCAAGAGGGAATTATAAAGCAAGACCGCCAAGGGTTGTATGAAGATTTATTACCATATTAAGGTAACTTCACAACGCCTACGACTCGTACGGTTTCCCTGTGCGTTTTCTTCGCCCTTTCCTCTAACAGAAAGCTTTTTCCGTGAAAGTGAAAGTAAGCATGGGACGAGAGCTTAAAGTGCCTATGAAGGAATTTGTTTGCGTTATTTTGTAGCTTATTATGTTTACTTTTCGAAAAGCCAAGCCTCTCTTCTTTAATGGGGTCATAATTATAACACAATTTAATAGCCTGAGACACATTCTGATCAAAGTTACACCGTTGCCGACAATAAGATGATTTCGGGCATAAAATAATTTCACGGACTAGATATTCAATAACAATTTTAGAGTGACAAATGTAAACACATTCAGTCTAGCAACATTATGTTATGGTTACATTATTTAAGTTGACAACAACCGGAACTGGAACAGCGCTGCTTCCGCTGATGAAGCGATCGGGAGGGATGGATGACCTTTATTTACACAAGATAAAGCTTATACGCCTGCGGCGATGGCGTGTAGCTATAAATGAATATAGCTCAGTGACTCTTAAGTCGCTGCATCCAAATGATGTGAAGCAAGACTTTTGGTCCGGCCGCAACCCGAATGCTCGACTAAAACCAGTAATTTCCTATCTTGCTTGGCTGCAGAACGTACTGTCGACAATACGGTAAGTCAGGTAATGATCATTATCGGGAGTATAAGCAATCCATAACGGCAACGAGTCCGCCGCTACACAAAAGGAAGAACTGATGTGACAAGTTGCGTATATTTCTTTGTTTTCCTCTGTCGTAACAACAACACAAAATCAGGATCTGCATCTCCGTCGTGATTGCTTTAAGAAATCTGTTTACTAACTTTTTAAAGCGTCCGTAAGTATGCCATGTTTTCTGTTTGAGTTTACCAAACAGTCATATTGCGATACAAGACATTTTAAAAATATTGATTTAAAATAATGATAGCTGCTATTGATAGCTAAAATATTGATAGCTCCTGTTCAAAACCGGTTTCCTGAAAAAGTTTAGCCTGCTTCGCATTGAAAAAACAAAATCAGTTTGCTTTCGATTCGAGTTATAACTTAGGTATATATTTTAATTCCTCATATATTTGAAAGCTTTCAGAAAATGTATACATTATTTAGGTTTATTTTCAAAACATCCGGGCAAGAATGTGCACAATGACCAGAGGTTGTCGAGGATCATACTGATATTTTAATGTCTTAAATTGCCCTTTAAATTGTAAGAGCATGCCATGTTTTTATAACCACACAAGGGTAACAAGGCCAGAGAATATTGAATGTATAGTGGCCGCGCGGCCCTTTCTAGTCTACAAAATAGTTACCATTTTTGCACGACCTAGCCTTGGGCATTGAAGGGTGGGCGGCCTTCTTAAGACCCTAAGAGAGCAAAGTTTTTTGATCGACACCGAAGTTAACGCAAGGCCTTGAATTAGTCATATGAAACATTGCGTTCCAAAAAGACATAGACTATAACTATTTGTTATTAATAGCATGTTAGACCATCATAGTGCGGCAGAAACGTTAACGGAAGCAGAACTGTCAACAACGCAATTTTCACCGCATCACTGGCGTCTTTATTAAATCTCTGTTTAATTAAATCCATTTTTAAATAACAGCACCTGTAGACTGATATACATGTTGTATTGCCTTCTGACCTTGGTTATGTGTAAACTTTAACCTTATCCTCTGGTATTTGTAATCCTTGTGTTTCAAAAAGGAATCGTTTCCTGTTCTCGGTACAGGCTCAAAATTCAAGCATTGCGATTGAAAAAGTTTAACTAGTGATCTTCAAAGAGCAAAAGGGTTTTTGTAATGCTAAATTCTATTATTTCCCTAAGAAAAACTCTTCAAACTACTAACAGTATTTTTATGGAGACAATTGGCCAATTTAACACTAATACTGACTAATAAAGGGCAACACTAAACATGTAATTAAGCCCCATGCAAACCCTCTTGCAGCATTTCAACCTAAACTAGAACATTGAAAGGGTAGGACAAAGCTAGATGGTAAACTCTTAATAAGTGTTACGCTATATTAATCGGCGGACGTTCTTTGGGCTTATCACGAGCACCCACAGGAAGCGTGTGGAAGGATGTTATAATCTTAATCAGGAGCCCATTAATTAGTAATGGGCTCCTGTCTTAATCCGTAGTGTAAATATTTCCACAGGTGGGAATAAATGTCATCTACCAACAAGATAGTATCGTCTGCGATAATCTGGTTTTGTGATTCTTCTTCCAACTCACATACAAAGTCTATCTTATTACTCTGTGATACGGACTAACTTCGTACCTGGCGTGTAGTTGGCAAAGACATTGATTTATTAGAACTGGGTCTTTAATGTGAGATATATTCCATTTATAGCAAACTCTGTTTGGGAAAATCGTCTTTGCTAACTTGCGTTGGGGAACAACCAGACCATCTCTTAATAAACAACTTTTCAAGCCGAATGGTGGCTATTGTGTTTATTTCCCTAATATCCCTATTTTAATAATAAGCTACAATAAGCCTCTTAGTTAGTCGAACGGAATCCACCGAAGCCGGAATCTCAGCCCCGCCTTCCTTAATTGCTGTACTTTTTCACTGCAGTCTTTATACAATTAATCTGTAATCCAGGCTATGAAAACGGTTGCTGGTTTGCAATTAAGGTTGTGTTATTCCTTCGATTGTGTCGATTTTCTCGTAAAGTTGACGTTGTACTGTGACCAGTGCTATAATCAATACAACATCAGATTAAGAGGTCACTGACAGCTCTGTTTTGTCAGTATAAAAGAGCCTCACATTTCCCACTCGATCATTTGTTGTTTTCGTCTGATGCCGAGAAAGTGCACTTCAATGGAGCTTTGAAGTTTAATTCATTTTGGTTCTTTTTTAGCCCACTGTGCAGTCGAAAAGCACCTGTTATTGTTCTGGACGTACAAGAACCGATGATCGTCATCCTGATTGCAACGTCCGTGCTGGACGGTGAAGTTATATTAATAACATTGGTAATTATAACAGCGATAAATAATAATGAACGTGATTATTATGGTGCGCCCAATGGTCACCCTGAAGAGGTGAATGAGGAATATGAAGTCGAGAATGGCGATGGCAATAACGATGATGGCCACCCCGACGGACACGACAACAGAAATGAGGATGAGGAGAGCGACGAAGAAGTCGACTATGACGACCCTGGTTACGAGGCGGACAACGAAGACGACAGTATAATTCGTAAGTAAAAAAACCCCTTCAATTCGTTAATGAGATATATGTTATCTTGACTACAAGCAAACGAATAAACGGAACGCGAGTGGAAAATGACCGTCCCAGGTTTTCCCCTTTCTCGTGCTCTATTTTTTTTTTCGTTTTACGGCTTGACGGACTAAGAAAAAAAGAGGGATTGCTCGTAGTCTTTTATGTTATCATGCAGAATCAAGTTCCTTTTTTTTTTTTTTTTTTCTTTTTCTCGGCTTCCTTTTCCCTCTTTTCTCCCCCTCAAGAGGGGAGAAGCGCCGCCCGCCGGAAGTTGTAAACTTCGTAACATCTATTTAACTATTTCTTCCTTTTGCTATAGTAAATTATAAAACAATATCTACGCGCGTTGATTTTGTTATTTTTGAACAGAATTGGTTGCAGGAATTCCAGACGCCTTACGGTAAAACTCAAGGCTTCGAGAAAAATTAACTGATTCGACCCATGCAGTCAGTCCGCGCAGAAAGAAGACGAATTGTCAAGTACAGAGCAGGAATAGATTGAACTATATTTCGGAGCAGCAGGACAATTGAGACGTCAATACGTGCCCCCCCCCCCCCCCCCCCTTTCATTTTTTAAATCCTGCACCTGCTACACAGGCCGAAGCTAGAGACAGAGGTCGAATACTGCAAAATGAACAGGCCTATTTCGATGCATTAAAAAACTAATGGTCCTTTTGCAGCTAACGATCACGTGGTTCTAAATGGCACCTTGCTGAAGGACAAGCTACGCGCCATGCGCGCTGAGACATCCAAAACAGGGCGACTTCAACCACAGCATGAAAACATAAATTTACCGTGGTGTAAAGCTCAAATAAAGCTGTCGTAAATTTGGAATTTATTCAGCTATACGCTGACTTTACATTTTTTAAAGCTGACCTTTATCCCAGCTTTACACTCAAGTATAAAGGTAGATAAAGAGACTTCTTTACACCAACTTTAAATCACATTTACACACGGTAGCATAAAGGTCGGTTTAACCACCTTTAACAACATTTAATTGATGGTGTAAAGTTGGATAACCGACTTTACACCAGATTTAACCACCTTTAATTTAATGTAAATCCCAATTTTTACATGCTGTGACCCATGTTATGCTTAACTTTTGCTTGTTTGAATTTCCCAGAACGTAGCTGGCCCTCCTTCCAGCCCTCCATCATAGCTGATTTTGTACCATGTGTCTGTAAGCTGCAAAAGGCCCATTTGGCTGCGAGCCGGCCTTCGGTCGAAGGATAATATATATATATTATATATATATATATATATATATATATATATATATATATATATATATATATATATATATATATATATATATATATATATATATTATGTTTTTATTTCCCTAAACCTCAGAACCAAGTTAGTATTCGAAATAGATCTATTGAACTTGCATTGAGCTTGTAGAATATTTTATGTTGCGGATTCAAAATCTGTGACGGAAAATCTCATTCCTTAACTGGCATCTTCATTATTTAACGAATTTTTAACTTATACGCCGGATTCCAAATCCATCGAAAGAATCGTTTTTTATTCAAGTGTATTGATGCCGTTAAAACTTAATTAAATTGGTTTATATTGTACGTGATTTATTTAAAAGATGTACAGACATAGTAAGGCATAAACCTGAGGTTGTTAAAAAAATTTGAAATTGAAATGTTTAATGGTAAGACGATCCCTAGTACCCTTAATTACCTCTGATATTTTTTGTTTAAACACGATTTCAGATGTAAATTGTAAAGTTTATATAATTATGTTAAACATTTTTAAACGATTTAGCCTTTAAAATCTAATATTTTAGAAAATCAAAATATATTTATAAAGATTTACAAATAATTATTTTCTTATCATTTGCGTACGTGGACTGTGTTGTTTCAATGAATACAAATAATACTTTTCTGCAACAGTTATCATGGATCGTGAATAAATTATTTGAAATAACCTTGTTGTTCAGTTTTCAATAAATGTTTTAACCTCAATCTAATTTTCGCATAATTGAAGATTTTGTTGTTATTGAAAGCAGTCTTTACACCACGTCTAAGCGTGTAGTCTCAAGCTACCAGTTAACAACAACTCATCCACCTTATTTAATCAGATCTAATTTTAATTACTAGGTTAAAACTTACAACAGCTGGCTGCTATTCATTTAACTTGATCGATGTGGTTGCGTATCACGGTTCTACGTTAACAAGGTCTCGAATAGTTTAATTCCCGCAGACTTTAGACTGTTCGCAACCTCTCTTAGCCTGTGTACAGCCGTCCCGCTTCGCTCAAAAAATCGCTAAGCCTCTCTAATTTTCCGCGCAACTGAATAACGCTATTTTCGCTAGCGTCCAGTTCTCTCGTGATTCTTTTCTGCGTTCAACGATCGAAGAAAAACCATGAATGAAAGATAAAAGGGCTGTGAACAGTCTAGCGGATTCAAACACTTTCGAATAACATCGAATCTAGTGAGCAACCGACTAGTTTATGTGATTTCTTTTTTCTCCATGCATTTTGAAAGAGTACAAACATGGTTGATAGGGGAAGCCGATGTGAAATAATTCCCACACAAACGTTGGCAATAAAAGGATCCTCGTTTTAGAAGCTTGATATGCATTGTATCTTCATAAGAGTAAAATCATGGACAGGGAAATCTTTTCCTAGAAACTATAGCCCAAAGATTAACTAAACTTCGCCTACGCAAGTGCACCCGCCACGATTGTTTTTATTAGTTTTGTTTTCATGGCGCGAAAGAATTTGCTGAATAATTTCCTGTTTGCGTCAATGAATGAACAATATAAACTGAATATAAAACGTTTAGAAGTAGAAAAGAATAGAGCCATGAATTTCAAATTTTTGAAGAATGTTTTGCAAACTCTATCGAAATGACTTTTTATAATTGAAACTTTACAATAATAAATAAGGAGTTATCTACACTGATCTATACATAGTATTCCACGAGTGTTCATCAGTATTGTTCTTTCTTTGAAGTCTTCAAGTACCTTAAAAACAAATTTAGCTGTCAGTGGTTTCATAAAGGATGAGGAACACAATTGTCCGGAAATGCCACAGGAACTTTCTTTGTTCTTCTTTGCTCTGACAAGTGATGTGAAGGATAGCAGTAGTTTCCACGGTGGTCGGTAACTAAGGAAATTTCTCCCGTTTGTGCGGGCTCATTAATATGCAGCGGAACTTCTCCAAAGACGTGTGTGGGCTCATTAGTATGCAGCGGAATTCCCCATGAGTTCTCAAGAGCAAACAAAAATGGCGGACGAAGTGGAGCAAGGAAATCTAGATTTAAAGGCTAATCATGGTAGTTCTGAGCGAAATGAAAAGTTTTGGAACACAAGCACGGTAGAAATGAAGTCCCTAGTTGAGAAAAAATGGATCAAGCCTGTAAGAGTTGCCAAAAATAAGCCCAATTATGGAATGGGCGAAATGGATTCCCTACACGAAGAGGTTTGTGGCAACAAACTTGAAATGGCTGGACCTCTCATCGATTGCTATCTTCGCGAATTAGGAAAGGGTTTGAAAAAGAAGCAAACCCATTCAAAGGCAACTGGGCTTGTTAACCCTATCGTTCTTTTTATCCCTTGGATGATATTTAGACACATACTGACACTGGTTCGTGGCTACAAATGCGAGGTAAATGTTTTCAAGCGTGGGAAGAGAATTGAAGTCACCATTGAAAACCAAGCTACGGCCAGAAAAATGTTTTGCCCATCTAGATTTTCCGGCCAAAATTACTTAGGACACCGGAAGTTTAAGAAGCTGTCCGATGGAAAATATCGCTATTCTGGAAGATCTGCCGTGGTTATTACAAAAAACACACCGATGAAACTAGATTACAACATGACAGCAAATCGTGTTACACTCTCAGCATTTATTCAGAGGTACACCGAAGATGGTTTTGCAATTGACAGTCAGCTACAAAAGATAATGAACAATAAATAGACATTTTGTAGCAACATATGTGTATTATATAGTTTAACATGATATACATTTTACAAAGCCTTACCAAGTTAATAATATATTAAGCAGCAAGAGTGATCAGTATCTATTTTATCATTATAATATCAATGTACAAGTCATCTTTTTGTTCATAAATAATAAATAATATTGTTTAATTATCAAGCTAAAATTATTTTCACATTTAACAAATTTCTTCTAGGATACAAAATTAATGGAGATGAGTAAGGAGAATCATGTATGCTTAGCATGTAGTTGCAGTATATGTTAGCTGCTAACATATACTGCAACTACATGCACAAAGGTTAAACTCTGCTGTCAAGCAGTTTTCCAATCTCAACATCAATTAAAGAACTTAATTTATCTACTCTTTTTTGAGAGAGAAAAAAAAACTCAAACTATATTAAGTCATTGAAAATTCACTTGGCTGTAATATCAAATTATCAAACTCTGTTCTAAATTACCATTAAAAAAACCATGTGAGCAAAACCAGGCTGCTTTAATCTTTAAAGGTTTTCAAAAAGTATCTATTACACTTTATTCATTCAGACAGTCCACAGGTACTTTGGAATAGAGGTTGGGCATCAGATTAAGAACCTGGAAGACATGGTGTATTTACAGTAGATTCATGTATTTTTTTTAATGGGAGGCTAGGTGGCCTAATGGTCAGCGCACTTGACTCTGAGTCGAACGGCCAGGGTTCGGGCCCTGGCAGGGACGCTGTGTTGTGTTGTTGGGCAAGACACTTTACTTTCGCAGTGCCTCTCTCCATCCAGGTGTATAAATGGGTACCAGTGAATTTACTGCTGGGGGGTAACCCTGTGATGGACAGAAATGCTTGATATTTCATGGCAACAGCCTGCTTTAATGCCTCCTCACTGTTGCCATATTCTTTCATAGCCCTCCCAAACACACCCTGTAGAAAACGACCCCTCTTATAACTACCAATGAATTTCTCCATTTGATCTTTTGTTGCATTTGATTGTAAATAGTCCCATGCCCCATAGATTGACCCTTCCTCCCCACCATGAATAAATTCTAGAATGTTTTTGGTTTCCTGCCTTCGCCTGTATCTTGTGCTAGAGTGTGGATTATTGACCATTTCAAAGGTTGTGGCCGTATTCATCCTTCGTGCTTTGGCATTTTGTTTTTGTTCCAGTAGCACCTTAAGTTTCTCATATTCTTTAGATATGGTGTCTAACTGCTTTTCTTTGTCCTTAAGCTCTACTGCAACAGTTTCCTTTTGCCTTTCTAATTTCTCTAAAATTAAATAAATTAAAATGAAATCAGTCAGTCGAATCAACCAATCTTTATTCACCTGCAATCTCACAGTTACACATTCAAATATTGCCATTTCAATTACACTTCACTGAATTATACAACTAGACTAAAAGTTTCTGATCTACCTTTAAATATTTTCATGAAAATATCCCTTGAATTTCTAAAAACATGTATAATATAAATTGTGCTAAATAAAATCATCTAAGTGTATTTTATTAAGGCACCAAGGTCTAGCTCAAGTAGTAAAGCAGGGTAAAGAAACAATTATTTTCTTCTACTTATAATGAAAAATCTGTTAAATAAAATTTCTCAAATACAGCCATAAAGAGACATCCTAAAAGGTCAACCATCTTTGCTTCTAAATTTAGAACACAAGAGCCTAAGGAAAATAATGTCTGACTCAAACCTGTCTCAACTCTAGCTGTTGCATATTTCTCCTCAACTTCCTGTATCTGCCTTTCTTTCTCAATCACTTCTGATTCCCTAACAGAAACTCTGGCTTCCTTTTCATCTATTCGAGCCTTTTTAATCTCGCATTCCGCTTCGACCTCACTGGCGACATTTCGTGCCTCCCGTTTGATCGAGTTTCCGACTTGAATAGGTGATCGAACCTAAAATGGATTCACTGTTCTCCACGAATCGCACTTTCCATGATGGCGGTCATTTTTGCTGCATTTTCTGCTCTTTGAGCAAAGTTTTCGGCCGCTGAAAGAAACCAAAAACGTTTTCTGCTTAGCAATGACGATACGAGAATTTCAAGATGGCGGACGGCTAAAATAGAATTCAAAACGGTAGTTTCAACTCGTTGTAAATACCTTTTCTTGTCTCTCTCTTCGTCGCTGACGGAAGCCATTACTTCAAACTCTGTTCTGAACGTGCGATGCCTATGCCTGGCATTGCCTGCTGGGATTTATTTCTCAATAAGAGCAAAAAACTCTTCAAGTAGGGGCTCCACGGGCTGAAATGTGCTCTCACGCGGAGCACGGTCAAAACATGAAACACTTTCTATGCTCAAATCTTTATTTATATAATTGTACTCCTTCAGAACTAGAAAGACCAAAACATTATGTCCATATGTGGTCTGCAATACCACCCCTAACATGTATTTAGTGGGTCAATAAGACAGCCAAATTCTGAACGACAACAGCCCTAGCACACCTCCCTGGCAGATTTTCAGCAAAAAGATGCATTATAATTTATGCAAGCCCCCAACATGGAAAGAACAATACAAATAGACCAACGAGAGAAGTCAGCCAAGTTTATTTACATAATTTATGGAAACGACGCCATTTTGGTAGACGCTTGGATCACGTGACCAAAATAGCGTCGCGGAGGATATTTCCTTGGTTACCGACCACCGTGTTCCTGAACCTTTGCGATGACCAATATGCATGCCTGTTCGCAATTTTTTATGTTGCCAGTCCGCAACTGGAAATAGAAGAAATAGTTATGCGGTCTCTAGTAAGTACTTCGGCATAGAAACGACCGGCTAACTAAGGTTTGTTACCGAATACAAACGCTTTTTGCTTGGCCGACTGGTTTACCCCATGCGTTCTGCCAACCGAAAACTACAAGGGACAGTCCCGTATCCCAACATGCAGCTCGATACCAATCTCTATATAGGGAGACGGCTGCAAGAAGGCAATCCTTTTCTGCCAGCGCCGTTAGTAGGACATTTATTCCTCAAGTCATTGTGTTTACACGTGAACGTAGTCTAAGCTTCTATTATTCAAAATAAGATGGCCCGAAAGTTTCAAGACATTGGCTTCTTTGTAGGATTCATTACATTTGTCGCATCGTCGGTAAGTAAAAGGCACTGTGATATTTCTCAGTATGAAATATATTCGCCGATATGCATGTTTACAGTATTTAAAAATCCACGTTTACGCTTCTACACTTGTTCCACTCTGGGCCGTAAATATTTTAATCCTTGTTTTTAAGTTGGCTTGCATATAAATATATCTTGCCCCGGTTGTTTATGTATTAGAAGTTTTTTGACTTTATTTTATTTGTGTCGTTACTTAAAAGTTCACCGTCGCGCTCACAATCTGGCGCGTAACTAATCAGATGTATAATGGCATGAAACATTCCTGTTGAACAATCACATGATCGGCATATATTAATTATAATTGCTTTGTGTTAAATTCTCCGCCTCCATAATAAGTAGCTATTGTTTTTCTAGTGTTCAGTCAAAACAGTGGGCGGCTTTGCGGTTTTTATGTTGTCATCGAAACCAGACATAACCTCTAAACACGCACGGTTGTTTTTAAGCTTTCTAAACAGGTTTGAGACGTTTTTAGCGGAGAACGACAAAAACTTTCAATCTGAATCATTAAAACAATCTGTTGAATTCAGGAAAGTCAAAACTATTAAGGCTCCAATATCCGAGTTTGTATCAGTGCATATGAAGTTGAAAAAGCTTTCTTCTGCTAGTCAGCCTTAATTAAGATTTCAGTACCGAAATAACCGGGAAAAAAAAGGATGAAAAAAGAAACAGGGTAAACGTATTGACAAATAAACTAGCACTTAATGGTTATGTATTGCTTTATTTTCGAATGCTAATTGAGATGATCTTGGTGTTGGGCTAAGTAAATACGATAAGCAGCGATACATGACGAATCGAGACCAGCCGGTTGGCAGTTAAACTATTCAGCTATTGCCCACTTAGTTTGTTCTCGAATTCTCTTTGTTCTTCTAATGTGTTCCGTCGCCGTTTAAGATATTGTTCTTTACACCAAGTTGTTTTTCAAAGAGACAGGAAACTGACAACTAGGACATATTAAAATTCCAATTCAAATGAAGCTCAGAAACACTTATGGTTATCTTTAATGGCACAGACGAAACATTTTCTGTAAGTCACAACTCAACTTTAGCCTCAGCTGAATTCATGGCAAATATAAGGCATAAAAAAGATTTGCAGTCAGGTTAGGATCGATGTCATTATGACCAAGACTGTACATGTGTGTTGTGTTGAATGAACAATTCTCTGACGGCCGTATCTTTTGTGGGGTGAACAGGAAATTAGCATTCAAGTCCACTCATCCATTTTGGGTCTTTAATCACAGATTTTAACAATTTCCAGTTATTTCGATAGTACTCCTTCAAAATTGACGCAAAAAAAAAATCATTTTCTTTCCGGCGTTTTTGTCTCAATGAGACCCGTTTCTCTGATAACGCGATCGAGCACAAGCACAGGAAAGGACGGATTGTCTTTCCTTCCTGAATTCATTTTTCCAGGATTCGATCAGGGTGCTGGAAAGATATTTCATACACCACTTGCTGGCAGCTAAAGAAGATATAGATACGTCAGGAGCCCATCTCCTGGATACGCCCGTTATAGTACGTACGCCCTGTGTAACTCAAAGTCTTGTCGCGTGACTGTGGCGATAACACGAGCACAACTTTAATTTCGGGCCAGTTTTTGCTGATTTGCCTTCAGTCAATTTGCCATCTCTCGACCTTTAAAAGGCCTCAGCTACTCATTCTGCGCACGCTATCGCATTCTGCGTCAATGCTATATATATAGTTATAATAAATAGCAAGTCTACACAACAGCATCCGAAAGCTTGAAGTTTTTCAGTCAACATGCACAGAAAAGGCTAGAGAAAGCGCTCGTTTCCCTGTCTTTTTCATTCTTTCTGAGTTAGACTTTAGTCACTAACTTACTCGCTTTACTCACTAACTAACTCGCTTTTAATATTAGTTCAATTTTAAATTCACGATCAGATCACGGCCTGACACCGCCAAGATTTCTTATCACGATTAATTCTTTTAAGAACTTAAAAGATAACCTGCCATGCGGTTGTGACAAGTCTGGGCTTGCTCGTAGCCTCCCAACCATGTGGATATTGAAAATGCTTTGGTGTGGAAAGGGACTTTCCCTATCAAAATCAAGCTTTTGCGTCAACTTGCGTCTCATTGGTTGATCTAGTTTTGAGTGACAGACCTGACAATACTTTGCCTTGCCTTGCCCGTAGAATCAAAGTCCGCTCGATAACTTATGCGTGCACATGTTTCATGCGCTCAAGAGCTCGGTAGCCACGTTGTTATCGTTGTGAGTTATATCCACATCAATACCCGACAAGGAATCACTATGCTGACCAAAATTCTTCTTAATCTGGCGCTTAGCGTTGGAATAACGGTATGTTTGCCTCTTTACTTTCTTACTGGTGTCTTGTTTAGCAACAAATCCTGTTGCCTGAAAAGACGCACGACTTTTTAAACTAACTGCATGAGTTACTCAAGCATAGCCGCCTATAACCTAAGAGCCATGGGCCTAAACCCAGCTTAAGTTAGAACTCTACCTTAGTGATCATTTGGTAATGGGACTCTAAAGCTGAGATATTGTAGATGAGCAAGTGAAAGAGGAGGAAGAAGTTCAAAATCTTCGAACTCCTGCACGGTGTACGTTTAGTCGTCAAAGAATTATTCATTAAGGTCACCCATTCATTTTACATTCCTTAGCTGATTGACGGCCATTTTTTTTTTTTTAGCTTGAAGTAAAGGAATATGTTTATGTCTCAAGATACTTCGACAGGCCAGTATGAGGTTTCCGATCTTTTGAAACAACTACATAATGCTTAATTTTGAATCAGTAGTAAAAACGTTGCGCTACTAAAAGCAGACAGATTGGAATGTACGGCGTGGTAGACCACCCGTAACACTCTAAGATACAATGTACGTAAGTGGATTTGCTCTTTTAATAGCTGTCAAACATAAATAGCTCAATTTGTTTTTTATACAGGCATTTTCACCTACTTAAATTACGATCATGAGGTGTAAAACCAAAACCAGATTCTCGGCGAAAACAGATCTGGAACGTGTTTTTCGACTTACACGCGCGAGAGTCGGGTTAAATTCGTCAACTCTTCGACCATCTTTCGACGCCATGGGATGAGCATTTGAATAGCTGATAACTGACAGATTTTGTTGTGTGTTGAGCCGTTTCTAACAATAACATAAACTAATTGATAGGTCTTCTGCAGAGTCTGGGTCTTCTGTTTGATAACCGGCAAGTAATCGTCGTATCCTCGCATGGTCAACATTGGTCAACTGGCGCACCTTGGCAACACAATATAACATACTAAAAAGCATTTTAAGGTGAACAGCAGGAAGTCATTCACGTCGCGGAAAACTTAGTTTTAAAACATCGATTAAACAGCTTTTGCTTAAATCTAAACATTACCGAAAAGTCATTTGATGCAACAGCTGCCCATGCATAGCTAATTTATTGACAAAAACGGGTGCAACAGTCGATGCATTTTGCTTACAAAGCAGGTGGATAGCGCCTCGCGTGTTGATCAAATTGAGTTGGTCGTCAAGGTTATTAAAATAACGACTGTTTTTCACATGTAAAGATTTATGTTAGCAATTAAAGCTGACATTATGCAATTTCTCAATCAGTTGTGTCAAAGAATTAGAATGATAAATATTACCTCAAGGGGGCCAAATAATTAATAAATGCCATCAATCATCTTTTGAAAGTCAGGCTGTCACAACGCTATTAAAACCGCTTTACAGAAGATTAATGACGCTTTTAAATAACAGGAGTTTCACAAAAGAACAGTTGGATATTTATTAGTTGCAGACCGCCGGCAGTTTCAGCCGGTTGTGAGATGATTGTCTGCGTCCACGCGGCCACACTGCCTAAAAGGCTCTGTCTATTTTCAGTCATAGTTCTTATGAAACCAGTGAAAAAAAAATGAATCAGCCTGCAACAATTTATTCAGGAATTAACACTCGAATCGATTACATAACTTGACGAGCTTAGATAATTTATGGGCGTTATAAAGCACAGTACGAAAAATAAAAACGTTCTCTTTTAATGTTGAATGTTCAATACAATCTGAGCTAAGTCATCGGCTAGACCTCACAGTAAAAAAAAAAAAACCAAGGTCAAATTTTTATCGTATATGCTAACATGCATGTCAGCAACTGAACAGTTTGGCCATCAAAGTTTCTTGGCTGATCTATATTTCTTCTGTCTCGACCTCCAGGTATTTGTTACAGACTGGCGATTTAGTATCGCTTTTTTCTGCCAACTTATGTTGCAAGAAGACATACAAACGATAAAATGCAAATGGATTAGAAGAAAAGTAAACAATGAAAAGGGCTTACTCAGCATATGTGTCAAATGATTGAGATTAGTAACACACGCAACCCGAAGTCGCTGAATCCAAAATACCATGGACTTGGATTTTTATTCTCGTGTAGGAATATCGGCCAAATTAGTTGTAAATTCGTGTAGATCATTGTTGAGAAACTGGCGATCAAAAGGGCTGACAGGCAGCGAGTTAGGCTTTACCATACGAACTGAACCAGCCAATCGAGAAGCTTTGATAATGAAAGCTCTCCAAAATGTCAATCAATTGATAATTGAACTTCGAGAAGAATCTAGAATGTTCTTCGCATGTACAGTAAAGGCTCCAAACAGAAGCTAGCCGATCACCTTAAGTTCGCCTAACCGCGACTCGATCCGGTGCCGATTATTCTGTAGTCAGTGGAACCAGATCAACCACCAGGTTTTCAGATGACACTGTTGGCTTTTTGGGCTTTTTTCCTGGAGCTGTCTATAATCCTGAGCGTAACGGTAAGCAAGATTTTGCTGACATTTCATATTACCGAATTGGGAAGTCACGAACCCGAATATTTTGCTTTCCATTTTTGATGCTCGGCAAGCCAACAGTAGAATAAAATAATGATCTATCAAATCCTTCTGATCTCGAATGCTGCTTGTGTGATTTTTGCAAGTTTTGTTAGTTTGTCTGGCATTTTAAACTTAAGATCAGGTATCAAGAGAGCGCATTTTACAAAAGCACGTGGAAATGGGGCGCGGTTTCAAACAGTCCAATTCGAGGATCTCGCAGCACGCTGGCAACCAGTTTTCTTTCTCAGCTGCCTCAAGAATCAAGGTTAAAATGTTAATTCAATTTTCTCACAGTTTTGAGCAACATACAATATATACAATTTGGTGTAAAGCTATTTTTTTTGCCGCTGAATCCAGTACGTGACGCGGCGAAAATGCTTTTATGTGCACAATTTCGTAGTTCGCTGATTTGAGCGAAGTGTCGCGGCGGGTGGGAGCTTTGAAATCCTTTTCAAAACAAAGCCGGCAACTGTGAGTCTGCAATTTTCATATTGTTTTCAAAAATAGCACTATTTAGCAAGGAATACACTTGAAAAATAAAGATATAAACCGGCTCCTCAATCGAAAGCCGACACAATAGTTACGGCGGCAAGTATGTTTGAATTGTCATCTTACCTGTTATTTGGCCTCTTGTCAAGAATCTCTTTCCGAATGCTTGGGAGACACATTTCTTTAATAACTGGTATAGTTTTTTATCCAATTCCTGTTTGAATTAAATTAAGTTGTGGTTAAATGTAAAATGTTTGGCTTCTATAAATACTGCTTTATAAACTGCTAAATTTAGATTGCGTGATCGACAATGTGGAGCCCAAGTTATAATTTCGTGCTTTCATTAAATTTGACCTTTTGTATGAAATATTTAGACTGCGTCAGGAATGCTAAAAAAAGGCAATCACTTTAAGAGAAGAACACAACCTGCATGGTGTAAAGTTTCAGTTAATTTAGAATCTTTTCCTATGGTCGTTTAACGGATGCAAGTTGAAACTTTAAAACGCCGCATTGAATTCTTTTACTAAGATCGAAAAATCGTTTTCACCAGCTTGATTAAAAAGATCGTATACACTTCAGCGTTATCAAAACAATTCAACAACCTATTTTTATACTGAATGATATGTGCATACTAATTAAATTCTTTCACGTAAAATAATAATCAATGCTTGCAATGCAACGGGTCTTTGAACTACTAAGGAATTTTGCAATGATCGGCTTATATAACTTCAATCAAAACTGGCATTTTCGATTCCCTAGCAAGTGACTGCACCCGTGGTGACTGCAGTTACAAATACTGCATTATTTGCCATTAAAATTGATATACTGCATTTTAAATTCGCCTTATATGAACAAACAAGAAAACTTTAGAAAGGTCACAAATCGCCAATGCCAAGCATTTTTTTAAGAGTAACTTTAAAGTTTTTGTTCTAGTCTCACGATTTAGATATATAATATTTATATATATTCTATAAGGCTGAAATGAGCCAATTTCAGTCATCAAAATTTGCAGTTTGTAAAAAAATGTCTTTTCTTTGCTTTTGATTGTCTACTGGCGGCCTTAGAAACAGGCGCATGACTAGTTTTCAAGCTTTCTGTGAAAGGGCTGTGTGCTTTGACATCCATCTTACAAAGATAGTGGAATAATTTTTCCGTTATTAGTGCTTAAATTGTCAAATTTTGGTGGTACTTAAATTGTTGACTGCTTTATATATAGCAATTAAGCATGTCTAAGATGTTATTCATAACTTGGTCATGTACAAGTACATGAAAGTGCTGTACCATCGCTACATTCGCTTTTATCACGGTTATCTGAAAAGAGAGTACATGTAAGTCGAGCTCAGCCACTTTCATATTTCGATCTTTACAAGCTAGTTCTGGGAACTATTTTGTTCACAGTGCAAACCCGACGGTATATTTTCAATACAAATTGAATTTTTAATATTGGACTCTTTTAACATTTCGTTGTCGTGATCGCGTGACAAAGGAATAATCAACGAACTGATTTAGTGCATCCAAGGGTTTGACTCCCTTTTATGTATCTTTAATTATACCCCACGCTTTGACTGTTGTTGACTTAAGATAGATACCGCTTGAAAAAGTTATTTTAACTGTATTTGTGGACTTCGAGTCTCCATATAGAAACATCCCAAGCTTTCATGTTATGAATAAAACAAACATTCAGTATTAACTTTGTGCCAAAGGCTGCATTTCCGGTCCACGTCCGACGGTTGAAAAGGGGGCTTCCCCTTGCACATTACATCATTTTGTCAAGATTTGATTGGCTGATCGTGGGATGCCGTCAATGCATAATGAGCTTGTGCCACGTATTCCTAAGAGCTCTCAAAAATAATGCGCATAGCCGTGTCTTGATAGGCCAAAACAGTTCTAAGGTTAAGAACGTTAGTGATACTAACAGTGACTTTACGAGCACATGGGAAGTCGACTAAATTTAAAGACATGTTTGCCGTAACTCTGTTAATTTTGCTGGTGGAGATTGGAACATCGGTATGTTTTTCATGTATGTTTTGATTTCTCGTGTGTTCACATTATATTTTAAAGCTTTATGAAGGTTCTATTGCCCTGGACGAATGTTAACAGCTACAATTTAAGGTGTGGCAGTATAAATGTCTTAAATAGTAACAACTTCAGCGCACACGTCTCGCTGTATTGGAATGCTAAGCTTAAATACTTTGAATAATAATACTGACGGTCTCACATACGTGTAACAAGACGATATAGAAAACATAAATTCGGATAAACTTTTTATAAGCATGAGCAATTCAATTTAAACCCTGAATTCTGTTTTTCTTTTTACCGGAAATACCGGTTACGCTTGTCTAGGTCCGGTTTATATCTCGGCTCACGCTCTTTCTGCATTAAATATATTTGACGTTGTTGTTAGAATTTTCAAGTTGGCCGCTCTCGGTTGTTGGAAGCCTGTTATATCTAAGTTTTGAAGTATACTAAATACAATTAGTTTAGTTTACAAAACAAAATATTTTACATTTTTGTAGTTTTGTCACAGCAAATAAATCAGGACGCAGTTGCTATGTTCTTATTAGGCATGTGTTCGCTTTAAAAATGTCGGTTAGAAATTCGTGATAGAATATATATGTAAAACCGCAGACTTCTTTCTTAAAATTAATATCCTTTTCCGGTCGGGCAGAAAAATCCCGTCAAATTATTTTATGCTTTGTAAGCAAGGTTTTGACGTGTGTCGTTTGGCGCGAAAATTCCGTGATGTCGGCGTCTTTTGATGTCGGGCTCACGCGCGTTCCTTGAAAGACTTGAAAGGGCCCTTTCCTTTTCTGAGATGAAGTATTTGTTTTAGTATTCCTTCCTTTTGATATAAATGCTGTTAGGGTGCTAGTGAGAAATGTGGTGTTGGTTGGTTTATCGAACTGTCTAAGATTGTAATCCTTTCACTGAGATTCTCAGATGACATAAGTATTTCATCATGCGTGACGTTTCGGTTGAGAGACCTCCTCTGTGTAAGCAATATTGAAGTGTCAATCTTCGTAATGCCTATTTACAAGGTTTAAAGTTCCACCTTAATAATGCGATTATTGTTTGAAAAGCGAGAAAGCTTTTCATGATTATCTGTTAACAACTTTCGACCACTTGTCACCTCATTAATTCAGGCTGTGATATACATTTTATTTTGAAAACATTTGGACATAGCAACTTCGTGTTGATGAAAATCAAATGTCGCCATGAATCTCTTTTGAAAACGGCAAGGTCATGACTTAAGACACGATGTCTTAAACACTGCGTGTGGTAGACAAAACCATTCTTTAAAAAAATTGATTAAATATCACTATTATCGCCTAAACACAGGTGATAACTGGCTAATATCCTCAAATGATATCAACTTAACGGATTAATTGCAGCGGAAATCCGGATCAAATCCGGGGTATCTATTTTCCCTGTCGGCATGTCATTGAAAAAAGAAGACTGCTTTTCAGACAAGCATTTTTTGATCGCTTGGGCCATGTTCTGGTTGGCTGGATTGTGTTGTGTTTTTATTATCTAAGCGGTACAGCTTTGCTTTGTTTCATTATGTTGAGCTTGGAGTTATGTTGAACAAACTGCAGGGCGTTAAGTGCCGTGGTTTTGCAATCAATATACAAATTAAGGCCATTAAGATCAATACATTTAAAAGCCTGTTTCATTTACCATTGTTTTGTAAACAGTTAAAGTTAATCGAAGCAAAGAGTTATATTGTACTTGAGAGGAAATTACTTCTAAAGTTGCAAAATCAAACGTTATTCCACTGTTTTTGTATGAGTTTTATCTTGCTACATGTAAGGGTATCATTCAGTTGGTCTCAGCTGTTTTCAGTACTAATAAAGTGCCTGCAAGTGCTTCACTGAATTTTGGCGCGCCTTGTCAGAGCAAAAAGCACTGCGATGTAAAATTAATTACCCTCCATACAAGCCGTGAAAAGTTTCTAGACTCGAAAATTTTCTTTCAAATGAAGACAAAAATGAGTTTTTTTTGCTCATCAGTCAGTTTTTGTCTGCAAAAACTTTCGAGCTCGTCTCTGAATTAATAAGACGCCGCGGTTATGACTATTAGGAGTCAAGAATGGTCCCACAAAATGTCGCAGTGCTCGCAATGCTCGAAAAATTTTAGTGGGTGCTCGTTTGCTCGTGCTCGCACATTTTTACAAGTGCTCGCATGCTCGGTTTTTAGTGGAGGTAGGTTTTTGAAAAGTGCTCGTTGCTCGCAAGGCTAGTTTTTGTCAATGCTCGTGCTCGCAAAGAAAAACGCTGTGCTCGCATGCTCGCAAATGCTCGCAAAGACCATTTGATACCCTTACTATTTTTATTTATTAAAAGTGTAAAAAAGCGTTCTCTGGTTTAAAAGTTTAAAGGCCCGTTTACACAAGCGATTTTAGTCGCGCAACTCAATGCAATTTTTGTCGCGCCGAAGTTGCATCAAGTTTTGAACAGGTTCGAAACTCCTGCGATTCGCGGCGATTTTATTGCCGCTAGTTTTCACGCGTGCAAACTCGCGGCGATTCATGGCGATTTTATCGCCACGATATCGCGCCGAAGTTGCACGAAGTCGCCGCGATATCGCGGCGACATGATGCAACTTCGGCGCGACAAAAATTGCATTGAGTTGCGCGACAAAAATCGCCTGTGTAAACGGGCCTTAAGAAAAATATTAGCTTTCGGCTATTTTACTATAGCCTTTAACGAATGTAAAAAAGAGAAAGCGCGTGGTTGGAAATATATGCAAGGGAGGGTGTCAGAAAGATTAAAAACTAAAATACAATAGAAGTGTAAAAAGCTAAGGAGGAGTTGTCGGGGCTGACTTCTTTTTTTATGTTTCCTAAACCTTTGAAACCAGAGAACGCTTTTTTACACTTTTAATATGTCTTATCCTGGTTACAGTTCAATTTTTATTTTTATTTAGTTACTGTGTCGTGAAATGTCATATATCTTCAAGTATAACTCCGAGATAATTATTAAAAACAATAGACAGTGCAATCCTTGTAAAGGTTCTGACAAATTTCGTGTGCAGATATTGGTTCCTAAAAACACTTCGTTGAATTTTGTCGAGTCTTTATTCCGTAAGTTAAGACCGAGAACACTTCTTGCATTTATTACACATGTAACTAAATACCTCAGAGACAGTCTGCTTCTAAAAGACTAGGCGCACGATATGATCATCTTCGATAACGTTCTCCTCGGAATCAAGGAGGTTCAAGGCCATTTGATACGAGATTGATAACACTTGACTTACCACCCAGCTCGCCTCCTCGTGTACAAATGCCAGAGATTTTTTCTATCTAAGGCCATCCCAATAAAATGTTTTGTTTTCCATCGCCCTACCGACCAATTTTTTTTTTTCGAAATGTAAAATAAAAATCCAGATTCACTAGTCAAATAGACAAGAATTTTTATTTACAAGCACACGATCTTGTTTTATTAACAACAATTGCTGTGATTTGATGTCCTTGTCTTTAATTAACATCGATACTAAGTTTTTCAAAGGCTGTTTCGTGCCAAGGGCATTAACGATTGTTCCAACATTCTCAGCGAGATCGACTGGAACAAAATCTTTCAGTTCTGCATCTCCTGGCTTCTTGAATGAACCCAGACCTGTTAAAGTGTTCATTCTTTTTCTTGCCCGACCGACCGACCCACCATCACAAGAGACGGGGCGATGGGAAACGAAACATTTTATTGGGATGGCCTAAGGGACCCAGAGGAATTCAGTTCTATGCGAGACCCTCGCAGTTTTATATAATCAATATTGGAGGGCTATAGGCTCTAAAGACGTATCCAAAGCATTGTGCAGTCATCACAGACCACGGTCGTATTTTGACTTTCAGATGGCGGCAGTCGATGACTGCTCCAACATGGAATACTGGAACGGGACGCATTGTGCTTCCTGTTCATCTTGCCCTCGAGGATATGGCGTGAAGACGAAATGTTCTTCGAAACAGAACACAGAGTGTCATCGATGCTGGCCCGGATTTGATTACTCAAATACCACCGGCTTCGATGGATGTATTGAGTAAGTCTATAGTAATGTATTCTCGATTTATAAGAGAAATTACAAGTGTATTGGCCGTTCCGAGGTTGCGCAGGGAGCTATCCTCATTATTATATTATAAATTTCGTATTAATTTTTATTTATTTTAGTGGCATATAGTGCATCTGAATAAGATGCACCGTAAACTTTTAGCTATGTGCGTGATCAGTCCACCTTTCAATAAAGTTATGTTTATGCTTAACTTTTTATTGTGAAATTTTACTTGTGGGATCAGCTGTCATGCAGTAATGAATGAATAACCGTTGAATAACCGTTTACGTTTCCTGTTTGAGAAATGTATTCTTTCTTTCCAGATGTGACAAGTATTCGAACTGTCTCCCTGGTAATCCCAAAAAGATCAAAAACTGTACGATTTATTCCCCACCTGTTTGTGATGGCTGTGCAGACGGCAATTTTTTTGACCCCAATTCTGGGCATGGAGGGTGTGTTGAATGCTCGCCCCCATGCAACATCCTTGAAGACGAAACAAGATCTTGCAGCACTGCTCATGACCGAAAGTGTACACCAAAAAGCACAGAACCGACAACAAGACCGGGCCCGGTCTTAAGTAAGTTTATTTACCCTACTACAGATATTTTAGTCAGTGTATTTAGGGACCGGTCATTATTTATCGCCTGGGGGGGGGGGGGGGGGGCGGAGGATTTTGGGATAAACATAGTGAAATTTAGGTGATCCCCCCTTTAAACGTTATTCCATGAAGTGATCCCCTCATTACTATTAATAACTTTCGTGATCCCCCCCCCCCCCCCGATGTCTTTGCACCCATTGCATATTCAGTTACCAGTTATGGAGCCCTGACAAAAATGTCTTCTGCAAAACAACACTCCATGAAATTGAAGATTTTTTGTAACAGCTTTATTAGCCAACAGATTAACGTCTCTGTGTTTCGTCGCAAGTAATCTGGGTTCAGGAACTAGCTGCTTGAACACTGAACAGCAAATGCGATGGGCGCTAAACATGCTAAACATAGAACAAGAGGAGCTGTCAAACAAAGCGAATAGTTGTCCTTAAGAGTGAGAAATACGGAGTGTACCGAAACATTAATAAGTTCATTTCAGGCATAATAAAGAGTTGCATTCGAAGGCAATAAGTTCGCCCATTTAGTACCCGAAACCTGAGAACCCTGTACCCGGAACCTCAGTCCGCTACTATAGGTTTACAAGAGCCGGACCAATCTCTAGGAGAGGCGACAAATGTTTCATGTTTAAAGCAGCTACGTCGCGGACAACGCAATCCCCATATTGAAAAAATTGGCAAGTTTGTTGTTTGTAATCCGTCCTAATCTTCGTCAGTCGAAACCAACCTCGGTTATTTTCGCATTTTTATTACTCCTTTGTTGTTTTTCTATGTTAGAAAACTATTATTTTGCGGTTTCCTTCCGTTTGGAAGTAATAAAATTTTTTTTTGCTATGTTTCAGTTATCAGGGGTTATGGCTCACAATTTAGAATTCACCTGTCATGTTCAAAGATGAATATAACTAAGCACGATTTAAAGGAAAAATATAAAGTGTTAACACAAAACGTTCTAGATATAAATTGAAATGTACACATTCCACAGTGTATTTTGTATGCTCTCAAACTTGCATTATCCCAACAGATTTGAGTTGTCCTGCATCTGATTCCTCCCATAATTTTCACTGATCCCCCCTTTTGGGCTCTCAGTTACGACTGATCCCCCCTTCTGTTCATCTATAATTCAAGTGATCCACCCCAAAATCCTCCGCTCCCCCCAGGCGATAAATAATGACCGGTCCCTTAGATACCTCTTTTCACAGTCTGGCGGGTTGGTAGCAACTGCCCGATATTTATTGCATAGCCGATATACGGATAACTAAAATCAAAGCTACATTTTAAAGTTTTGTAGACACAGACCAGTTGACCAAGTCGTCCTTAAAATTAGTTAAATAATTTAATGATTTTGGCAGCATGCGATGGACGATTTCTAGGCCAGGCGCTACCAAAAGCACCCCCCTCGCTATATTCCTTTCAATTTGATAGTGATTTACACAGCACGAAAAGGTGGCGTAGTGTTAGCGTAAAGCTGCCGTAAAGTTTGAATTTACACAACTGCAATTACCCTTGCCCCAGAGGTTTTTCTACAGTGTCAATCAAATTTGACGCGACAGTTGGAGAAAGGAGTAAAATATCCTCTGGGTCGACCAGTATAAGTAACAATATTTATACTTTTAGGTAATAACTCAAAGGGTTCTGCAAAAGAAATCCCCAACAGTAGCGATGACGGCAGCAAAGTACAGCCAGAAGATCCAGCGTTAGCTGCTGGAGGAACTGAGTCACCAGCTTCAACTCCATTGGTGCAAAAGGCGGGACTCTGGGTCGGAGTTGGTGTGGGGATCCTAATTATAGCTATAGCGTTAGTTGTAGTTATAATACGCAGAAAAAGTAATCGAAGGAAGCATGATGTGAATGCTAGGACCGCTGCAACACGTGGGGAAGAGATGCAGCAAAGGACTCCACTGATGCCATCTGCTGAATGCGGTGAGTTTTTAAGTACTGATGTCATGGTTTTGTTTTAAAACCCGCATTAACTCTCCCATATATCCCAGCTTCTCCCCCTCATACAGTGTAGGACAGAAATAGTTGGTGCCATGGACTCCGGTTCGAGTGGTCCGGAGTTTGAGCCCTGGCCGGTTTCACTGCATTGTCCTTGGATAAAATATCTAAAATGTCTATATCTCCACCAAAGTGTTTAGCGTTGAATATTTGGTGGTCCAGAAATTACGTGGTACTAGTCACACCTTCAATCGCCTTATGCACGTTTTAATGCCTGTCACGTAACAGCTCTCGCAAGGTCTAACATGAGTGGCTCTCGAGCTCTACCCTTCGAGAGAACAATAGAACAAACAGCAGGAACAATGCCCCTAGCCCCCGAAACAATAGCAACTGCTACACTAGAGGACCAGTAGAATAACAAGCATAAGTGGGCTTATCCTCGTTACTTGTAGATTTATTTATTTTTGGTTGTTTACTTTTGGAAATTGAAAGGTTCAGAATTGAAATTTATTGGAAACGTTTACCTCTCATCGTGTTATAGAAATAAAAATTAAAATCAGCGATAAAAATGTCTTTTTAACCTACGTTTTGACTAGTTTTAAAGCCCCGATCAAACGGTCATGATAGTTGATGATAGTTGATGAAAGTTCCATCTATCACGCGCGTTTGAACACGAACTATCATGCACTATCATCAACTATCACCAACTATCACGCAGTTTGGACGTGCTCAAATTCAACATGATAGTTGACGATAGTTTTTACCGTTTGATCGCGGGGATGATAGTGCATGATAGTTTATCGGTCAGTGGTTCAGTCAAAGACGGGCTCAATCGAAGATTCATGGCTGCTGCAAAGGAAATTCTATCGTTCGGTGAAGAAAAAAACCGAAATTTAGATTAATATTTGGACTAAAGTGAAGCTGAAAACGAGAAAGTGAGTGGGAAGAAGAAGAGTAAAAACAGCATCGAGAAAGCACTGAAAATATGAATGCCAGAAGCAAGAGACGGCGTGAAAGCAACGGAAACAAGGAAAAAACATGAAAACATTTCTGCACCGAGTGATAGTGGAGTTGAGAACGAGAAAATCAAAAAATGAAATGCGCGAGCGCATTGCCTGATTTTGACAAACTATCGTCAACTATCATGGAGCGTTTGATCGCAAACATGATAGTCAATATGATAGTGAATGATAGTTGGAAGCAGCGAACTATCATCAACTATCATAACCGTTTGATCGAGGCTTTACTTTTCAAACGTCCATGAAGACGCGGCCGGCCGAGTTTAATTTTTATTAACATGCAAAATTTCATTCTGGCGTTTCTTTGTTTGATTCCAGGCTTGGATCTTCCAATAAAAAATCTTTCAATTGATGAAAGACGATTCATAGCTCAGAGGCTCAATGGAAGATACTACGATGGTAAGCATACTGTTAATCTCATTTCTGGGCCAAAGACTGCACATATGTACCAAGGAGTATGATTTCTTCTTAATTTTGAAAGATGTGATGAGGAATCTTTTTGTATTTTAGGTTATTTCTACTGGGCATTAACCGCAGAGAAACTTGGCCTGCGTGATGAATGTGAGTCATGGAAGATGGCTGATAATCCAACCGAAAAGTTCCTCAAGGCCTACGGAGAGAAAGCAGGAAGCACAATCGGAAACTTGATCAAGGTTCTCAGGGATCCTAAGGTGGAGCTGACACAGATTGCAAAGGAAATTGAAGAGAAGTTTTCACCTCAAGATCAAGGTGAACCACCAAAACATCCAGATGACACCAGTGTCAACCTCGAGCTCGATGGGCAGGGAGAGGGAGACCCTGGGAACGAGGTTGACACTAATGTGTAATTAAACTTCAGGTGCCTATTTATTTGAAGAATAGTTGTCCCTGGTAGGAACTAGGGTACCCTCCTAATTCTGCGAGCCATATTCGGGGCCAGAAATTGACCCTCCCGGTTTTGCGCATGCTATGTATGTCCAGATTCGTCTCTGGTAGGTGAGTCAAATGAGCCACAGTGTTTCTTAGGAAACTTGAAAAACTTATCGCGACCCCATCGTTACATTATTTTCAGCGAGTGACCGGCGCCGACCTGGATCACCCTAGACACCCATGCCTTTGAACCAACTCTGGGACTTCTGGCATAATTATAAAATATTTGAAAAGCTCTCTCGAACAGGGTGACTCGCTATGGAGAGTAACCCTCCTACCAGGGACAACTCTTCTCCATATAAACAGGTCCTTAGTTTTTCTTTCTTTTTTTTGTGTACGACATGGTTGGCACGTCTGGGAGAATTTATCAATTTTCTTTACATTCAGATCGTTCGTAATCCGTCTTTATCTTGTTTATTATTTACCTCTTTTGTGTCTTTCTCCCTTAGTAAACTGTTATTTTTAAGTTGCCTTTCTTTGATCAAAGTAGTTATATTCAAACCGAATAAAGGTTAGCAATCGTGACAGAAAAAATGCTTTGCTCTGTTTCTTTCTGTATTTTACAACAAATGTTTCTTGCTTAAATTTCAAAAATTCTTTGAAATAACCACTAAAGAAATTATACAATATTATATTATGTGGAACGTCTGCCGATTACATCTCTTCATTTAAGAAAGACGTTTATTATGTGCTCGCTTTAGTTATTTCGTGATCAGGTTGTGTAAAACATTCCTTACTAAAGACGACGACGTTATTCTCTTTACAGTATCGACTATTTATCTAATAAACTGGTAATGAGAATATGAAGGTTCATATCATGACGTAGAGAAGTTAAGCCTGTTAGTACTACGTAATCTTTCACTGCCTTTAGTTTCGACTTTATTTTGAGTCTTTATCGATGTGTAGGAAAGTAAGAAGGGGTGTTGCATAATCCTTGGAAAATTAAATTTGGGTTGAATTATGAGCTTAAATATATGTATATGGACAATATCTCACTTCACGGTTAAACGGGGCAAACTCAAATGCAATAGATGTTTTAGAAACATCTGAATTTAAGCGCTTTCAAACTTCTGCCAGTCTGTTTTTTGGCGATTTCGGGCGAGGCATGTGTTTTGTTTTGGCCCCAAGAGGAATCAATTTATTCCTACAACCGTGAAACGGGTTATTAAAAATATTAAAGTGGTATTATTGCTTAATATAAGTAAAATAATTATTGTCTCAGTAATATAAAGGTAGATTGTTTTGCTGTAAATATCTTGGTACACGATATTGTTTATTTAAAGTTACAATTGGACCATAAACCAGGTAATTATGATATATGTGGAGGTAAAATGTTTTGTTTTACTTTTGGTGCCCATTTTCATAACGTACACTAGGTGTATTGTAGTTCATATGAGTCTGTTTTGTGTAGTTAAAGCTTTTTGCTCAGTAACACTTTTCGCAATGTAGGCGATGTTTGGATGTTTAGCTATTTTGGTTAAATAAGAACGCAAACAAACAAACAAACAAATTAGATTTATTGACATTATTTCTATATCGGAAGTGATTAGGTTTTATCATTGTATACATAGTAGCGTTATATATTTTTTGAATGCCTCATGTTTAGTTTTGATACAAAAAGTCTATTTTCCTATTTTTTTTTTTTTGTAGTTAGAGATCTGGTTTTGGAAGATAATTTAAAGAAAAGAAAAAAGGAGAAAAAATGTTTGGCATGGTGGTTTTCAAAAAAAGATTTAAACTATGATAGACAACGTTCTTGTTGGACAGAAATCACTTTTGACAGTGCTAGTAATAACTATAGCTAAAGCTAGCGACCAGAAAATAGCAAATTTTAGACCTCTTGAATAATTTCAAGAAAAAAGGCTAGAGGTCCGAAAAAGAGACGTGACACCTTACGAGGTTAAATCTTCTCGCGCTCAAGAAACGTCTAAGATTTGTCCCAAAAAGTCCCATACGATGTCGCGACTCTACAGGGATTTCTGTAGCTTAGTGTTTTCAAACTTGCGCGCGAAAATTCATAACCGAACAAGCCAATCATAGACGCATTCAGTACGGTTCTCCGTCGAGTTACGTCACCGGTATGGGATATTTCCGTAAATCGCAGACGTGTCTCGAGAAGAGTTAGAATATACCACGTGAAAAGAGACGTCCTTTGCACTCAGAATACAGAATTCTTTTGCACTCTGTCCGATCCATGGGGAACGTACCAAAACCGCCGGGTCTGCTAGGAGTGGAGTTTTTGCACGCGTTGATTTGTATCCAGTTAAAATTACCAGTGAGATAGAATTGTGTAGTTATCAATTAATTTTAGACTTTTCTAATTATCAGAACATAATATCATGACTATCTCGTTATAATTATATTTAATATTATCAGAAGTGTTTATCAGCTAATAAGCACTTCTAATATTATTTAATGAAACATTAATCAGATTAATTATTTCATGTCGGTGCCAGGACTTTGTCCATAAGTTGTACATTAGTTAATTTTCATTTCAGGTTTAGGTCATTGATGTGAATTTCTGTGAATCACTTCAATTCAGATTTGGAATGAATAAACGAATATTTCCTCAGTCATTTTGCGATTTCATGTTTGCATTTTGCGGCTATAAGGCTGGGGAGAGAGGAGAAGGGGTTGCCTAGTTCCTGTACGGCTTTATTCCCAGGCCTTCACGGTATTATTGACGTCACTACTCGTTTCGGTGACGTATCCGGGACGAACGGCCGGGGAAAGGCCTCAGTTTTTCGCTCGGACCACGTGACCCGAAACGAGTTGACCGCGACGAAAATAGAGGCCTAGGAACTAGGCAAGAGAAGGGGTAGGATCTCACTCAGGAAACAAGGTGGCTTCATAAGCCCCCCCCCCCCCGCCGCCCTTTAAAAAAACCCCATCCCCAACCAGTAACTTCACTCCTTTAATTCAAGTTTTCTCCATTTCACACAACTTACAAACAATTTATAAGTAATCGAGAATTATATGTATGAATTCAAAACTAAACGAAAATATAATAGATGGAAGGGCAAAGAGGGACAATAGAAAATAAAACAGCACTACTTAAAAAGTAAAGACTGTGTTTGAGCCGCAGTGGCCCATCAGGCCGGTGCTTATTTCAAGTTTCCGTAGCATAAAGCGACTAGGAGTGCCTTTATTTCTAGCTTCTCTCCCCCCCCCCCCCCTCCTCCACCGTCACCCCCACACCAAGCCCACCCTAACCAGTGGATGAGATGTCTACCGGTACCCATTAGGGACTTTAAGATACCTGGACGGCTGACCTCGAGGACGGTGCGAGGACGGTAGACTCGCGAGGAGGATTGGGTTAATGTCGACGTTCTTGGCAGGAACTTTCAACGTTAAGAGCTAGCGCTGGCGTGTGTGAACGGCTTCGTTAGTGGATCAACAATTCCTTAGCCCAAAACATGCGAAGAAAAACATTTGGCGCTTCTAGCGAAAAGTCCGGGACGAGAAAGCACGATTTTCATTCACAGGGTACAAATTCCAAGTGAAATTTTTGTAGAAACACAAGCAAGGAAGTTCATAATTTCACCCACGTGGCTTCGCCATCAGCGTTTATGCGAAGTACAGCAAATATATTCGCAACCGCAAATAAAACTTAACTTCTTAACTTTTTATCAGTACCAAACCAAGAATACCATAAAGGACCACCTAACAAAGTAACAGAATTAAAAATAATGAGATTGTTAAATGAAATCAAACAAAAAGCATTCACGTTCACTGGTGGACGGCAAAACTCTACTTCTCACGTCCTCGACAACAGCTGGACGGAGCTGGACGGCAATGTGCGTGGAGCGGGCATGCGCAATATAGGCTACCCGCGAAAAATTACTTCCGGTCAGCCGTCCACGAGGTCAGCCGTCCAGGTATCTTAAAGAGGGGGGAGGTACAGAATAGGGAGGAGGGAGAAATGGCCCAATAAAATTAGGGAGGAGGGAGAAATTTTGGCAAAAAATAGGGAGGAGGGAGAAATTTTGGCTCAAAAACATAGGGAGGAGGGAGAAATTGGCCCAAAAAAGGAGGGAGGAGGGAGAAATTGGCGCAAAAAGTAGGGAGGAGGGAGATTTACTCTCCTGTCCCTCCCCCTCCTTAAAGTCCCTATTTATACAACTGGACGGAGAGAGGCAGTCTTGTCCGAGAACACAAAATAACCAGCTGAAGAACAGGGCTAGAACCCCGGACCGCTAGATCCAGATTAGAATGAATGAACAAACCCGAACTCCTACCATTTCTTTTTAGCTCATTTACAAACGGTTTTTATACTGTTTCTACCGATAAGCTCCCCCGCCCCCCAGTGATAAGGCGCGAAAACAGTACATGCTTCATGAGCCTCGACACTGAAACGTCTCCGAAAGAGAAAGCGAGGTTACAAAGGGCTAAAAAAAGATGGCGGACGCGTTGAAGGTGCAACTAGGCATTCGTCAAAATGCCGAGGAATTACAAGATATACTTAAAGATCTGGATAGCTGGCAGGATAATATGAAAGTCAAAGACGAAGAGCTTCGTCATTCAAAGATAATTACAAAAAAGGTTTGGTTTTAAAGTCTTTTCTTGGCATTGTTTATCGAATGTTATCGACTATCGATATAACTTAGACTACAGTTTCAAGTACAGTATGTCTAGATACCATAGTAATCTGAATGACTGTACAATCCGGATGGAGATTTAGACGTTCGTAATGTAGCTGTAACTTATTTGTAAGCATTATACCAGTAGGAGATGGGAAAAGTTCTTAAAGAGATACGAGGAAAATGCAGCTGGGAATCTCTTGCAAAACCTGGTGTTCCATTACTCAGAAATCAGGATCATTTAGAAATTTTGTAGTAGCAGAGTCAGAACTGATATGTTAGACAAAATAAGAAAAACATTTAGTCACCTTTACAGGTAACCAGCCTGCCCAGGGTGAGTTGTGGTAGATTTAATTTTGTATGTAGTTGCTGGGACTCAGCCCAGAATGATGCTTGTGACTCTTGTGCTTTCAATTCTGACCTTCATTCCAACCCTGTGCACATGCTTTGGTGCTGGTCTTGTATTTCTAGGGGTCCTGGATTCAAGCCCTGCTCACAGCCACTCTGAGATTGATTACATGTACCTGGTATTTTGTTTTTGGTAAATCTGAGTTCAACTCCTTGGTCACTGATGCTTTGTAGCTAGACAGCCAATCAGTCTGTTTCCTGCCTGTTAGGATTCTCAACCATGATAGCCACAATATGTTTATTTGTCATCATTTGTTTCATCTGTTTACTTGGCATGTCTGGAAACTACATACGGTATACATGTACACCACACACATGCAGTAGCTCTGTGTGCATGACTACAGTGGTTTTACGTGATTTATTTTATTTTGTTTTTTGTTAAATACATAAACAAGTTGTAATTTTATTGTACAGTTCCAGAAAAATCCATACCCACCCATGGAAGGTCATGGAAATTCTGAGGGGTTCAGGGGTCTCAAAAGACAAAATATTTAAGCCGGTCACGTATGGGGCTTAACTGGAATTTCCAGCAGGGTGGAGGGTTTCAAACCAAAAAACCTTCTGTGGAAGGGGTTCTGGAACAGCACAAAAATGAGCAGAATTATTTTTTATGGTCCCACAGAGCCTGCCTCCTGTCAGGAATCAGACAAAGAAAAAGAAGAAGAAAAAGAAAGAATTGTCAGAAGATACTGCTAAAGACAACAAACCAAAAGAAAAAACAAGAATAAGCTCTTACGACTACAGATCATGGGATAAATTCGATGTTGTAAGTCACTGTTTAAAATAATGAATACATGTGTGTTTATATGACAATATTTATTACCCGATACATGTAAGTGAATTCATGTTAAATTTTGTGCACAAAATGAGAAAAGAAAAACATGACAAAATGATAAAAATCAGTTGAAAGTTAATGTGAAATTGACGTGTCTGGCAGTGAGTTTTCCTAAAATTGCGTATGGGTGATTCCACGTTGCGGACATTACATTTAGACACAAAAATTTGAATTTCAAGCTTTCGCCAAACCTTTACACAGCTTACTGAGGTGCTCAAACTTATGTGTTGAATAACTTATAAGTAACTCCTAACATTTTCCCAAAACAAAAATTAATTTGCTCACAATGCCTTTGAACAACAAATTTAAGAAGGTGTGTTGCGGACGTTACACCAAAAAACAACCAAAGGATAAAGTGATTTTCCTAAAATTAATTTTCCTGTGAATTAAAAAATCCTGACAAGAAAATTATTATACTTTTAAACATAGGAATGATCAAACTTTCCAACTGCCTTGAAAAAACTCTTACTAATCTACTCTATTTGATTATATAAACAAAAATTCGTGTTGCTGACATTACAAAGAATCTGTTGCGGACATTACATTTTTGGGAATATGTTTCAAATCATATTTATTTTAACCTGTTGATCATACTGGGTACTTGTATATGTTTTAAAGAATGTACTTATGGAAATAAAGCTCTAAATATTGTTTTTTTGTCATTTAAAAACCAGTTTTGAAAACCAGTTTATGACATCCAAGGTTTTGCATACTAGAGTATTTGACCATATGTTTGGCCAGGAAGGGATGACATTGATTGTCCACATGTCTTTTGTTTTCTTGAATTAAGCTTTGTTTATATTGCTTACTGAAGAAAGCACTGTCAAAATAAGTTATATTCTGTTCAGAGCTTTCTCAAACCTGCCTGGCCAACTTTCTTTGACTAAAACAATGTTTGTATCAAACTAAAAGAGCAGCATAAATATATCTTTAAAATGGTGTAACTTTTTCCTGTGAATTAAAAGACAATGCCTCAATGTTGCGGACATTACGTAATGTCCGCAACACAAATTCAAATAGCTTCCTTGATTCTTGAATTAAGTTTTTTTATCACTTACTGAAAAAACACTGTCAAAATAACTAAAGTTATATTCTGTCCAGAACTTTGTTATTTGTCACAAAAGAAGGATACAAAACATGTAATGTCCGCAACGTAATGTCCGCAACACAATAACCCACATAATTTCTGGACACAGAAAACCTGCCTGGCCAACTTTCTTTGACTAAAACAATGTTTGTATCAAACTAAAAGAGCAGCATAAATATATCTTGAAAATGGTGTAACTCTTTACTATGAATTAAAAGACAATGCCTCAATGTTGCGGACATTACGTAATGTCTGCAACACAAATTCAAATAGCTTTTTCCTAGAAAGAAGCAACTGGTTGGTAATTTTTTTATAGCTTCATGCTTGTTTATGGTAAAGGGTTTGCACTCATACTCTAATGGTTACATAAATCATTTTAGTGTTTTTGATTTCCTGTCTTAAAGTTCCCTTCCAAACTTTTCGAAACCAGAGGATTAAAATAGTCCCAAATTCCATAGCCTCCTACTGAGTGAGTATGGTCAAAATAAACAAAAGCTTGGAAATTTCAAACAGCACATTGTATTAGCTTTCTGCTAGCACAAGTTTCAATCAGAAAAAATAGATTTGATTTTTTTCACTTTTGCAAGGTCTCATGTGGAATCACCCGTATGTAGTTTTAGGAATATCTACCATGCTATTTGAAGAGTCCTATCTGTAATATTTAGTTTAATAATTTCTTTTTACGCAAGTAGTCAATAATACTGTCAGTTTTTGCACATGCATACAATATAAATACTGCAGGTAGCTATACATGTAGCTTTGTATTTATGTAGTATAATTTATACATTTATGATCAACTGGCTTTTGCCAGGACAAAGTGTTAAAAGACATGGATGATCAAGATGAAATGAAGACATTTTCCAGCTCTGAGGATGAAAGTGATGAGACTGATGAAGATATCGAGAATGAGAGAAGATTACAGAGGGCACTTCTTGAAAAGGACAAGGTTAGTTTTGGTTTGCCTGTCACAAACCAGACACGTATGTCTAACAGTTGTTAGTAGAAACTCAGCTGTGTTCTGTTGGAAATCCGCAAATCTGATTGGTTCTCCCACTGTTTTCTATTCGCCGATAGAAAACAGTCGCGCGCGCACGTAGCTCTTTAAGCGGTAAATTTTCTTGATTTTTGTCCTCAAAGTGCACAATATTGTAGATTTTGGACTGCAATCCTTTAGAGTTTCTACTAAAACAATTAGACTACTCGCCCTCGTTTTCTATGAGCGATAGTCAACTCGGCTGCGCCTCGTTGACTATTTGCTCATAGAAAACTCGGGCTCGCAGTCTAATTGTTAATTAGAAATTAAGAATTAAGGTTGTGAAAACTAAGTACATTACATCCAGGAAAGTTATTGAAATCTTAATGTAACAGTTGAATTAGGTCATGAAAGGTATTTATTACTATTAAGTAGCCAATAATTTTGCCAGATTTTCCTAATCTACAACCATAGAGTAGTTCACGAATACATGTAATGCATGATTAACTAATACACATACCGTAAAATTCTGGTTAAAAGCCACCTGCTTATAAGCCCCCCAGTTTATAGGCCCATCTACCTGGAAACAAAAAAAAACCATCCGATTATAAGCCCCCCTCCCCCCGTAATATAAGCCCCCCTCTGTTGGATGACAGTACTGAACAGGGCTAAAATGTGCTTTATTATGCGTTTTTAACCTAAAAACGTATTTCAATCAACACTCCCGTGGCTCGTTTCGAAACGTGTTTTTTATTCCGCTTATAAGCCCTGCCGGATATAAGTCCCTCTGCTTATAGGCCCACCCAAAACCCCATATGAAGTTGTATAAGCCCAGGGCTTATAACCGGATTTTTACGGTATGTATTCATGAATGTTCATGCATACCATGACTGTATGACTGTGTACAAGTTGTACATGTACATGTATAATTATGAACTTAAAGTATTCTTTTAAGTAATCTTCGTTTTCTGTCTGTGTGGTGACACTCTTCAAATATGCATGCCAATCAACTCCTAACTGTGGTTTTATTTAATATTAAATTTTATTTTCTTTAACATTCTTTGTACAGGGAAATGCTCTCTTCAAGGAGGGCAAATATGAAGAGGCTATTAACTGCTACACAACAGGAATTCAGTTGGACCCAACAAATGCTGTTCTCCCAGCTAACAGGGCAATGTGTCTACTAAAATTACAAAGGTCAGTGCATTTACAGTTTTCTCAAACCCTCCCGATTTCTCAAACCCTTGGTGTCTCAAAACTCCTGATTCCAATTTTCATTTCTCTTGGATAAAACTTCTCTGTAATTTTAATTTTACCCCGATTTCTCAAAGCAGTTTTTGTTTCCATTAGAGGTTCGCAAAATCGGGATTCTACTGTACAGAGGTCTAAGTCACTGATTAAAGATTGTTGTTTAATTACTCCAGGTGCCATGCTAATCTGCCATGTGAGAATGGCATGACCAAAAATTATTTACATTTTTATTTGCATTATGTGAAAACAAGGGGTTCCTCGGAAAGAATTGGTGGACTGATAGGTGAACTACCAAATTTCAAATGATACAAACAACCCTCCTGCAACAATTACCAATTCAATTGGTAAGGTTAAGTCTGTGTCCGAGCCAAGTGGCCCATACAGCCGGACCTTATCCCGGTTTCCATAGCATGAAGCGACTAGGCGTATTGCTACTCCCCCTAGATGGGATGCCAGTCTATTGCAGGGTTACCCCCCCCCCCCCCCAGCAGTAAATTTGCTGGTACCCATTTATACACCTGGGTGGAGAGAGGCACTATGAGAGTAAAGTGTCTTGCCTAAGAACACAACGCAGCACCCCGGCCGGGGCTCGAACCCGGGCCGTTTGACTCAAAGTTGAGTGCGCTAACCATTAGGCCACTGTGCCTCCCAAATTCAATTGGTGCTGCATAATAATTTGATGAAATTAACAAATCCTTACTCAGATATGGTGCTGCCGAAGCAGACTGCAACCAAGCCTTGTCTCTGGATGGATCTTACACTAAGGCATATTTGAGAAGGGGAGCAGCACGCTTTCAGCTGGGAAGGATCCAAGAGGCCGAAGCTGACTACAGAGAGGTGCTAGCACTAGAACCAAGCAACAAACAGGCCCAGGAGGAACTTAAAAACATCATAAAGGTAAACTTGCCTGGTCAAAATATCAATCTTTCCTCACTAATGCTTATTAGTTGCTGAATTAGTTTATCCATTTTTGTCAACTGTCTGTTCAAAATGTCCAAAGCTAGCAGCTCAGTGACTACATCTGTAGGTTGGTGGGTGTTGTTTGCTTACTTGTTTTCTTGATTTATTGATTGACTGATTGGTTGATTGAGTGATTGATTGCTTGATGATTGATTGATTGATTGATTTATTGACTGATTGCCTGGATATTTTTTCAGCTTTTGAATAAGAGTGGTAAACCAGCAGAAACAGAAGAACAGTTACACAAAGATGAAGCAAGCAGAAAATCGCCAGCTAAATCCAAAGTAAGCAAGATATCCTATTGTATTCTGTTGTCTTTTAGCCTCTTTGAAAACTTGTGAAAACCGTTTGTAAATCCTCTCAAAATATTCTTTAGTTTTTTCTTGGAGGGAGGGGAGTTTGAAACCACCCCTCCCCCCACTGTTCACCCAGATTGTCATCTTCATAAAATTAATTCATTTTGGTATGGAGGGTGGTATATGCCATGCTGTACCTGCTTTATGTTTTTACAATTATTTCACAATGAATAATTTGTATTTTTACAGGGCCGTTGCCAGAAAAAAAATTATGACTGAGGCAATGCCCATGGTTAGATTCTCTTCCCAGGTATTTACTTCCCCCCTCCAAAAATAATACAAACAAACAACAACAACAACAAAAACGAAAAAAATGACTGAGGCAAGTGCCTTGGTTTGCCTCAAAAAAAATTTATTTAGAGTTGCGGCCACGCCCCTAATTTACTGCTGGTTTTTTCCAATATATTTTCCAGAAGCCTCTTAAAAGAATTGTTATAGAAGAGATTGGAACAGAAAGTGAGAGTGACCATGAAGATGAATCTAATAAAGTTTTTACCAAGGCACAAGTGACAGCTTCTTTGTCAACTGAAGAGAAGAGAGCTGATCACCCAAATCAAGCTGTCTTTACAGACATTTCTAACCAAGCTGAGAATTTTAAAGCAGAATCAAAAGACAATCCTTGTAAAGTATCACCATCATCATCATCATCATTGCCATCATCAGCTCGTGTCCAGACTCCATCGTCCAAAACCCAGTCCCAGTCCACTTGCAAGACATTTACTGTGCCAAAAACATCTGGGCAGTTTCAAGCAGATTGGAGAGCACTGCAGAAAGAACCCGAACAACTCTTTCATTATTTTAGGGTAAGCTCTTCATAGACTACTACACTTGTTAGTACAAGACAGCTCAATGTAAATCGTTTGTTAACCTAACGTGTTTGGGGCAGTAATGGGAGAACGTGGGGTTTCAGTCTTTTCTGTATGGATCTATCTGCACTTGATCCATACAGTGTAGACCTACAACTGTAAGCCCCATAATCTCCCAGTATGGCCTTCTTGCTAGTCTCTTTAGCAGCCATTGTTTGGACTCGCCACACAACACCGTCTCCCCCAAAGAGTGTAGAGAAGCGCTGGGGAAGACCCAAATACTGGCTTCAAAGGGGGAAATTACCCTCGCTTAATAACTTGCTTCTTAGCAGCCTTTGTTTGGACTCGTCATACAACGCTCCCTCTCCCACCAAGTGAGGAGACGGAAGTGTTGCATGCTGACCGCGGCTGAGAAGGAGATTACCCTCACACTTATTTATTGCTTTTTAAGAAAAACTAGGAATGCATACTGCTGTATTGGCCATGAGGTGTACAATCATGTATTTTTTTAAAGTATTTTTATTTTCTCTCATTTTTTTTTCTTTCTTCAGAAAATCAATCCAGAATCGTACCCCAAGTTGTTTCAGCAGTCTCTCGAGTCTGATACGCTGGTGAAGATAACCAAGCTTTTGCAGGACTTTTATATTTCGTGAGTTTGCAATTTTGTGCTTTTGTGTATTGGGAAAAGACACGTTAATAATTTTTTTTTTTTTTTTTATTTTAAAAAAAATATCAAAGCCTAAAAAAAAAAATATATAAAAATAAAATAGAAAAAAAATAAAAAATTAAAAAAATAAAAAATTAAAAAAAAAAAAAAAAAAAAAAAAAAAAAAAAAAAAAAAAAAAAAAAAAAAAAAAAAAAAAAAAAAAAAAAAAAAAAAAAAAAAAAAAAAAAAAAAAAAAATAAAAAAAAAAAATTTAAAATTGGTTTTAAAAAAGTCAACAGATGGAGAACTTCTCACATCAAGCGGGTCCGTTTTGTAAAGGACTTTAGGCCACTCGGCACACTATTGGCTGATAGCGTACGATAGTTTAGCCAATCAGATTGCAGTATTTGCATAAAAAATCTTAATTCTACTGATATCGTTATCGGTATTTATTTTAGAAATGGTATTCCTGTGTACAAGGAGTTAAGATACCTTGCTGAAGTCAAGAGATTTAGCATGGCTGTCATGTTTCTATCAGACAAGGATAAGAAAGGTACATTATTATACATTCACAGTTGATTCTCGCTGACGATCTGGCTAAAATTAGGCATGCTATATTGGCAGAAATGCAATTACAGTGCAATACAAACATGTATAACTGTTGATTTTTCATTGAATGACTCTTGAAATTTAACAGTTGACTATGAGCTTGAAGTTTCTATCGGCAATGATGGATGATAAACCATTTTCGATTCTAATGGGCTTTAATTGGTCGTGCAACGCACTATAACACTAATTCGCTAAGATAGACCATTCGAATTTAGACATCTCGTTGGCGAAAGCTCCCGTAATTGCATGAAGAGTATGGCGTGTGCGTGACTGTCCCAGAAGAACTTGCGTGCATTGCTAGGTAAGCTAGGAAGTCACCTTCTCTGAACCATGAGCTCGAAAGTGTAAGTTTTCACTTGAAATTTGAAAATACACGATTTTACGTTTGCATTTGGCGTATGTACAGTAATTACAGTTAATCTATTCTCTTTGTGTTGTGTTCCAGTTATAAGCGGCCTTCTACACCACGTACGGGAAAATAAGGAGGTACTGAAGTTAAGTGAAGAAGATGTCCATAATTTGGCCAAGAAGTATGGAGTGTCATGACCGAGCTTAGAGCTCTGGGATACCACAGCGTTGTGACTGACAGATGTCACTCTAACACTGAACACTGAACCCGCTTTAACAGTCATGATAGTCAGATTAGACTATATTATTCGACCAATCATCTCACAAGTTTTTGACCGCGTGATGTTTTTGAATACTCACTCAGGATAAAACAATGAAAATGACGGCAAAAAGGCGCTTTCCACGGGAAACCTTAAGTTGTGGATTTAAACTAATATTTATTCGTCGTAACAATGAGCTGAAACGTCAAAACATACTGACCTTCGACGATTTTCATCGTTTGGACTGGATGTAATTTTTTGACCAAGTTCCGGGTATTGATCTTTTTTTTATCACGGATAACGTTTTGTTAGGTTCATCTTTCAAGAATGCTGAGAAAATAACAACGTTAACAACAATCTCGTCACTTGATGCATTGTCGTTAAGATTCTTCTTCCGGACCAAAAAAAAAATCATCTGCACCTGCTTGAGTTGACGGAGACAAACAAGCAAAGAAAAAATTCAAAACAAACAACAGAAATTCAAGTTTAATCTTGGTAAGCTCCTCGAGAAAGGCCAAGTTTTCACCATTTTGAAGCCTTTGGGATGCGTGAACGCCTAAGGAGTGACATTTCGCCGCGAAGGCTTCAACATCTGCTTTTGTTATGCAGATAGAATGCGATATCTCTGAATATACATTGTATTCAGTTAGTCTTATCTTACTACGTTGTATCTGTTGTATCTGCAGGACTGTTTGCAGTTTTGGTATACAATAACGTTAGTGACTGACAGATGTTGTTGAAATGTCAATTCAACATTCTGAATTGTGTGAAAAGAAGAATAAAAAAGCTTGTAATAAAACACCGTGTTTTTTATTTTTATTTTTTGGCCAGATGTAAAGTTGAATAAATGTGTCACTGTTTGAGATACGGTTTCCTTTGTCAGTTGTCGTCGAAGGGTATACCATAAATAGATCTTTGAAATTTTTGGGTTGACGAGTTGGTGAAGAGTAACGTACGGGGGGGGGGGGGGGGGGATGGGGGGGGGCAAAAAAAAAAAAAAAAAAAAAAAAAAAAAAAAAAAAAAAAAAAAAAAAAAAAAAAAAAGGGGGGGGGGGGGGCCCCCCCCAAAAAATTTTTAACCCCCCCCCCCCCCCCCGGGGTAATGTACAATCCCAAAAACTTATGTCGTTTACATTTGCTTCTGTATTTTTCATTGGTTTTGTTTTTCTTTTGGTGGTTTCTCTGAAAAAAGGATCACCGGCTTATTACATAGCAAACAAAGCGTACATGGTCAGCTTTTAAAAGATTTTACGACTTTAAAATCTTCGTTATGTTAAGGTCGCGATGTATCATATTACAAAGGGACACCTGTGTACATACAGGTTTGTTCAGTTTGAGCAATGAGAAAACAGACGATAATCATACACTAAAATAATTTTGTAGTATTATTTCAGGAACAATTAACTTCTTGTTTTCGACATTTTATCCTGTTAAACCGTGGTTTTCCAGAACAGGATAATTGCATTTTTCTACGTTAATATTTAGTATTTTACTTAATTTCAAATCCATATTGAGCGGATATAGGTTAAAAGGTTCTTACAAATGTCACTTTTTGGACAATCATGTCATGGTATACAAATGAAAACCTTCACCAGCTAAAAGCTTCATACAAGATACAATTTAAAATGCAGTTTCTGAAGTAATATTCAACATATTGTTTTGTTTCTTGCTGTGGATAGTAAATTGGATACTCCTGTTTTGAAACCTTTTTGTTTAGTTGTTAAAAAGTTGCTGAGCAAAAGATGTAATCAACAATCGCTCAACAGCGGGCTAAAAATCTGAAAACAATGCGTTTACCCAATGATACAAACTGGATAATAAGACAGCTTGCTATAAATATTGTCCCTAACAACAGTGAATCCATAGGGGAACAGAACATTTCCGATGCCATGCTGAAAATCCTGGTGATAAACTGTGCCTTAAACATTGCGCTCGCCTTAACATCGATAATCGGGAATTCATTGGTTCTACATGCTGTATGGAAATCACCGACTCTTCGTTCAACGTCCATGTTTTTACTCTGTGGCTTAGCGTTATCTGATCTAGCTGTGAGTGCAGTTGTACAGCCACTTTTCATCGCAAACGATTTAATAGCACTGTATCCGCAATGCCAACGATCGATACATGTGCAACTTTTCTTGAACATTTACAACATGTTGGGTTTCTCCTTGTGTGGGATCTCTCTTTGTACAGTCGCTGCGATTAGCGTTGATAGACTGATTGCCATTCAAAAGTCCCTATAGTACCCGAACATTGTCACAATTCCGCGAGTTAGGCGCATCCTTGTGGCGATTTGGACAGGTTGTGTTATATTAGCAAGTACACAGTTATGGCATGAAACAACGCTGCTTATTTTAATGGGAAGTGTGATATTTGTTTGTCTGTGCATTTCCACTATTTCTCATATAAAAATATACAAAATTGTGCGCTATCATCAACATGCGATTCAAATTCAGCTGCAAGCAGTTGAAAGAAACACTGGACATTGTAACAATATGTCGGGCCTAAAAAAGTCTGCGTTTAACGCTTTTATAGTTTTTCTGGTACTTATCATCTGTTATTGCCCTTATCTAGTTGTTTATATCCTCTCCTCATTTTATCCGATTAATGAATTCCTCGCCAGATCCCTCACGTCCACTATCGTGTTTATTAACTCCTCGTTAAATCCGTTTCTTTATTGTTGGAGGTTGTGTGAGATACGGGAAGTTGTACTACAGTCTTCTCGTAAAATAATTTGCTGTAAATAAAAGATACCGTATTTATTCAATTGAGCGCTTAACCTCAAATAGCGCCCATCTCGTGGCGCCCACCTTGAGGCAGGAAAAGTTAATAAGCGCTCAGTTTCGTGCGCCCCCTCGTAGCGCCCACTTTCGTCAAATTAAAATAGCGCCCGCGCTATCGAATTAATACGGTAGATCCATTCCAAGCATCCGTGTATACAGTCAACTCTCTCTAAAACGGACACCGTCGGACCGGCCCCACTTCCGTCTTAGGGGTGTCTCCTATAAGTCGGGTAACGTGACACGAATTGAGAGAAAGCTAACGGCTATGACAACGAACGTCTGTCGCTCTTAGAAACTAAAGTGGAAAAAATAAAAAAAAACGTTATAACAACGGTGAATAGAAAAATCTTGTGCCACATACTAAGCAGAGAAGAAATACGTATAGCGGATTGGTTTTGGTAGTTTGGTATCTGCGCCTACTATCTTTTTGTACCAGTTCGAAGTATATACTAAAAAAACTTTTTGTGCGTGTCCGTTGGCGGTTTCATGTCCGTTGTCCGTCTTAGAGAAGGTCCGTCTTACAGAGAGTTTTGTTACAGTAAAATGACTGAAAAACGGCAGGGACCTTCACCAGGTGTCCGTCTTATGGAGGTGTCCGTCTTATAGAGGTGTCCGTTAAGAGAGAGTTGACTGTATACCTAATAATGTATAATTTATACCTACAAATTGTGTAGTCACTTTACCTACTTTTTCATTTATGATAGCCGTTTTACTAAAGACGCAAAAATCGGTATGCGTTTTTAAGATATTTACATTTTATAAAGTAAAATAAAACGCACAATGTTCCGAAAAAAAAATTGGCCAATTAACAAAGTTATTGCAGCTACTTTTATTATTATAGCTTCACTTCTTTTAATATGAGGCAACCTTTAACCGATCACATTTCTTTCCCAGGCATGGTGTCCCATTCCGTTTATTCAATATACTTTTTTTAAACAATTATTCCACGAACGCGCGTTGGACATAAAATGGTAGATAGCCAACGAGGCGCGTAGCTCTGAGTTGGCTATAGCTATCCCATATACAACAAGCGCGTGTGGAATAATTGTTTTATTAAAAACAACCAAAGAATTTCAATATCTTAGCTCCCCGGCTGTTCACGATGGCGCGTTCACCTACCACTTTTGTGGTCCGTGGTGTCGTATAGGCTCATATGCCATGACCTGTAAACCAATCAAGACTCGGGAATTACAATATACCGTGGCTAGCTTTTTTAACAATTTGAAATTAATAATATTAAATCGAAATGATTAACAAGGACAAGTTTCTGATAATTTCGAATTCTATGTCATCTTTCATTTCAAGGGAATCACCTTAAACTTATATCACACTTTATCTCATGCCTTGAAGAATGCAGCCAAACAAGAGCCTAGAAATTAAAGCCGTTGCATATATTCTGCGGTATCCCATGGGTCTATTCCACGAAAGTTTCCCGGCGTTCATCGCGGCCTCCAAGATTTCCCACCGAAAGCCTTGCCGGCAGTGCGCCTGGCTTTCTTACTAAGCGTTCGGCTCAGTACCAGATTCTTCGGTCTTGAAGCTGTATACTCGGCCTTGTGTAAATTAATAGGCAAGTCCCGGGCTTGTTTATCTCTGCACTAAATAGTCGGGCTCTTGTTTTAGGTGCATTTTGTGTACGAGTGAAGGTAGTTAGGCATAGCTTTAGAACTGTTTTGACCAGCAAAATGGAGCGAAATCCGGCCACTCGATGGCGCCCCATTTAATCTCTGTTTAATGTCGTGATATACACTTTTAAATTGTCGAGGATTCAATGACGTTGTCTTGTTTTTCTTTTTTATTTTTTCATTCCTTCCCTGTCGCAATTTTTTGTCATTATTTGGGAGGTAGGTCACGTGACCCGCAGCTGTAGAATATAAAGGTGGTCCTCAGACAAAATTAAGTCCATGAAGGTTGTTGTCCTTTTATTTGAAGTTTACTTTTGAATTTATTTCAAAAGTGTAATTACGAGGCTTCTAAGCCATTCATTTTCTGAATGAAGCATATTTAAACTAATCATAGTGTCGGAAAAAGATATTTATTCTGATTGGGCCTCTGATAGCCAAATTTGTCAATTTGAGCGCGAGCAGTATAGATTACCATGCCATTTGTAACTGTTAGTAATCGAATCGCCCTGTAATTAGGCAGGAAGGTCTGGTTCCTGCAGTTTGTTCTTATTTTAGAAACCGATATAATACCACAGAACTTTCGAGTAAAACAACGTTCAACAAATGCTTTTAACTCTCAAATTTTATCAGTTACTGATACATTATTGCTTAAAGCATGCCAAAAAATTTAGGGGTGATAAACGTTTTTGTAGCCCAAGGTGGGTCTCGAATTTTCGAATTTATACCCCATTTATCGCATCTTTCAATAACACAATCTACGATTCTGATTGGTTCTTCTCATGCCTGCCATTATTTACACACAAGCTTGTAGCTTTTAATGATGATCGTGAATCGTTGTATGTATCCCATATTTTTCATCTAAGGGTTGATATCTCCTAAGGTGTAACTTGAACGAGCTTACGCAGCTCAACATTTTCTGCTGACGAAAGTATTAAAAATTAATTTTCTCGATTATTTTTTTTGTACGCCCAGAATAAAAAGTTATAAGCTCAAAAAATGCAAAGCAAGCCTTAATTAGAACGCAAGTAAATATAGTAGGTGTCTACTGACAGGTGGCTAATTATAATTACTAGAAAATGGATCGCTGAAATTGAACGGTGCACTTTAAAGTGAAATGGGTTCTGGTTCTTATCTGCGCCTTTATAGCCGAAAGTCAGAATTCAAGTGAGATTTTCGTGTGCAAATAAGAAGAAAAAAAGGGAGAAAAAAGAATCAACGAAGAAGCTCAAATCCCGATTTTTCATTGATGTTATAATTATCAATTCGTAACAGAACTTCGTGTTTTGCAATTGAAGGGTAATGATCGTAATTTAAAACGGTGAAAATTTTAAATTGCTCGACCGATATAATACCCTTGATTGCAATCTGCTAACCTTTTTACCGTTACTTAATTGTGTTTGTATAGATGTCAATTTTCCTTAATTACAATTCATTGATTTTAACCATTAATTAAGCATGTTTGCTTTCTTTGCAAAAAAACATTTCACATTTCACACTTACGGCACTTTTATCATTCGCCATGCATATTCCGAAAAACGCCATCGACGGAAAGTAGATAACTAAGATTATTAAATCCTTGAGCATCGGATGTGAATTTTTTTTAGATTTGTTCGGCTTAGCGACCATCGGATTTCAATCGATATTTCATGCCAGACAAATATGGCCAGTGAACACGCCAGCCATTTTTTTCTCAATAATTTTTGGTTGTTTTTTTATTAAAAAATAACGCGCTTTTTGGCCTATCTGCCATCTCGTGTCCAACACACGCCCATGAAATAAGTGTTCGATATTGCATAAAGTTGAAATATGCAACCAGACGAGACTCTTTTATATAACGACACCCTTCATCTTCCGATTATAAATGATTCATACACTAGACCCGCAAAATGTCAATGTACTAATAAATGGCTGTGTTCATTCCGATTGATTTAGCTTTAGGGTTGACACTATGCCTTAAGCCTTTAAAAATAGTCCGTCCAATGAATTTAAACATCCCTCTGGTCTTTAAAAAGTTGCCCGATGGTAAAATGCAATCAATTTTGATTTATCACCAATACTCAAATCTTCAAATCTTCAAGAGGAAAGAGCTGTTCAGCAATAGCTAACCTTCAAATAATATTCACTCCGGCTTGCTGGTATACTCTTCCAAGACTAACTGGGCTAGAAAGAGCTATCGTGGTAATTTAACTTTTCTACATCAAAACTTTTAAGTGTCATAGAAAAGATGAATAAGACGGTGTAAATAGATTTAAAAGAGGACAAAAAGGCGGTGGGCGTGCTTCGCAAGCAAAGTCTGTATAAAGGGCATTGAAATTATAAATGAGGAAGGGTTGATGTTTTTAATTTTCTCTCAGTCAGGGGCTTAACAGCATTCTGCGGCAAATGCGTCTTAATTTCATCGTTATTTAAATTACCGTAAAGCGCGTGGGCATTGCCTAATTAGTTGGCAGTGAATGCTTTTACCATCAAACTGAAGAGCTCGGATAAAGTGTCGCTGCGTGCGATCTTTACCAAGGTGTGTTCCCCAAAGCTAGCATGAAGTGACGGCCTCTATCGTCTTCGGCAAGTCGAAACGGTTATAAATTTGAATTGCAATTATCTTCACTTATTCACAGCAGTCATAGAGTTCTAACAGTGCTGAGTGCCCTACCTGAAGGCTCATCCGGAAGGTAGTAAATATTATTCAATACAAAAAGTTCCATTTTAAGTCACTACCCTTCAGAAAAAAAAAAGATACGTTTAGCTACTTGCACAGTTGGCATAAAGCGTCTTCGCTATTGAAATGAGTATACACTGCAGTTACTTAAACAATATTTATGTCGTTGCTGAAATAGGTACTTCAAAAAAAGCGACATCAGGACATTTTCCTTTTGTTATTTTTTAGACCTCCTGAACAGGCCAAGTGCTATTTAGTTGCGGCCTGAGTGTGTATGAGTCGCTTCCACTATCTGGTGTTTAGTCAACAAAGAAGTCACAGTTGGACTGAAGCAATATGTCGTCCCTTCGTGAATTGTACGCAAATTCTTCAAGGTTGTTGACAATTACAGCAGTCGTTACACTCGTTCTTCGCTGTGGGTAGGTGAAATTCAAACTTGTCATTACGAAAGATGAAAATAGAAAAGAAAATTCCTTAAAGTTAAATTATATTAAACTTCTAAATCTTCTAGACACGACCAATCTAACCTACAGCCATGGCATTTTAACATTAGCTTAGTTAGTATTTTAATTTTTTGACATGCATAATTCACACTGAAACATTGTAGAACGTTTTCATTTCAGAGACTTAAAGCTATACGCAAGTATGACCCACACTATATTTCGAAATTTTACACATGAGTATGCAGAAATTCACAGTATTTAATATTCTTTTTATTTTTAATCCAGCTTTACTGATGCTTTGGAAAACGCAATTAAAATTAGCAGTAAGGTTGCTAAACCTTTGCAGAATTAACGGTCATAATTTTCATCTGTGAAAATTAAAATTTATTTGCTTTATAAATTCTAGTTTCCTAAGAAATTTGTCACATTTAGAGAAAATGAAAATAAAATTGTCTTGACCCAAGAAATTTTGTTAAAAGAGGAAAATCATTTTTTCTAGCTCTCGAAGGATTTTCTTGTTTGTTGATGCTAGAAGATGAAAAAATTGGCTTCACTGCAATAAATTATGAACGAGACTTACACCAAGCATAATAACTTGAAGATTATTTTTACATAAACACCGCGGGACACTTCGACAAACACGCAGACATCATCTATCATGCATAAATTCTAATTAAATGTCAAAGTGCATTTCATTCACCCCAAGAAGGCTTTTTACTGTTCATTGATATTTTGTGGTGGCGCATGTCAGTCACGGAAGTCAGGAAATAGCCTGTATAACAGTCTTTCTCTTTTCGCCTTCTGTGCTCTCGGAAAGGAAACAGCTGCAATGCATGCTAGTTAGGAATTTGAGAACTATGTTTTGGAGGAAGTGGTTTTATTGTTAACAGCTATCCAATCATATTGCAAATTTTAAACGAAATTACCTTCAGTTATTTTGCATTTTTTCCAAAGCAACTTCAAACTAAAATTAATTGGAAATTTGGAGATAAATATGTTAAACCAAGTAAGGAAAATGGAAAACCCTACTGAAAGCCAAGAGCTTGAATTTACAAGTGTCCATAAACTTCAAATAGTGTTTTAAGTTTAAATTCAAACAATGTTTTAAACATCTTTGCATTGACCGTTGTATACAAAGCGTAATAAATAAAAGTTTGAAAGAAAAACAGTGACATCAATTAATTATGAACTATACCAAATTAAACTTGTTCTATCTATATTCAACCTTAAGTTTAAACCTTGTTATTATTAACTATGCGGATGGCCTTGTGCCGTAATTCTCAAGCACCAAAATACCTACTATTAATCCTGAGATCTCTTTGTTGTTGTTAGGGTAATATTATATTTATCTCAACTGCTTTCAAGATGTCCCTTGAAATAGCATTTAACCGGGGATTTTTGTTTTTTTTTTTTTTTTTTTTTCTTTTTTTTGGGTTTTCCTTTCAAAAAAAAAAAAAAAAAGTTATTTTTTCAAATATATAAAGTAAGAAAAAAAAAGGGCCAAAAAAATTGGCTCTTTTTTTTCTCCTTTGATGTTTGCCGGGCTTCCTAACGATTTCCCTCTATTAACTATGATTTAACTTTTTGATGTTGGTTTTCATCTAACGCCGTCAAATTCTAAAATCTAAAATGTTAATCCTACAAAGCTGTTCTTTACACTTTTTTTACACGTAAAGAAAATAAAACCCTATGCAAATTTTGATAACGATTCAGTGCTTCGTTTAGGAGATTAATCATTTTACAATTTGTTATGTCCCGGATGAACGTGTTTCTTTACTGTCTCAAAAACGGACATTTTTATCGCATTTTTCAATTTTCATATGCGATAAATAATTAAGAGGTGAGATTCAAAATGATTTTAAGTAAAAGCGATAATATTCAGGGTAGAATCTACTTTTAAATACTGATTTTACAATTCTATGACCACCATATTTGTGCCCCAAGGAGGGGCACAAACATGGCGGCTACATGCTAAATAATGTAATTTTCTTAAAATTATTTTTGTAAAATCTCGGTTGTGATAAAGCCTACGGAGCTATAATTTTGACAAAACATTCACTTCTGCATGCTCTATAATCAGGTAGTTTTCTGATGTTTTTCATGCAAACAAACAGTTTTTAACATTTTAGAGAGTTTTTATAACATTTTCCTCTGGTTACTTCTTCTCGGCCCATAGGGCCCTCTGCAGCTTCCGGTCACATGGTACAAAATCCGTCATGGTGGAGGTCAAACTACACTCTGGTACTGTTTTGGGTGCCCCAATGCATAGCTGGCCTTTAGCAAGGTGTTATTTTGTACCATGTGACTCTAGCTGCAATAACTTACGTTTTTTTCGTTAGCTCAACAGAAGCAGCACGAAACAAGACTCTTCTGGAGCTGCTGTTTTCAGATTATGACAAAGATGTCAGACCAAACCAAGGAGGTGCGTATCTTAGAAAATACTCAATGAGCTCAATAAGCTCTGACATCAAAAGACCAATAATTTAACAGTCTTTGAAAATAAAATCTGAATCAGGTGTTTTATCTGCATTGCCAGTAGCTATTGTAGCTATTGTATAACTCACTATTTTCAGTGGCTTTAAGACTAAAGAGAATCAGAGCAAATATAATATTATGTTTACTTCTTGTACACTTGTGGCAAAGATATTTTTACTTAAACGACCAAATTTGAAATCTTTACTAAATCTTACTTTACTAAATTTTCTTCTTAATATTTCCCCATCTCGCTCCTCCTTCATCAACATCTTAAAAGGTTTATAGTTCATTCTCTTACACATCCATCACGGCATTTTTATGCTGTTTACACTTGAGCATTTACCGCGGTTAACGTTTACTGACTAAACCTTGGTACATTTGTACAGTGTTTATACTGGCTTAAATATAAACCAAGGTAATTCTGTCATCAATAACGATAACGATCAAATCAAATTGGCGGCCAAAGAAAAAGAAAAGCTGTGGCTCTTGTAGTCCTCGCGTTTTATTTTAATATTTTTGAGCTGCGAACTCAGGTCACAATATTTCAGCGGCTCTTACTTTTGCAGTACAGCTGTACTTCAAGAAGTCGAGGCGAGAGCAATTGATTTTGCTTCAAAAGACAATGCGCGCTGAATGTGCGAGATCATTGCCGAGAAACCAATTCAGGTTTAAATCCCTTTTACAAAGAAATTTCGTTGAAGATTGGTGGAAAGAAAAAATCAGAATATCTAGAGAAACGTGCGATTACTCTGTCCGAGTGGTTGGTCCGGATTTGGCAAAGAAGAACACCAGATTGATAGGTAGATCAAATAGAAACGTGGAAACGACGTCGTGAAAACGCTAGCCTGCGAGCAGGCTCACCTTGGGGCACGCGCGAAAATACCTTGGGGCACGCGCGAGTGGCGAGCACGTAGCGATAAGGCGGGGAGAAGGCGGGGAGTCGCGGCTTCGCCGCTCCCGTGTAGCTCTCGTGTTTGCCCCGTAGCTCTCGTGTTTGCCCCAAAGTGAGCCTGCTCGCAGGCTATGAAAACGCAATCAAATGACACTGACGCAATCTGGACACCAGGGAATGTGAAATACTATGCGACCGCAAGCGGATATATCTGTCATCTCGACCTTGGTTACCGACCTAAACCATACCTGATCACAGGGTTAATCGAACTAAATATATTTACCTAGGTAAGTAAACTCCAATACCTCGGTAAAACGCTCAAGTGTAAACACAGCATTAGTTTACATGAAACCTCAAAGAAATAGTCGGAGAATAGTCTCCCCTTAAGCTAATAGACCACTGTTGAACAGTATATGGCTTTAAATTGTGGTTTACTCATAACCCTATTCCTTCCCTCTTTTATTTTCCCTTTACTAAATTAACTCCTGTCTTTCTTTCCCCTTAGCAGAGCTATTACATCCTCAAATCTTCAAATTCAGTCAAAAACATTATCTTATCTTTCTTATTTATCGACCTTTCCTTTCAGTTGGACCAGTGCTGATGGAAGTCGACTTGTATGTTGAATCGTTCGCGAATATTGCTGAAGCGAACATGGTAGGAAAATCATATAACCATGTAACCATATGCCAACTCACCCCTCGGCCCCATTTTAGCGCGGTTATTTTTTCTTCACAGTTTTATGGCTTCTTGCTTGATTATCTAAGGTAGAATAAGCAAAAGCGGTTGTTTGAAATATCACACAATCAAATAATCAATTCAAAGTTTCACAGAATCGATCTGTTTTTATTCATGATCCCTCGTACGCTGTGTGAGCCTAATTACACTATCACAGCGGTCAAACGCACTGCGCAAGCGCAATTCCCGCCAAAAACTGCCACTTATAAACGTTTCAAATTTTCGAATCCTGCACTTTCAAGTCAAAAATTAAGACAGTCACTAAAAAGTAAGATTTTTACGTCGCTGATCCATGGGAAATTTAATAATTGTTATCCACCTACTAACTTTTTTTAAGAAAAAAAAAGTCTTGCACATTTCCGCTTCAAACTCTAGAAAATTCGAGAAGGCGAAAACCAGGAGTCGTTTATGCGTTTGACCGCTGTAAAAACCATAGCACCAAACTTTTTAAAATTTCTACTTTCAACGGTTAGAAATAGACTGGTTGTTAACCAGTCTATTTTTACTAGCAGTTAGAATCTTTCCTTTCTTTTTTTGTGATAGGAGTACGCCATATTTGGTTATTTTCGTCACTACTGGACTGACAAACGATTAGCGAATAAATCCCAAGAGACCATCCAACTGAAGGGGTCGACTATTGAGCATGCGTGGACTCCAGACACTTACATAAGTAACGCTAGACAGTCGAACCTCAGACAAAAGGACTCGGAAGTGGAAAGCGCCTTCTTTGTTTACCCGGATGGTTCAATTTTCTACTCGAAGGGGTACGTTAAAAGTTAACTAATAAAACTTGGAAGATGAAAAAAGCAAACTTTTAAGACGCCAGATGCATGTTGGCAAAGAAAATATAAATTTTTTATCTGGCCACGTATTTCGTGTTCGTCTCGCTTGTCTCTTGTTACTCTCGCGTATTCGCCCCGTCTCGCGTGTATCACGCTCTTTGCACGTGCATCAGATGTAAATTTCTGTTCCAAAAAATCTTTGGGTTTCTACTTCTTTTTGCTGCATGCATACAAGAATACTACGTAATAAAATTCTCTAAACATAACGATATAACAACCAAGGCCAGGCAAGTTGGGGTTACAATACGAGCTTATTATAGGAAAAGTTACAAATACTGTAATGACTTGCTGTAGTCCTACATACTTTCCGTTTCTATTTTCTGGATAACAATAGTAAACGTTTGTGTATGTTTTTTCCATCGTTTGCAGCGTAAAAATTGTGGCGTCTTGTGACATGGTCTTAGAGAATTTTCCAATGGACACACAGCATTGTTTTTTGACACTGGGAAGCTGTAAGTACTGATCTATTATTCGTGTAAAACTATTTCGATAATTTAACCTCGCATCCTTAATTATGTAATTTTGGCGTAACATCTTATTGACCTTATTGGACTCGGAGACTTTTTAGTCTTTAAAAAACACATAAGCATTGTGAAGAAAACCGAAACGTCTGTTTATATCGCTAGTTTTTAGTTGTTTATGTATAACAAAATCATTATTGGTAAACAGGATAATAGTTAAAATAAACTACTGCATTTTTTTCTTAAACTATGCAGTTATATACAAAAGAAGATTTATTCTTAAGGTACCGTGATTTTATTTCCTCATTGGCTGTCCTCGTCGGTCGAAACTTAGGCCCGGGCCAAACGTCGAACCTTACATGAGTCGAACCTAACGCAAATGAGCAAAACCTGTTGTTTTTGGTAATTTGCATTAGGTTCGACTCACGTGAAGTTCGACGTTTGGCCCGGGCCTTACTCACCTCGAATTTTTGGGCGCTGAGGGGGGGGGGGGGGGGATCTCTAGCAAACCATATGAGTCTTCGATCGTGATAGAACCACGCAGTCATTTTCAACTTTTGGAGGTACTCCCTAACTGAAGGTACAACTCTAATGTTTGAATGATAAGGATATGGCTCTTCTTTCAAAAAGAGTCTAAGAGCAAGCAGAGTGTCATTAAACAGCAGTAAAATTTATTTTGTTTTAGATGGTCACAGCATGAAGGATGTCATATATAAGTGGAAGAGAGACACTATATTAGTTGAGAAGAAAAGCATTGCTCAGTTTGACGTGAAGGACGTTCAGCTGCGTTCAGAAGTTATGTCTTATGTAACAGGTCAGTCACGTCATGTAAGACTTACTATAAATGACATGTAAAAGCTGCGGGAAACTGGGCTCAAAATCCAACACACACATGCGAGAAAACCAGCGCGCGTGTAGGAAATCACAGAACACCGAAGGAGTAATGGAAAGCCAGTTTTTCTTGTTTCTTGCCTTTTCATAGGTATTAAGGTAAACGGGCGTTATTTCATGCAAGAAATAGTTATACTTTCGTCTACGTTCTGTCTGATGACATGATCTGTTTTGCGCGTATCAAAATTACTTGAAAACGCAGAATTTTAATACCAAAATTCCCCGAATCAGCTTTTCTGGAATTTTCAAAGTTTTCAAAGTTTTTTATTTTCAAAGTTTTCAACTTTTAAAAATTGTCAAATTCTTTGACCAACTCTACATTTATTTGACAAATATGCGGTGGAAGAAATAAAGTCATTCAACAAGATTATATGGTGTGTACTGTCCACTAGATTTCTTTTTTTTTTTTTTGAGAAAAAAAAAACACGAGATTATCACCTACTGTAACAGTCGTCTTAACTATGTCAAATTCTTTCGTTATTTCGTCATATTGCGACTGACACCACCCCTGACGCCCACCGACGTCCCCCCCTTTTCTCCCCTTTTGCTTCCCCCTCAAACTCCCCTTTGTTCATCCCTTTTAATTGATCCCTTGTCTATCCGAGTTTGTCTCACATTCCCCTTTTAGTTAAACCCCCCTAAGTTCCTATGTGCTTATCACCCCCTTCCCTGAATTCCCCCTTCCCCTTATTCTCCCCATTTTTCCATCTCCCCCGTAATCCGCCGGTCTCTTTCTCATCCCCTAGTTTCGCCCCCCAAGTTCCTATCACTCAGACTCCCCTTATTCCCGTATGTTCTTTTTTCTTTTTTTTTTTTTTATGTTCCCACCATGCCTCGAACCTGCGACCTCCCGCTTTGAAGTCAATCACCTTAACCACTACACCACGCCGCTCGCTGTTGAAAACTTACAATTCATTCTCTGGTATTATAATTTATTAGTCCCAGGCCCAGCTCGGCCAAATGTAATTGTTCCAATTAACAGAGGGGGTAAGTGACTGTTTCGCTGAGGGACTAGTCCTGCATTTTTGATTCAATAAATAACTTTTTGAAAAAAAGAAAAGAAAAAGAAAAAATATATGCGATTTTAAACGTGATACATTGTATGAGCTCAAGGTTGCTATGGTTAAGTTGGTTGCAGTCAAACGACAAAAAGTTGAAAAAATATACTTCAAAGATAAGGTTATGATTTTCGCTTTTTAAAGCTAGGTGCTTTACTGGTGTTAGAACTCAGCTACAAAAAAATGTACGTTTGAAAACGGGAAATTTTCGGACTTGTCGGCACCATTTGTCAAAACAATTTTGTTCAGGTGCGAAACATTCAAAAAGTAAAGAAATTCGTTTATTTTTGAGAAATGTTCGCACTTTTTTGCTCATGCTTCCACCTTATTGTTAACGAAATCCTCCGAAATAAAACTTTTTTTACTACGGCTTTTTGCAGCTAACGGCCACCTGGTACAAATTCCAAGCATGATCTGAATTCAGTTTGTTTAATTTTGAATGTCTCAGGGCGTAGCTTGCTTTCTGGCATGGTGGATATTGTTTCATTCGGCTACAAAGAGCACATTGGTTTAGAATCTGGAAATTAAACAAACTGCCGAATTCATTCCGCAGGAAACTACTCACAGCTCACTATCACCTTCAGCTTTAAACGACGCATCGGTTATTACATCAATCAAGTTTATGTCCCAGACACCCTTATAGTCACAATCAGCTGGATCGTGTTCTGGTTGGATCAAGACGACATGGGTGGCCGAGTAGGACTGGGTATCACGACTCTTCTCACTATAATGTTTCTTCTGGGCTCTGTTAATACTGCTCTTCCACGCGTGAGTTATGCCAAGGCTATCGACTGGTATCTGATCGTGTCATTCCTGTTTGTTTTTCTTGTGTTGGTGGAGTGTATCCTCGTGTACATATTGCGTCCCAAAAAGCAAACTTTCAAGGATAGAACTGCAGAGAAGTCTGTAGATCTCGAGCAAGGCATGACAGAGGTACGTAGCCAGATAAAGTAGGGGGAGGGGTGGGTAAATTCTAGGACTAGTTAGCTTATCGGTCGCCGTGCCAAACTCCGCTTTTTGTTTCTTGCTGTTTTTTTTTCTTCTTTTGGTAGTAAGAAGCGATTAGAAGTAGTTTGCAACTCCCTCATGGATAGCATGCCCATCCAAAGCAGGTGGCAGTTTACCTATTTAGACAAATTTCTGGATGAAAATTAACAAAATACCTAGAGTGCGGGCAGTCTTTTTCTTTTTATAGCGTGCGGCGCGAATACGCGAATTTGAAGCGACATATCGAGCGCCTCCCCACCCCCACCCAGCGGAGGAACTGCGCAAAGACTAAATGCGCTCCCAGTTTATTTGTTCTTCCCAGGTAAACGACACGGGGGCAGATTTAAGGTCAAAGATCGACTGTCGGACCTCCTTATTCAGAGTCCAGAGTCCAGTCCAACGTGTTGAAGGGGTTTAATTTGGACCAGAACTAAGTCCATAGTTCGCCCCAGGCTTCCCTACGTATACGCGGGCGACCACACTTCACACGGGAAAGTTCGTCGTAAAAAGAAGTGCCCACTCCTTTAATACAACCGGAATTTGTTGGCCCCACGTGTTTCTATTAACGGGGCTCTGCCCTGTGTTTTTTGGTATCTTGATGTTTCGTCAATTAAAGACGAATTCTTTTTAAAATATAAAGTGTTGAATCACTCTTAGCTCCAGGAGCCATTACCGTCGACGGGATCAAATATGGCTCCTGGTAGCTCCAATTTTCTTGTTAACGTAAATGTCTTTTGTTTTGCAGAAATCACACAACAAGGAAGACGCCTATCAAGGGAAGTTCGTAAAGAAACGAAGTCTGCTCAATTTGGAGAAGCTTTTAAGCAGCAGCGAGCCCGTGATAGCCCGTAACAGCGGAATCCCTTTGATGTCAAATAACAAGAATGACATTGAGATGATTGACAGGTCAAAAGAGCAGGATCCAATAGAAATTAAGAAGAAAGGACCATGTGCCTCGATTGCAAGTGGTGTTGACTTTGTGTCACGTTTTCTTTTTCCTTGTGCGTTTATTTCGTTTAACATATTTTATTGGAATCACTTTTTAAATGCTGCGTAGATTGAAACGACGATAGCTGCCTGACTCAAAAGTGAAACAAAAACAAAACCAAAACAAACAAACAACACTGAAACGTAGGGACTAGAACTTGCTATCAATCCATCTAGTTCAGAAGTAATGATGTTATAGGTTAATTTAATTGTTGTAATTTAAGTAATTCAGTTCAGTTCGCAGGGCCGTAAGCAGGATCTGGCATGGGTGGGTGCGAGGGCCAGAGGCGTGAGCGTCTCGTCTCAAGTTGTTTAAGTCTCACATTTCCTACACTCTGAGAGTCATTTTAACCCTCACTCCCCGATTAGGCGGACCTTTGTAGACCGTGGGTGGGTGAGGATGCACCCATCGCGCCCCCTTCCTGCGGCCCTGGAACTTCAGTTCAGTTCAGTTCAGTTCAGAAGTAATAATGTTATAGGTTAAACTATTGTAATTTATGGACGCTCAAAACAGTTTCCACAGTTTTTTCCAGATCTTATATACTTTGATGGGGCACTGCTACAAACATTTATTAGTTACCACTACAAAAATTATATCAAACAAATAACCTATCATTGATAAACAAATTGTGGTTATTTTCTTGCCCTCACTGGTAACCATAGCAACTGTATAACCTGTTGAAAACACCCTTAATTTTAGCTTTAAGTGCTTATAACTCCAAAACGAGTCCGGTGACCCCCATTTTTTATTATTGAATAATGATCAGCATGTTAAGATACAACTTTTTGCAAAGTCCAAAAAACAATTCTCTGGAGCGGTTTCAGAGCCATCTTAATTTTTTGAAAATTTAAGGTGTCTCTGAAAACGCTCCAGATAATTTTTTTTAACTTTGCAAAAAGTTGTTTCTTAATCTGGGGATAAAGCAATAATACTAATTAAATTAAAATTTCGCAAAAACGTGTGATTAGGATAGTGAACAATTCCAATTACGACGTTTGGTGTAAAACAGCACAATTCATTGCATGCTTCAACACAAGGTACGCAAATTCCTTTCGTCTACCGCTTTGTAAAACAAATTAATATTAGGCAATTTCCCGTTTTTATTAAGGTCCAAATTGAAACTTACGAATCTTATAAGCAATTACTCTCTGAAAGCCAATGAGTGTAGATATTCTTGTCAATACGTTACCTTCAGTATTCTATTACCTGTTAAGTTTCGTCCTGTTTTCTAGTAAGGGTACCTAAGCCAACATAAGCCGTAATTAAAAATAAGATAATGTTGTACTTCATCGCAAACGTAAATAAATTTTAAAATGAAATAAAATTATTAACGTAATAAAAAGAGAACTTAAAACATCACATGTGGACTTTAGGCTATTTTATTATACGCAACTTTCTTTTCTTGTTTTACATATGTTATTTCGTTGCATCGTTCATTCGTTCCTCCACGCGGTTTACTAACTTAAAAGCCCCATCTCCAATGTTCAGCCCCCATTAATAACTTCATTTTTCAATTAGTACCCTTCCCTAGCTCACCATGCCTTTCCGTGCAAAGGAAAAAATATCAAATGATAGAAAATGACCTACGTTAACATACCATTTTACCCACCTCCAAGGCAAGGAATCCTCTTTTTGATATTCCTTTATGATGATATTTCGACTGATCGCTATTTGTAACATACGAAAATAGGATACACTGCATAGACTTTTGAAACTACTGATTGATAGCTCGTTGGTCCCAATCTCCTTTATCATCTCACAAAATTTAACTTGAATTTGCATTGCAAATATTTTTACCCTCATTGACTATTCATGTTCTTCACCACCTTTGCGCGCACGAGGAGTTTGCAAGTTCGGCTTCTTGACCTTCTTGCTTCAAACTTCGCCTAATAACGTTTCTACATTTGAGGAATCGTTGCTTAACATGTCCCAAACGGAAATTTCTGTTGGTGAAACCTTCTGGAGTGAAATTCGGCCACATGTGGATCCTGAGAGCCAAAAAAAACGCGTGCAGTTTGAAGATGTGAAGGATCCTTGAAATAACCATGGTATGTAATGGAAACTTTGTGCTTTTGAGTAAACGCCTTAAATATTTATTTGGTTAAAATAAGTCAATATTTCTTGTAGTACAGCTCGACTTATTTAACGCTAGGGCAGCGGAAATCTTGTATAAACGAACGGGAACGTTTCCGTTCAGAACTTTGTCAACTAATTAATGCGACTCTTTCTTGCAACGAGTGTTTTTAATAAAAACCATAATGGCAATGTGCTTTGACATAATTATATTGTCTGGAATTTAGTAGATCGTAATTAATGCTTACTATAGTGCAAATGTATTTTTAACACTGTTGTATCACTAATCAAAGTTGACGTTTTCATAAAGTTGAATTTACGATCGTAAATCGGGAGATGATAATTCGGAGAAAGCAACTGTTACACACAGGGAACCCAAACGCTGTATTAGTTATTCATAATCTTAAAATAAAAATGTCCTTATTTACCTGCGTTCCTGTGTGTTTTTTTTTTTAACCGCTTTTGGGGGCGATTTGAATCAGAGCGAAGGTGGTTTATGTTGCGAGTTTTAAACGGTAATCGATCTGTCGCAATGTCAATACGACGCGCCTCAATTATGTCTCAAGTTTTACTTTAACTGTTATTAAATTGAAGCACAAAACTCCCCGCGAGGAGAGTTAATAGTTAATGGTGTTTAATAGTAACTTGAGTTAATAAAAATTGAAACTTGAGGCGCGTCGTATTAACATTGCGACAGATCGATTACCGTTTAAAACTCGCAACGTAAACCGCTTTCGCTCTGATTCAAATCGCCCCCAAAACCGGTAAAAAACACAGGAACGCAGGTAAATAAGGACATTTTTATTTTAAGATTATGAATAGCTAATACAGCGTTTGGGCTCCCTGTGTGTTACATATTCTATTTTTAGATTTTCCTTTTTCTTGCAACGAGTGTTTTTAATAAAAACCATAATGGCAATGTGCTTTGACATAATTATATTGTCTGGAATTTAGTAGATCGTAATTTAATGCTTACTATAGTGCACTACACTACACTGTTGTATCACTAATCACTAATTATATTGACGTTTTCATAAAGTTGAATTTACGATCGTAAATCGGGAGATGATAATTCGGAGTCAGAGCAACTGATACATATTCGTGATGCAGCGTTTTGACAGACAGGTTTATTTTTAGATTTTCCTTTTTCGCCCCGGAAATTTTATCTATCTTCAATACATTTATGCAGACTTTTAGTTCCTTGTTAAATAACTACAGTAACAAATCGTACGTCGCTCATCAAAATATCTTTATTTCTCATCAGGCAAAGGAATATAAAGTGACGACATCAGCGGGAACACCGAAGTACAAATACAGCTTTGACAGGTCAGTTAATATTTTTTGTAGTATCTCAGGCAAGTGTACCTCTATAAAACAGCTACTAATATATTTGGTAAGAATATACAAGATCGCACTAGTTTTATCGAAGGGGAAATCATGATCAAGAAAGCTGCGTGAACTAACAACTTTTCAAACGATCACTTTTATTTCAAAATACCTTTTTCTTGTTGATAGATTTCTTTGTACAGAAAGCACATTAAGCACATTACATTATTATTTCAAAATCTTCTAGCAGACGTAATGTGTGGCAAATTGAAAGAAACTTATCCCAATGTCTTCGTATTTCTTATCAGGCAAACAAGGAGCCTATGAAGTCACGACACTGGAAGACTTAAAGATCATTGGGTCAAGTCAAGTTTATCAATGGCAGGTCAGTCAGTGTTTCTCTCTATATTATATTCGTAATAGAGTTTGCAAGTATACCTGTATATTTAGTTTGGGGAACAGCTCATTTACACTATTGGTCAAAACATTTCGTCCAGAGAAATTACGAAGCTTGCAGTTTTCGGCAGGATTGTTGCTTAGCTACATGTACATGCCACGCATGCCTTGCTCGTCGTCTAGGTTATTTAGAAACGCTCGTTCTTTTCTGATTGGACAATAAGAGTCGGAAACTTCTTCGGGTACTTTAACGTAAATTTGCCTCTTCTCTATTTTGTATTCAGATGCAGGACTAATGCTCTAAACCTAGCCAATTTTACTTTTTACCCAGAACACCAAAAACTGTTGAACGTTTGGTCTTTAAGTTCCGAAGTTCAAAACTTGAAATCTTTCCACTCATCGCCATATTTTTTTCGATGTCATTTTTGAGAATTTGTTGTTTGGTCGAGACATTAATAATGACCCGCTCTTTGACCAGCTTCTTTATTCTCATCAGCTGTCTGCATATCAATGTATTGTTGTGGAAAGGAGAAACAAGATTTTGACACTCAGTTCAAGATCTCTGTAGTTGATATTTATTAGGATTTTAGAATTGGCATATATTTTTCACTTTCACTGACAGACCTGACGAACCATCAGTGTTTCAATCGATTTCGATCACACAATCATTACTGAAAACCAAAAGATGACTTGAAATTGTAACTGACAAACCATGCTTTGACCTCAACACCTTATAATTCTGAAAACTGTCAGTTGACTCAAAATTTTAACAGACAAATCATGCTTCAATCATCTTAAAATTTTTACAAAAAACGGACAGATTTCTCCAAATTTCAAATTATAATTGACAAATCATGTTTTAATTTTAACTGACCAATCATGTTTTGATCTCAACATTCATCTTATTGTCAACTGACAGTTGATTTGAAATTTTAACTGACAAATATTTTGATCTCAACTTCTTTACAGACAACCGTCAAATGACTTAAAAATTTAAACTGACCATTCATATTTTGACGTCCACATCCTTACTGGCAACTGACAAATGATTTGAAATTTGACCAATCATGTTTTGACCTCAACATCCTTACTGACAACTGACAAATGATTTGAAATTTGACCAATCATGTTTTGACCTCAACATCCTTACTGACAACTGACAAATGATTTGAAATTTGACCAATCATGTTTTGACCTCAACGTCCTTACTGACTGACTGACAGATGATTTGAAATTTTAACTGACCAATCATGTTTTGACCTCAACATCCTTACTGACAACTGACAAATGATTTGAAATTTGACCAATCATGTTTTGACCTCAACGTCCTTACTGACTGACTGACAGATGATTTGAAATTTTAACTGACCAATCATGTTTTGACCTCAACATCCTTACTGACAACTGACAAATGATTTGAAATTTGACCAATCATGTTTTGACCTCAACGTCCTTACTGACTGACTGACAGATGATTTGAAATTTTAACTGACCAATCATGTTTTGACCTCAACATCCTTACTGACAACTGACAAATGATTTGAAATTTGACCAATCATGTTTTGACCTCAACGTCCTTACTGACTGACTGACAGATGATCTGAAATTTTAACTGACCAATCATGTTTTGACCTCAACATCCTTACTGACAACTGACAAATGATTTGAAATTTGACCAATCATGTTTTGACCTCAACGTCCTTACTGACTGACTGACAGATGATTTGAAATTTTAACTGACCAATCATGTTTTGACCTCAACATCCTTACTGACAACTGACAAATGATTTGAAATTTGACCAATCATGTTTTGACCTCAACGTCCTTACTGACTGACTGACAGATGATCTGAAATTTTAACTGACCAATCATGTTTTGACCTCAACATCCTTACTGACAACTGACAAATGATTTGAAATTTGACCAATCATGTTTTGACCTCAACGTCCTTACTGACTGACTGACTGACAGATGATTTGAAATTTTAACTGACCAATCATGTTTTGACCTCAACATCCTTACTGACAACTGACAAATGATTTGAAATTTGACCAATCATGTTTTGACCTCAACGTCCTTACTGACTGACTGACAGATGATCTGAAATTTTAACTGACCAATCATGTTTTGACCTCAACATCCTTACTGACAACTGACAAATGATTTGAAATTTGACCAATCATGTTTTGACCTCAACGTCCTTACTGACTGACTGACAGATGATTTGAAATTTTAACTGACCAATCATGTTTTGACCTCAACATCCTTACTGACAACTGACAAATGATTTGAAATTTGACCAATCATGTTTTGACCTCAACGTCCTTACTGACTGACTGACAGATGATCTGAAATTTTAACTGACCAATCATGTTTTGACCTCAACATCCTTACTGACAACTGACAAATGATTTGAAATTTGACCAATCATGTTTTGACCTCAACGTCCTTACTGACTGACTGACTGACAGATGATTTGAAATTTTAACTGACCAATCATGTTTTGACCTCAACATCCTTACTGACAACTGACAAATGATTTGAAATTTGACCAATCATGTTTTGACCTCAACGTCCTTACTGACTGACTGACAGATGATCTGAAATTTTAACTGACCAATCATGTTTTGACCTCAACATCCTTACTGACAACTGACAAATGATTTGAAATTTGACCAATCATGTTTTGACCTCAACGTCCTTACTGACTGACTGACAGATGATTTGAAATTTTAACTGACCAATCATGTTTTGACCTCAACATCCTTACTGACAACTGACAAATGATTTGAAATTTGACCAATCATGTTTTGACCTCAACGTCCTTACTGACTGACTGACAGATGATTTGAAATTTTAACTGACCAATCATGTTTTGATCTCAACATCCTTACTGATAACTGACAAATGATTTGAAATTTTAACTGACCAGTCATGTTTTGATCTCAACATCCTTACTGATAACTGACAGATGATTTGAAATTTTAACTGACCAATCATGTTTTGATCTCAACGTCCTTACTGTCAACAGACAAATGTTTTGAAATTTTAACTGACCAATCATGTTTTGATCTCAACATTCTTACTGATAACTGACCAATGATTTGAAATTTTAACTGACCAATCATGTTTTGACCTCAACATTCTTACTGATAACTGACAAATGATTTGAAATTTTAACTGACCAATCATGTTTTGATCTCAACATCCATAATGACAACTGACTAATAATTTTGAAATTTTAACTGACCAATCATGTTTTGATCTCAACGTCCTTACTGACAACTGACAAATGATGTGAAATTTTAACTTACCAATCATGTTTTGATCTCAACATCTCTACTGACAACTGACAAATGATATCATAGTGCGCCTTCGTGATTTTATTTTTCAATTGGAAAATTCTGCCGATTCTAAAGGTTAGTCTTTAGTCTTTGCAAAAAAAGTACGTAACAAATTAAAAAAACAACAAGATTCAGATCCTTATGATTTGTACCAAAATAATGTCGATAGAGATTGGGATTGATATTATATATTTTATTTTTCCTAGAACGTATACTAGAATTCTAACTTTTTAATTTACATTTGAGCAAATCAATGCACGTAAGCTTCGTGGATGCTAAGAGAAACACAACTGAAGAGCTGTTCCCCCAGGATCTTTGCTTGACGTTATTCACACAAGGAAACGATTTCAGTATAATTAATCAACCGTTCTTTTATTTCTTTCAGGATTTCAGACATCACGATCAAGATAAGAAAAGAATAAAGTCAAGACACAAGACACTAGCAAGACACTGAAGACAAGGCATTGGAGACAATACTACATAAGGGAAAAAAGTAAGACGGAACCTAAGATTGGATGTTTCCCTTTCGTTGATAAAACGTTTAATAGGATCGGCAGAATTTTCTTTCAAATTTCAATTGAACAGGAACCACGAAGGCACACTATGAAAGGGACTGGGGCCAACACCAAATGATTTGCAGTTTAGTTTTGTAAGGGAATGTTTCATCAGTTTCGCTGTACAAATTTTAATCCAATATTTTCCTTTTTCTTTGCTCACGATACGAGAGCTTGGTGGATTGTGTGACTGAGGCGTACGTGACTCTTGAGCAACAGTGGTGTTGTGTTACACTATCGGTTGTTGATAATATGTTAATAAGGCTTTGTGCGGGAAATTTAAATACACTGTATTGCAATATTTATTGAAAATTCAACTATTATTTAGTAAATCAAGTACGCTAAGTTTCATTTGATTCTCTGTTGGCTTGTTCAGGCAAACAGCAAGACAGCAGAGCACCAAAAGTTGCTTCGTATGCTTGATTTTCTAAATTAACAGTTTAGAAAATACAACAACTTTAAGAACTTGAATTGGAATAATTTCCGTGCAAACTTTATTAACATATTGTTGACAGTCGCTAGTGTAATGCAAGACTACTGTTTCAAGGGTCACGTACGATTCTATCGCATGATTCACCAAATTCTCGCATCGTGAGCTTCGTAAGTCTTTGATTTTCGTTGAGAAGCAAATATTCATAGTGAGCCTTCGTGTTTAGAATGCACAATTTGCTGCAAGTTTTTCTCAATTGCAATTGTCTGTTTGTCAAAATTATTTTCAGGAAATTATAAAACGAATTGCTGCCAAATTTTTTTCGAGTTGCTTTTTCTTATTTCAATTTTTTCGACAAAGAAGAATTTGAAATTTCGGAATTTCTTACAAATGTTTTTTTTAATCTTTTTTACATTTGCTTCAGTGTTTTACATAGTCATTTTTTCCCAAATAAAGTTTTGTAATCATTGTCTTGACTGCGAAAATTTCCTTACAAGGAAACCTATGTCAAAATTTTAAATTTTCCCGCCAAAAAACTTAGAAAAAATACGGGCGCTCAAAATACGCATGCGCCGTTTTCTTTAAAAAAATCCTCCTCTGAATCACTGTCAGTAAATACATGTTATTTTTCCAGCCATAAAACCTAAAAGGCGCCTAAAATACGCATGCGCCGTTTTTTTTTTTTTTTTAAAAAAAAAAAACATTTTGATGTGTAATATTTCAATATCGTTTATATTATAATTTGTACGGTAAATAAAGTATTATTTGATCCACACAATAAAAGTGATAATAATCAAACATGTTTTAAAGTCTTCTTTTGTGTCTTTTATTGATATTCAATGACTTTAATTCAATAATAAAACAAAATCACAAAGCATTATTTAATTAGTTTATTAAAATTCAATTAATTACAAAGGTGTGAAGAAAAAATTCCTCCTATATATACTAAGACTTTTGGCGGGAAAATTTGGAAAAATTTGCACAGCGTTTCCCCTGACAACTTTTCTGACAAAAATTTTAAGAGGGTATCCCCTTGAATTTTTCCCGCCAAAAAATTACAATATACACCATCTTATACACTAGCTCTCGGAAAAAAGTTTTGATTCCAAACGTACGATTTCTTCGTCGAACATACAGTCGTTTGTGTACAAGATGGTGTATTCCATGATGATGTCTTGTTAAATAGCTTGCACTTAAACGACGAGCAGCTAGAAATCCATTTACAAAATGAGAAGAGCAGGTTAAAATTTGTACAACTGCAACGTTTCTGCACAACATTGAGAGGGTAAACACATTTTTAAATCGAAATAGTTAAGAAAGTTTATATAACCGGATAACTTGAGACCCAACTATACAAACCCTCTTAACTACTGCGATTTCAAAATGTCCTACCTCATCAATGTTCAAACAAGTGTGCAGAAACTTTGCATTTGTCTTAATTTTAACCTGTTCGTCTCGAATCCGTAAATAGATTTCTAGCTGGCCGTCGTTCAAGGCATTACCATTTAACGTGATATCATCATGCACTATATTTCAAGAAGATAGCAAACGCAAGCCATAAACTGGATCAGTCCGATATAAATAAAACAAAGCTACCAAGAAAGTTTCGATCTAGTGTTTGGTAAATTTTGATACAAGCTTTAGTCACATTTTAGCCGAGTTGAAAAACTAAAAATCCGAATAATTGTCAGCAATTAAAAAGAATTGTTTATGGCTTGCCGTGCTACCTTCAAGAAATTAAATCGAGCAATGTCAAGACCATTCGCTTCGGTTTGCTACAAAGAACAAGCAAGACGAAGCATAAATATCATAGCAAAATTGAAATAAATCTATGGCGCAGTTTTTGTGAAAGTAATTTCATAAAAATAAAACGCATTTAATAGTTTGATTTTTTTTTAAAACAAAAAACAAAACAACTTTCTTCAAAAACATTTGCGCTTTGTCCTGTGTAGCATTCAGAAACTGGCTTTGACGAAAGCTCAGATACATTCAGTGAGGCTCTAAAAATTAATGTCTGGTTTTCAAGGAATACCTAAAAAAATATCACTATATATCCTATGGCTACCGTAAATACTTTTACTGATGTTTGTCAGCTGTAAACGACAGCAATAATATTTTAGTAAAAGATAAAAAGGTAAAAAAGTCAAATAATGAATATTTTTGGTAGAAATGTTCGTTAGTTTCAAACGAAAGCAATAATATTTTAAAAAGAATCAGACAATTGGACCTATATATTAAAAACATAAAGAACTAATAAAAAAATATTCGCTAAAAATTTTCGTCAGTTACGAATGACAATCATATTTTTGAAGGAGAAGAGACAATTGGAGCTTCATTTTTGAAAAGTAATAAATCTAATAGTGAATTTTTTAGTGAAAAAAGTTCGTCAGCTGCGAACAATAGCAATAATATTTGGAAATCATATACAATTGGAGCATCATGTTTGAAAAGTAAAAGAACCAATAGATTATCTTTTTGTTAAAAATGGCCGTCAGTTATGAATGATGGATAATATTTTGGAAGAATCATACAATTGGAGTTAGATATTTGAAAGGTAAAGAACTAATAGATAAAATATTCGGTAAAAATGTTCGCCAGTTACGAATGACAATATTTTAGAAGAAAAAGAGACAATTTGAGCTACATTTTTGAAAAGTAATAGATCTAATAGTGAATGTTTTAGTGAAAAAAGTTCGTCGGTTGCGAACGATAGTAATATTTTGGAAGTTCAGAGAAAATTTGAGCTACATATTTAAAAAGTAAAAATGTTCCTTAGTTACGAATGGTATCGATAATATTTTGGAAGAATCAGACAATTGGATCGATTTTTCATTTCAAAAAGCAAGCGATCTAGCGATTATTCCTATTTCGACGCGATCGTTTCTAGCCATAGTTACTTGAAACCAGACATAATTCACTACAGCCTCACTGAAAATACATGTAACGAGAGAATATGTAGGTTTCTGATTGATTTTCGATGCTTATTTCCCTCCCAGGAAACCGAACGTTTTCCGTATCGATATGCCTAAGAATAGAACAAATTTAAAGGCCGATAAATTATTGTTTGTGAACGAACGAAGATCATTTCAGAAACCCAATATTCTCTTGTAAAGTTATTTTAAGGTGGCTCTGCATGTTCAATACAAAAAGGAATGCTAAAAAAATTAATTTACACGAAATTTAGTCCAAAACGCAAAAACAAAAAACAAAACCCAAACTGAAAAAATATATAACGAACGAACGAACGAATGTATTGTGATCATGTCAACAAATGCTTCAAATAAAAATTAATGTCGAGATTTTTCTTGGTAAGTTTTGAAGAAATTTATTCGTCATACTGAAACAAAATTAACTTGAATGAATTTAAAAACCAATTCAAAGGTCAAATAATATCATTAACGTTTTTCCTCTCAGAGATAATTTGAAGTGAAGAAGAAAGAAATAATAACAAGCGTTTGGTTGAGGTACTAAGCGCAATCAAGCTACAAGATTATTGTCCTCCACACACGATTCATATCTGAAAAGGTCAACTTTGGTCCATGGTGACGTTTTTGTAAACAAGACAAATTAAAAGTTTTCAATTTTATATCAAAGAACCAAAATAAATAATTTTTTTCGCACCTGAAAAATTGTCAAAAATAATTTGTTAAGTAAAAATTGGCCAGATCAGAACGACTCAAAAATAATTATCTCTTTAAACTCTAATCCCTAATAATTCCACGGTAATTAATCAAAAATGTTTGATAGCTACACCAAGTGACAATAGGTTTCTAAGTTGAAACGCGATTCCTCTCATTTCAATCGTTTTTGAGCAAGGGCAATGCCCTGAAACAGACAATTCACATTATTAATTGAAAATGATCTTTCATTAAAGCGTTTTTTTTTTCAAACATGACAAATTATTTTTAGCGTTGACTTTTTTTATTTGTTTTGATTGACATGATCACGTAGCCAATAGTTACAGAAGGCCAATTGCTATCACGGCTTATATTCAGCATGCATGCAGTGCCACCTTAAAAAATGAGCGCAATGTGTGTTGTCTAAGGACATGTTTTCAAATTGTTTTGGAGCCTTGAGCGATTTCATTTCTGCAAGCCGTTTTAATGATTTAAACAAAAAACAAAAAGATAAAAATTTTGCAAGAACGTAAAGTATCCAAAATTCCGAGAAATTCAATTAAATCAACGAAGCATATTGAACGCTAAAGAATAAAACTCCTCAAAATTTGAAAACTTGTACAGACAAAAAAGTTCTTAAAACCTTTCCGACAAATATGGCAGAATTAATTCAAATTTTAACGTTGTTTTCCCCCGCTTAAATATCACTCGAATGTAATAATTTTAGCCAAGAAAAATAAACTTCAAACTCCCAGCAATTAAACTGTTTTAGAATTTTGAACCCATTTTTATCCTAGAAGTCTGCCATTTCTTATCGGAAAGATTTAAAATTCACAAAATTCTTAAATGTTATTCTTATCTCTGCGTCCTCCAACTTCGAACATTTTCCTGCTTGAATCCTTTCCATCTTTTTTTTCTTGCTGACTTTGCTGTTTTCAGGTCTTTTTCATCTGAAAATAGAACGGATAAAAAAGCGTAAGAAACAAACCAAGTATGTAAACTTTAATGAATTAACAAGTTTCCTAGTGAATAATTTAACATGAATGCGCGTTGAGTCGTTTGCAAAGACTAATTTCGTTAAAGAAATAGTTTCATGAAAGCAAGTCCAGCAAAATTTCGTCGAAACAACGGCTACAAAGTTAAGCACTTCGAATGCTTCCAGCGCCAGCTTCTTAACTGGCCATGGAGGCGCTTTGAACTTCGACACGAAACCTAAACCGAGTACTGCAAGCGCACGTGTTAGGTTTGGAGCCGGTAATTTAGTAAAAATATTACTTTCGAAGGTAAAACGTCAAGAAATTCATACTAACCATGGAATAAAGCTGGTGTAGACTGACGTTTCCCCAAACGGCTTCGATACTTCTTCTTCAAAGTTCTTCTCGTGAAGAAAGGGAGCGCTTCACATCTTACCCCGTGCGCGAACTTCTCTGACTGACAAACAAACATCTCGGACCTGCGTGGTCATGAATATGGAAAAAAAAAGATTAGACCAATGGCAAAGAAGTACATCACAAATTTTAGTGGCAACGCCTCTTTGCACGCGTTCTTCTGAAAATGTTTTGCATTTGCTTTGTTATGGCGGCCTACGTGAACCTGCATAGGCAAAACAGACAATAGGCCCGTGAAAATTAAAAATTCTAACTTGGCTCCGAGTCCAGAAAAACAACCAAAAGAAAAGACATCGACGCCAAGCTCCAGAAATGACTTAGTTCTTAGCAACAAACGTCGTTCCGCTTAAGCCGAGGGTAAACGTTAATTTGAGTGAAATTTTGTCCCTCTACGAATTGTTTCTTATTTCTCTAAATTTTACTAATCCTAAATTGATCAAATATCTCCCCTCCGAAACATCCCCAAAAATCACCAAAAAAAAAATTACAAAACACCGCAAAACATAGATTCGTGATTTGAGAATAGAGTTTTGTATTGCTTAAAACGCGAACGAGCGATTTGCATTTAACCCACGTTAATCGGTAGATAAACGGCCTTCAGGTGTACCCCGCCTTAACATTTTTCTTACAGAAAAATTTATCTTAAAGAAAAAATACAGCCCTGCAGTTGATACATAGCGCACATTTGAATATCAAATATTCACACTGACAATTACTAGACACATTTCTATCGCATAATGTTTACCTCCTCATGCAAGTCCGGCCAAAGTTATGGTCTTGAACCGTTGCCTTCAGACAGGTTGGCCTAAGAAAGTAGAGCCAAAATAAAGGATCAATGTTTAGATAGTTGTGTGTGTTTGGCGGGAAATGCGAGATGTGAAGACGTGACGCTGCTAGTTCTTACGATAGTAGTAACAGTCCCAGGCGGGAAGATTCGCGCGCCTGCAGAAAAACGGTCGAAACTGAGGAAAAAGATAACGCTTGATTTCAGAAATTATAAGAGGAAGCAATCTTATCTCCTTTATCGCCGTACCTTCACATGGACCGGGTCACACTATAGCTATAAAACACTATAATTATCAGAATACTTTCAACGCACATTAATGGAAGGGAACGCTAGAAATGCAGTGGGCACATCGGAGAAAGGGCGAGGAAATCAGTGCACGAGGGGAAGCAGAATATAATGGCCGGGGAACGTAAGAGGGAACTCATGAACAACGGGAACTCATGGTGGAGTGCTCAGGAAAAAGCATCGCAAAATGCGGGGGAAACGCAAGGAAAAAACTCAAGAGGAAATGCAAAGGCCTAGGTAACGCAAAGAAAGATAGGACCTCATCCATTAGTGTGCGCAGGGAATGTACGGTCCCGAGGCAGTATTTAACAAAGTTTTCTACGGGGAGGATTCGCCCCGAGGTCCAATCTCTTATATACTATCCTTTAGCATACTACTTTGACAAGAAAGGTATTTTGTTTTAAAAAAGGGACCCTTCCACATACTTACTTAAGAGCACTGCGTCCCTTTTCTAAACCGTCTGTTCGAAATATTTTAATTAAAGACCTTTTTAAATACCTAAACGTAGGAGGGAACCCACCGGGCACCCAAATGGGAGAACTCACGGGGTTGCGTATGGCGAAACACACTGGAAACGCGAGGGAATGCGGTACCCAAAGGAAAGCGCAAGGGAAAACATCGGGTATGGGGTAGGGCACGAGAAAATGAACGAGATTACACACACGTATTCCTGGAGCGGTGATGGGGCAATATAATAGCCTTGCGCTTACAGTAATATACGGGGGACAAATGACAAAAAGCAAGTGGATCACAAGGAACTCACTTGGAATGCACGGGGAACCTAGCGGGAAACATGGGGAAAGCACCGTGGGAAATGCGCGAGGGAACGAGGAAACCGAGACAAGTTATTTTTTTAAAGAATCCACAGCGACTGCAATGGGAAATATAGGATTGAACCAACCCAGCGGGAACCCATGGGGGGGGGGGGAGGCTTGGGGTATTGCGCTGATCGAAAATTTTGATCATGGATGATTCTTATATATAAAACACGAGAGGCAGTGGGTAATACATTTCCAACCACCTAGAAGAGAGTTGAAATACGACGCACAGCGCAGTATATTTAACGAACTTCTTGAGTTTGGGAATGTGACAAGACACTGTCTATACTGTGTGGAGATCTTCTCAATCGAAATTAAACCTAGCGAGAAAATGGAGAAATAAACTCGATAACTTTATGAAGGCCAGTGGCCAGCAACAAAATACGGTGACACAAATAATTTTATAGTAATAATGATGATAAAAGTACTCGTCCAATAGCCTGTTACCATTTTGCATTGCCTTAATTTAATTGCTGCGTTATTAGTGTGGTGGTTGATTATAGATAGTAAGCTAAAGGAGGGACTAGTTCAGGTCGTTCAGGATCTCCAACCTGAACTCCAGCAACTTTGGCTCGTGAACCTGACGTTTTTTTGTTGTTTTGTTGTTGTTGTTGTTGTTTTTTTAGACACAAGATGAGACAGTTTCTTTTTAATAAGAACCTGCGGAGCAGTGATGTCGTGGAGCTACCAACGTGTTAGTCAGTAAGCTTCAGTGACTGTAGCACTTGTGGTTGTGATTTAAAAAGCAAATTAAATATTTTTCTTCAACTTCCTTATCTTCTTTTTTGATTACTTCCTGTTCCATCTCAACTCTGATGCTGACAATATGGAACCGTGAATTTTCTCAGTTAGCAGGACTTGCAACACATGAGCCCTGTAGAAAAATAATAAATTTGTGCATTTTTTAAAGTGGTTAAATTTGTGAAAGGTTCTGTGGCCTTTGTGAGTGTGTTCAGCGGATTTTGACTTTGGAGGTTTAGTTTACAGCCCTGGCCTGGGGATTAATGATGTGTTCCTGGGCAAGACACTTTACTATTGCAACGTTTCTCTCCACTCATGAGTATAAATGAGCATTAGAGAGTTGTCAAGGTGGGTCATCAATGGGCTCAAGTAGTGACAAAATCATGTACTGTTCTGACATTACATACATGTACATGCACAGCAGTAGCAGGGACATGTTGCAGTGACAACTCATGTTGCAAGAGCCGAAAACTTCAGCACACATTCATGAGGGGATGCGTCACTGCAAAATGACCCTGCTACATGTCCACATGTTTAAGATTTCATCTACACTGAGCTAATATTTATAATAGTTATATTTTAGTCAGCTCATTTAAAACACATCTCCAATCATAGGAAATCATCAATTTAGAACTTCACATGTTTTTTTTTTATCTTTACAAAACAATAAATAGAAAATGTACCTTTACATGTACACATGATGTATATAGATTTGAATTTCCTCAGTTGAAGAAGTCCTTGTACAGCTGTATAAATTTACAGTGGAACCCCGATATAACGATCTTCGATATAACGATATTCCCGATATAACGATGAATATGTTATGTCCCGGCAATAGTAAAATGTATGGGACGGAACCCCGATATAACGATTCCTCGATATAACGATATAATTTTACTGCCCCCTTGGCATATCGTTATATCGGGGTTCCACTGTACTGTAAGAATGAAAACATATGAATCAATCATTGTAACTACTGCATTATAATTAAACACTCTACCTAGTTGCACTGGTTGCCATTATTATGATATGGCTAATGGCTCGGGCCCGCCCCAGGGGGGGTACTCCGGCTTGTAAATGACGGGGATGATCGAATGGAGGCAAAATTCAGGACCCAAAAAAATCCCTACTCTTCCGACATTACCCAAAAAAATCCCTGAACCAAAAATAACCCCCAAAAAAATCCCTTGTCAAATTACCCCTAAATTGCCAGGAGGTGCAATAAAATAACACAAAGAACACTCGTTTTGTTTATTCATCATACCATAAATACGCCAAGGCCGCACCAAGGCACTTTAGTTCGTTTTTAATACCCAAAAAAATCCCCTATTTAAATCAAGATACCCCAAAAAATACTTGCCAAATTTTCCAACCCAAAAGAATCCGGAATCGAAAATTTCAAACCCAAAAAAATCCTTCGATCATCCCCGTCATTAACAAGCCGGAGTACCCCCCTGGGGGGCCCGCAGTAATTGGCTCTGCTGTTGCGGGTACCCTGCCTTAAGTTATAAGGCGAAGCTAATAAAATAAATAAACTAATAAATAAATAAAATAATTCTTAGAGTAAAATGACAATTAAATCCCTAAATATAGTGACTGCCCAAAAGTAGTGATAAAACTTCACTGTAATTTATACTATTATACACTAGTGTTTAAGTAATTTGGGAGGCGTTGCTAGTGTGCCAGACTATTGATCATGAAATTTGTGTTTGAGCCCTGGCCAAGGTAATGCTTTGTGTTCTTGGGCAAGACACTAACCTCTCATAGGGCTTCTCCCCACCCAAGGGTATAAATGGGTACTGGCAGATATACCGGTAATGTTGGGGAAAAACCCTGTGATGGACAAGCATCCCATCTAGGGGTGACTTAAATGCTCCTAGTCGCTTCATGCTATGGAAACTTGGACAAGCTCCCGCCTGATGGGACACCAGGCTTGAATGCAGTCTTTACCTTTGTAAATATTAACTCCTCAAAAGTACCGTACGCCCTAAAAATATTCCGAAAGGTTTAGTGACAGAGGTTGCCTTCCATCAGGGGGTTCGGAAAATTTTTGGAATACTTATAACTATATTCAGTGTCAGCCAGGGGGTACTGGTATACCAAAATACCTGAAAAACATGTACCCAGTATACCCAAAATTTCCCCTCAACAACATGCAGAATACCAACATATGGAAAACCTCAGTATTATACCCATAAAAGGCACGATTTTAGCATAAAAGTACTGTATACCCAATTTAAAATCCCCCTGTATACCGAATACCTAAAAACCCCGGCTGACCCTGGTGGAGTGTATATTAAAAGTCTATATAAACTTATTATTGTTTATAAATTTCCTGCGCAATCAACTACAACTACTTTACACAACATTGAAGACATCGAGATTTGTTGTTTCGAACAAGATCTTTGACATCTAAAATGAGAAAGCTACTTTAACTACAATAAACTGTTTCCTACCTCCAATCCGCCATCAAGTTAGCCTCATCTTGAACATTTGACAAAGTTTACATAAAGTATAAGACCCAGTTTCTTTTCCGTCGAGCGGTCGGAAGGGTCGTCCGAAAGGGAGTGTGAGAGGGAGGGAAGGGCGATTCTTGGGCCATTGAGTGACGAGAGAGCTATAGAAATATACAACTAGAATGAGTTTAACGATAATAAGCGTATATCATTTGTTGCGCAACAAAAAATGTTAAACATGCATGTCCATGCAATAGGCTTTTGAATTTCGTTACAATCAAGATCCAATCAGTGCTATGCTTGAGCAATTCACAGACTTTAGGCATTGTTCCGTCATTCCTTTCAACTGTCTACATGAGTACAAAAGGACTGTTATCAAAATACTCTATTATCAATTCTCAGAGGAAACAAGATTAAAATAACAAAGAACACAATTATTGTTCGGCGTGGAGTTCACGTTAATAATTTTATGCAAAACAAGCAAAATCACTTAAGCAGAACAGTTGAGCAATTTGGAACGGGGCAGTTTTGAAGTGAAACGTGACTTTAAGAGATCTAAAGGTAAGTTTCTGTCTGAAATTATCCTAATGGTTTTGCTCTAAAGTTTCGTTTGTATAGCATGCTTTTACCTATACTAGCTTCTTTGAAAACATACATCACCGTGAGATTTACAGTACTTAGATTTCTCTTCAGTACTGTTGCATTTTTGTGGTCTGACGATTGACGCTTTCATCACTAATCACGCACTTGTTAGCTCTTGTTTTGGTATTTTCGTTCTGTTTCGTTTAAAAGATCATCCGGTTCGCCGGGAACAAGTTGTTAACGTAACTTTTTTCGTCAATTTGAACAATAAACTTTTAATCAAAATCAAAAACAAATTCCTCAAGTAGCTACATGGGCCAACATTGCTTTGTTTACTTTTAAACGTACTCGATCGCATATGCATGCCTCCACTTGAAGATATTTGTTTGATTTGTACTTCAATTAATATATATTTTCAAACTTTTTTATAGTATATGACTTCAAATTGAAATAATGACAATAATTTCATATCTGTACACGTACCGGTCGCAAACTTGCATACTTAGCTTAACTTCTATCGAGCAAAGTGCCACCGATACGGAAATCCGTATATCTTACCTTAGCACTTCGCGAGGATTTGACGAAGAAGAAATGATTACTAAATTTTTTATCTAACTTTCCACAAACAGTTATTGATATTGCGATCAATTTGGTGAAAATCGAAACGACCGACATTGTGTACGAACTAGTTGAATCATAGGTAGTAACTATGGTTGAAAACATCGCACGGCTATGCATCAGTATGTGAGCACTATTCTTTCGCCCGACGACACTTCAGATGATTACCTGAACCGCGCTGTTTTGGAAACGCTTTCGAAAGCCCCGAAAGTGTATGGCGAGGGTAGCCAGCAACAGGCTGAGATCTGTTGGCATTCACCGACAGCATTGTAGAGGGAGTTCATAAACGTGAGTGTGAGGTACAGTAAAAAAAAAATAATAAAAAAAATAAATTACCTCTATTTAGACACGGTGAGGTTTAAAGCTAGAAGCTTGTGGGGCCGTGTATTCCCGATCGAATTGGGAAGCGAAAGTTATTATACGACTATGATAAAATTGGTAAAACTCTTGTAAAGGCTTCAACCATGTATTTTCACTGTTCGGTCCTTAGCTATAAAAAAATGAAAGCAGTGAACGAAATGCAGGCGTTGGGGAAGACGTATTTGTCAATCATGTTGTTATTGGCCTGTTCAAGATCGTAAGTACTTCTCAATAAGTTGTTTCTATGTATATATATCCTTGTTTGTTTTCTTTTACCTCATAGACACGCGTTACAATGATGCGTGTAACTGTTTTCAGTTGATGTCATCACACACACATACGTGGTATTTAAATTCGCCCGACATTTATTGCTTACACCACAAGCAAACATTGAAAAACCGCAAATCAAGAAACTGTGTACTGCATGTGTGGTACGAACAAGGTGTAACATAATTATGATTGATGCACTTAAATCCGGACTTTTCGGGACTTGTTCTTTCTCTTCAACAAGCGCGTAAAAAATGCCATAATGTGGCATTTTTATGCACCTGATGAAGAGACAGAAGTCTCGAAACGTCTGAATTTTAGCGAATCAACAATACTTTTGTTTTTACAAGCAATGATTGACGTTTACAGTTACGTACATCTAACTACAGTAGTGACAATAGCCGGACCAATTAGCCAAAACAAAAAAGAAACAACTGCGGCTTCTTATTATTACTTTGGACAGACTATAGCCAGAAGGCAGGCTGCGTAATTGTTTAAAGTTTTGCGCAACTGCGCGTAACAACATTTCGCACCATTGTGCGCAATGCAGATAGTCTAGAAGCTAAGTAGACTGTTCACAACCTCTCTATTTTTCAACGCGAAAGAAAAAGCACGCAGCACGCAGTACGCAGCACGCTCCCCGCCCCCACCCCTAAGAATGTCCACAGCCCTCTGTTTTTTCGTATTCTTTCAATCGTTGAGCGCGGGGAAAGAACGGCGATAGAACTGGACGCCAGCACGAAACGAGAGGCGCGAAAATAGACAGGCTGTGGACAGTCTACTCACTCCCTCGAGCGACTTGTTTTCTCACGATTCTTTTTCCGTGTTCAACGAACGAAGAAAATTACGAGGAAATTGAGAGTTGTGAACAGACACATGGTTAAAATTGTTGCGCAAAATGCATAGCATGCGCAGCTGCACAATTGGAGTAGAAAGTGATTTTAGATGTACCTCTATAAAAGTACATGTATAGCGCGCAACAACTTCACGGAATTTCAAACGGCATTAAAAAAATTCTCACGTACCTTTATTTACTATTGTAGATTCAGTTATGGAGAAGACGTTGTAACCAAATTCTTTACTGACTATGACAAAGCTGTACGACCTGGTTTTGGTAAGTAGAAGATATTAATTTTAACTACACAACAAATTAATGGATAGTAGTGAAAATATGGTTTAAAGCGGTTTTCACTTGAGTGTCGTAAGTAATTTGCGTTTACGTAAGTTTTGCATTACTACCCTTAATGATTGGTTTAAAAACACTCGCGCCATTTTCTCAGCCAATCAGATGTAATACCAAAAGCCAATCGTAACTCGCTCACAAACATTTTCGAGTCGCCCACTACCTCTCGGAACGAGTTAATTCATTGGTTCTTAAAACAATAGATAACAATAGAGGTTCCAGCGAGGTAGGTATCTTGCTGACATTTTCCCGCGCTTCGCGCCAGCTACATGTATTTATTTCGAGTTTTGATTAGCTCACTGGATTGTTTTATAAAGAGACAAATATGAATTTAATTGCTATAAACATTTTTTTTTCTTTTAATAGGTAAGGGAAAGCCAACTACCATCATGGCAGAAATATACGTGGAGTCCTTTGGCAACATAGAAGAAGCGAATATGGTGCGCAAGTTTTTCTAGCTTGTTTTTTTTTTTTTGTACAGCCCTTTACATCAGTTAAAATATCAGCCCATTTTTCTGCAAACAGCAAATGTTCCAGATCGCGGATCACAAGTATCAGCTGAAAAATGCGTCATCTCTCAGCCGACAGTTGAAATTTTGACCAATCCTTTCTGAGTTACCAGTTAACTGGCCCCATTCAAACCATCTATTAGTCTTACCGAAAGCTCCACAACTGCCCGTGCTTAGTTTCTGTTTCTGGAGTTTTTAGCGACGAGGAGTATTACTACTCCCCCTTGCTAGTCAATCTCAGGGTTACTCCAGCCTTTTAAATTCTGGTGCTAAACAATTTAACATATTTCACTTTCTCGATTTTTTTCCCCAAGTAATCCCCCGTCAATTTCCAATATGTTTTGCTTTGTGTATAGGAATACAAAGCATACACCTACTTCCGACAAAAATGGACAGATTCCCGTCTAGCTGGAAAACTAAACAGCACCCTTACCATAAAAGGAGCTGAGATTGAAAATATCTGGGTCCCAGATCCTTACTGTTATAACGCACGTGAATCAAACATGATGATGCCAGACGCTGAAATCCACAGTAGTGTCAGTATTCAACCCAGCGGGGATGTCTTATACAGCAAAGGGTATGTACCCATCTGAAACAGATATAAGGGACCTTTAGATACATGAAGCAGTACAGAGGGTCTGAATGGGGTTTAGTGTTTAGTGTTATTTGCTCATAATTTTTAGTGCTTGCTGTTACATTGGCTAATTTTTTAATGTGTACTGTTTTCGGAAAAAAATACTGTTAAGTGTTTGTAGGTTTTTCATGAACAATTTTAACATTGTTAATTCTTATCTGCTCTTCAAAAATTGAATTAAATCACTCATGAACTTAGAGAAAAATTTTTGGCTTTCTTTTTGGAAATCTTCGGTAGTCTTCGGATATCTTCGGTAGTCTCTGGACATCTTCGGTAGTATTTGGAAATCTTCGGCAGTTTTCGGAAATTTTCCGAACCGATCGGAAATCGTCGAAAAATGGCCGAAAACTTCTTCATATACTAAACAAAATAAAATTGGCCTTTTTGGAGCCGTTTTTGTTTCTTTTTGGAGAAAATTTACTGTTACAGTCAAATTTTTTTACTATGAGTGTTAAAATGCCTAAAATTTTACTGTTTCATGTTACAGAGGCAAACAATTATGTGTTTAGTGTTATCGAGGTACTCCCATTCAAACCCTCAGTACAAGAAAGAGATTGAGTATGAGTACGACTTTCGAATTTCAATCCACTTACGTTCCTTCCACTCCTCCCTGTTGCCGACTAGTTGAGTAAGAGACTATCGGTAAGAGAATGGTGTGGAATTTGATAATCGAATCCATACATGTAAGCACAAAGTTTGAAAAGTCGTACTCATACTCAATCTCATTATCGTACCAGCCGGTTATGAGAATTCTTAAAATGAGTTTCGACGCAGATGGCGCAGATATCACTGCGAAACGTGCAAATGTTTTTTTTTTTAATTATCAAACGTTTTACTCTTTTCTTTGATTTCAGTGAAAAAAAAAATCCAATTAAAACTCAAAATATAGTTATTGTTGTTGTTATCATTGTTATTGACAGCACAATTACTTATTTTGATGCCGATGCGACGAAAACTACGTACGCTACCACGATCCAAACGGTTCATTTCATAGTTTTATTTTTAAATTTTAATTTTGTTATTACCTTTCACAGAGTTACTTTGCTCGCTTCTTGCATCATGGATCTGCGGAGTTTTCCACACGATTCACAAACTTGCCTCCTAAAGTTTGGAAGTTGTAAGTACAGTACATGATAGAAATAAAAAAACAATGCAAATACAGCGACAGATCAATTAGAACCAGTGAAAATACATATATTCTTAATGATGAAGCTTTGAAACGTGATAGCTGCTAATTAAAGAATATCCATTCATAGCGTTGTTTATTGAATAACCAATATCAGGTATCGAGAGTTAAGTCGTGTTTTATTTTGATAATTTTATAGCACTTCGACAAAAATATATTTAGTGCTTTAAATTGATGTTAGGTTATTATTTTTCGTGTTAAATACAGATAGCTATACCACGGCGGACATCGTGTTTAAATGGAACGCGACTGATGTGAATGTAGGAACAAAAGAAATGGCCCAATTTGAGTATAAGGGCGCTGAGCTATCATCAGATATAGAGGTCTTCACCATAGGTTGGTAATAGTATCCCTTTCTCTCGCTCAAACAGTCATTTAGACCCCTCCCTCCCTTCTCCACACCCTCGTTTCTTCCCTCCATCCGTTCCTTTCTCCCTCCCTCCCTCCCTCCCTCCCTCCCTACCCTCACACCCTAGTTTCCTCCCTCCCTCTTTCGATCCTTTCCTCCCTCCCTAACTCCCTCCCCCTCCCTCTCTTCCTAACTTCTTTACACCCTCTTTTCCTTCCTCTGTCTTTCGTTCCTTCTCTCCCATTCTCCCTCTCTCCTTCCCTCCCTCTCTCCTTCCCTCCCTCCCTCCTTCCCTCCCTCCCTACCTTCTTCACACCCTCGTTTCCTACCTCCCTTTCTCGTTCCTTTCCTCCTTCCTTCCCTCCCTCCCTTCTTCATACTCTCGTTTCTTCCCTCAATCTCTAGTTTCTTCCCTCTCTCTCCGTACCTCCATCCTTGGATTTTCCAATCCCAATCTTTATCTATCATCACAACGCGTTTACGCATGCAAGTTGAAGGAACTGAAACAGACTGGGGGGTACTCCTTAAAGTGGACTATACGGGACTCCGCCCGAAAAAGGAATTTTTTTCCAGGCTGTACATGAAGGTTCATAAAAGGATTGGGATACACGAGTTGGAGTACATTGTACATGTACAGAAGAGTAGGAAAAACGAGACCTTTCAACTATCTCGAACAGACCCATCGAACAGTCGATTCATTTAAGTATTTTAAGGTTATTTTGGTTAAAAATTAAGAAAAATGATGGTATCCCTTTTGTAAGTATGTGTAAGGGATATCCTTTTCCAATCGAAGGTAGGGGAGGGTCTGGACCTTAGGGTGGAGATTCCCCATTTAAAATTTTTGAGTACTTCCTCTTCCCGGAAGGAGGGGAACAAGCAGAATATAGTTTAGTTATTTAGCGTTGGGGAGGGCAGACACGTACAAAAAACAAGCGCAGTGACTTACGAGAGTATGTTGCGTTCGTTGAATATAAAATAAATGACGAAAATTAAGCAGATAAGAAATATCCTGTATGATTTCCTTTTCTAGGAAACTACTCCACCATCACAGTGACGTTCTCCTTCAAAAGACGAATCGGTTATTACCTGATTCAAGTCTATTTTCCAGACATCTTTGTCGTAGCACTTAGCTGGATCGTTTTCTGGATGGATAAAGACGACATGGGCAACAGGATGGCTCTGGGAATCACCACAATCTTAACCATCATGTTTCTCCTTGGAGCTTTGAACGGAACTCTCCCTAAAGTCAGCTACCCGAAAGCGTTAGACTGGTATCTGTTGGTGTCGTTCGCGTTTGTGTTCCTGTCGTTGGTGGAATGCATGATCGTGTTTATTTTGAATTTAAGCGCTACTGAGGATAAAGAACAAATCAAATGCAAGGTAAGTTTAAGCTAAAAAAATCCGGAAAATGACGGTCACAAGCTCCCTTCATCGTTTGTATCCCATCCCACCGCCTCCCCTTTGCGGTAATAGACCTATCTGCCTCTCTCTCCCCCTTCCAAGTTTTCCATTTAAACTACTGTACTTTAAATAGAAACGGCTTTTCAGTTGTTCCTTTATCAGCTTACTTTTTACGATTTTTAGTCTTTGATATTTTTTTTTCTCGGATATAAGCGCTCCCCCAGTAATACGTCTGCGCAAAACCGCTAACCAATTTGTATAAGTCCAGGGCTTCCAAACATCACGGCAGTAACCTTTCACTCATCTTGGGAGGCGCCGTGGCCCATGCAGTGGTTAGTGCGCTGGGCCCGGATCGAGCGGTCTGGGTTCGTACCTTGACTGGGGCATTGCGTTGCGTTCTTGGAAAAGACAATTTACTCTCAAAATGCCTCTCTCCACCCAGGTGTATAAAATGAGTACTGGCGAATTTAATGTTGGAGGTAAACCTGCGATGGACTAGTACGCAGGCTTTACCTTTTGCCTTTTTTCACTCGTCTTATCTTTAACTATTGGTCACTCTTGTTCTCGTATGGCCCATACTTTAATTCTTTTTTTCTGACTTCCTCTTCCAGGTCAACCGTGTCCCAATCTCAAGAAAAATTTCCCAATCCATAAAATCTGCCATGGGTACCAACAAGGACGCAAAGACCCCGGCAGCAAACGGCAATGTCATTAAAAACAGGCGCTTCGAAGATGACGACATTGAAATGGCGGACCAGGCGAGCAAAGCAAACAAGTCTGTGATGGACGACGTGGCGATTGAAGATTTTATTGGAACCAGCAAAAAGGAAACGGCTGCTGACTACATTGACAAGGCATCCCGAGTTCTATTTCCTTTGTCATTTGTCGCATTTAATGTTGTATACTGGGTTTATTTCACCATTACTGGCTAGAAATTGATTTGGAATCACTATCGGGACTTTACGCGTGAACACGTCGTCCATGAATCGTGGCTCGAAGGATTCCGCGTAAAGGGTTCTTGCTGTCGACGCGACCACACCCTGCAACATTTTGCGCAACATTGCTGAAGGAGCAAGCGAATTGTGATTCATATTCTCTTGTTGTGATGAAAATAATTACGTAATCAAAATGGCGACTGCAGCCGTAATCAAGTACCCAAGAAAAATAAACCACAGCTGTGAAAAAGTCCTAGCCCTTGATTTGAGTGGCTCATTTTGAGCTTACCAGTACTAAAAATTGTTGAGGTTTTAATTATTGGAAATAACATAATTGCTTGAGTGTTTTAGGCTTTGACTTTCTCCTTGCCGTCAAAAGAGCCAAAGAGTATGCTTACGCCTGAATTTTTTTGCTGTAAATTGGTCGTTGTCTGAGTTGTAATTAACACTGATTGAATATGGCGTCAACTACATGTAAATTGTTATTAGTCGACTTATTGCTTTCATTTTGAAATGACGATTGCAGCGATCCAGCATTTTTCATTGAAAATAATAATAAAAAAAAACACGCAAAAGATAGCAGTTGAGTAAATAATAAAGACGGTAAATTTTAAGCTCGGTAATAAATAATGAAGATGAATTTTTCGACATGACACGAGCATGGGACAAAGAAAAATTATTTATTACCGAAAAATTATTTATTACCGAGCTTAAAATTTACCATCTTTATTATTCACTCAAACTTGATGATTTCGACACTGCTGATCCTAGCAGTATGCAGGACGCGTGTCACATATCAATAATAATTTATACATTTATATAGCGCTAAAACTATAAATATTCTAAAGCGCTGTTTACTATATGTAAAAATAATATAAAAATATAAAAATTAGAATGAACCTACATACAAATCAAACTAGAAACAGTGTAATTGAAAAGTTAAAACGCTTAAACGCGAAATGCTTTCTTAAAAAGGAAAGTCTTCAATTGACTTTTAAAAGTCTCCACTGATGACGCTTTGCGAATGTCAACAGGAAGCTCATTCCACAGGGAGGGGCCTGCCTTGGCAAAGGCTCTATCCCCAAAAGTTTTCAGCATTGTCTTAGGGACAACTAGCATATCATGGCCATCGGAACGCAGGTTGTACCGACCAACAGGCTTGGCCTTCAAAAGGCCAGAGATGTAAGGCGGAGCTTTTGCATGAAGGGCCTTGTACACCAAGTAGCAGTATCTTAAACGTCACCCGGTACCGAACAAGAAGCCAGTGTAGTCTACTTAAGATGGGAGTAATATGGTCAAATTTAGGGAGCAAGCAGACCACACGTGCCGCGGCATTGAGAACCCTTTGTAGACGGTCATATTGGTATTGTGGGAGACCAGAGAGTAGTGAGTTACAGTAGTCGAGATGTGAGGTGACGAAAGCATGCACCAAAATCTTCGTTGTTTCCTCCGAAAGGAATTTCCTGATCTGCCGGATGTTATAAAGACTGCGGAATGCCTTACTACACACTTTCCCAATGTGAGAATTCATTGACATGTGGGAATCAAACCATGCTCCAAGGTTGCGCACCATCTTCACAGGTTCGATCGTTGACTCTCCAACTGTAATCTTGTCGATATGAATCTTGGACAATTGCTGCCGGGAACCGATGATTACAAACTCGGTCTTGGTGTCATTGATCAGAAGGCGGTTAGAAAGCATCCAGGCACGGACATCAGCAACACAGTTCTCGATACTCCCCAGCGCAGCATCCTGAGACACAGGTGGGTGTGGTCGGAAAGACAGATAGATTTGGGTGTCGTCGGCGTAACTGTGTAGGTTGGGTAGGTGTTTCACATATCAACCTAGTAAATGGCCCAGCTCACAACGAGTCTCTTGTAGCTCAGTTGGTTAGAGCGCCCAACCGGTATCTGGGAGGCCATGGGTTCGATTCCCGTCGGGGACTCAGAATTTTTCTTTGTCCCATGCTCGTGTCATGTTGAAAAATTCATCTTCATTATTTATTACCGAGCTTAAAATTTACCATCTTTATTATTTACTCAAACTTGATGATTTCGACACTGCTGATCCTAGCAGTATGCAGGACGCGTGTCACATATCAACCTAGTAAATGGCCTAGCTCACAACGAGTCTCTCGTAGCTCAGTTGGTTAGAGCACCCAACCGGTATCTGGGAGGCCATGGGTTCGATTCCCGTCTTTTTTCTTTGTCCCATGCTCGTGTCATGTTGAAAAATTCATCTTCATTATTTATTACCGAGCTTAAAATTTACCATCTTTATTATTTACTCAAACTTGATGATTTCGACACTGCTGATCCTAGCAGTATGCAGGACGCGTGTCACATATCAACCTAGTAAATGGCCTAGCTCACAACGAGTCTCTCGTAGCTCAGTTGGTTAGAGCACCCAACCGGTATCTGGGAGGCCATGGGTTCGATTCCCGTCTTTTTTCTTTGTCCCATGCTCGTGTCATGTTGAAAAATTCATCTTCATTATTTATTACCGAGCTTAAAATTTACCATCTTTATTATTTACTCAAACTTGATGATTTAGACACTGCTGATCCTAGCAGTATGCAGGACGCGTGTCACATATCAACCTAGTAAATGGCCTAGCTCACAACGAGTCTCTCGTAGCTCAGTTGGTTAGAGCACCCAACCGGTATCTGGGAGGCCATGGGTTCGATTCCCGTCGGGGTCTCAGAATTTTTTCTTTGTCCCATGCTCGTGTCATGTTGAAAAATTCATCTTCAAGATAGCAGTTGTAGTTTTTAAACAGAAGAATAAAGGAATATTTTTACTCCTTGCAAGGCGAAAATCATGAAATTAAATTGAAATGACAAGCACTGATCACTAACTGGAACAAAGGGCGGCGACATGTTTTCTCTGTATTTTCCAACTGGTCCTCTCGATTAATCTCCAACACGGATGACGCTGTTGGAGTTCTTATTCTACTGTCTTGCGCCATGTTGTTTTTGGTCTCCCTCTTACAGAAATCACAAGGAAAGGGAGGTTCCTATACCGGGAAACAAGAGAGGATTATCTTCCCTTGCAGGAAACACTCAGCTAGGAAACGCGCCTATCTTGGGAGCAGCAGAAAACAAAGCGACATCCGGCATAAGAATAATAGCCTCCTGCGCAGACGTTCTCTGGGATTGTCACGCGTTTCTGACGAACCCAAAAAAAACCTCTGCGTAGGAGGCTACTAAAGGAAGGAAAACAACCTTTTCATATGCTCCTTTACTCGGCGCTCGTCGCTTAACTGTCCCACTCTCTCCTCGATCCCCCTTCCGCCCATGTTCTTTCTCGTGGCTCGTCCCGTCCCAGCCTTCCCTTTCCCAGTTTTAAAGTAATTTTATGAAAGAAATTGTTTCATACTACTAATCTTAACAGCAGAACACCTGAGGTTCAATTTAATTATGTAACGGTGTATAGAACCAAAGTTTTTTTAAAAGGAAAGGAATTCAAAACAAATTGCTCTAATGCAAACATAGTAATGGAACTTTTTAACAAGTAGTAGCTATACAACACATCGGGTTTTAAAAGGCAGCTGATTATATACTGTTCAATAAACTCCTCAAGGAAATAGCAAAAGCTGAGACTAGCACGTTAAAGTGGATGAAACCCGAAATTGTTTAGAGAAAAGGAATTCAAAACAAATCAATCGATAGTTTATTTATACACGTAGCGCCCTGGAGCTAGTGAGCTCGTCAAAAGGCAAACGAGTGTAAACTAAACAGTGATGGCGTTTGCGGAATGAGCAACTTTTAAGCAAGTTGCTCCCATACAGCGTGTTAATAACGATAGACAACCAAGAAAAGCAGAGGCAAGCACGTTATGGTGGATGGAACCAAGCTTTTTTTAAAAAAGAGAAGGAATTAAAAAAAAACAGTCAATCATTCAATCAAATGATCGATCGACTAATCAGTCCATCAAACAATCAATCAATTGGTCAATCAATCGTTTATTTATATACATTAAGCACGTAGAAGCTGTTGAGCTCGGTAAAAGGTGTACGTGTATATAAACTAAACAAGATTAATAAGATATGTCTAAAGTGATGGTGTTTGAAGAAGTAGTAAATTTCTAACAAGTAGCTATACGACACACCGTGGTTGTTAACAGTGACAGGTCTACCTCAGCCCCAATCAGCAAAATCCCCAAGAAAATAGCAAAACCAGAGGCAGAGAGGCTACCACGTTACCGTAGGTAGAACTTAAGCTTAAGCTAGCTTAATTTTTTAGAGAGAAAGAATTTAAAACAACTAAATCAGCTTTCTTATAGGCAAGCATACAGCGAAAGATGTTGTTCGGGCAAGAAGCAACTTTTTTAGCAAAACAGCTGGATTATAAAGGCAGCTTACTTATTCCCAACCGATATTTCTTTGTTGATCGACAAACCACCTACGGAAATACATATAAAAAGGAAATTTAGGATGAAGGCGCCAAGTTGTACCAAGTATAATTAGCATAATTTATTTTGCAAATTGTCGGTCAAGTTCAAAGTTAACAATTCTTTTCGGTGGGCAGTTGAGGTTTTTTCGTTTTACGTCAGTTGTCCGAGTCATCAGGAGTTTGTCACTGTTACCCAGGGCTTTTATAAATGTAAGTACATTGCTTTAGCAGTCATTTACTTTTTGGTCTTCTAACGCTTTGGCATATACACTAAAGTAGTATTTTTTTGTGTCTGCGTAAACCGTGAATTTCTGTTAAGCGTGTAGCGTTTTAACCTCACTTCATGGTTCAACAGTTTGCGGAATGAATCGCGATCATTGGAGTCAAAGACCTTTTTTAAAAGCTTAAAAGCACTGAGTTCTCAACGCAAGAATCCCAGTTCTCATTAGAGAGAGTTTAGTTGCGTTTCTAAAGAGAAAAAAATAGACTAAGAAATCAGTGCTTTATGATCAGTCGTGTGGAGTGTTTATTAATAGACATGCAAATCACTGAAAGCAAACACAAACTGTGAACATTCTATGTTTGTCTTTTGTGACTGTCGATCTGTTACAATTGGTAGGTCTGTCAGCTTAATGTCTCTCTATGTTGTTAAGGTCATGTGTTTTGCTTAGCTTCTTGTTAAAAGCTTCATTGTGCTTTGTCTCAGTGGCATTCTCTGAATATTAACCCTTGCCTTATCTTTTCAGTCAATCAGCTTTAATAGCATTGTTCTATCATCAATTGTTGGTTATTTTACATTCCAACGTAGCCATCAGTTCTAAGGAAACTGTTGAAGTTGTCCACTGACTGTTTGTCAACTTTTTTTTCAATGTCATAAGGCGGTGACGAAAGGGCAATAGGGAAAATGTGAGTGCTGTCTTTCAGGTCAGTAGTTTAGTAACAAAAACTTCCTTTCAAATAATTCCTGCACAAGGCTGCTTATCAGTAAAGCGAACAAAGCTGGCGAGTAGTTTCTAAAGGAACTGCTGTGTTACCTGCGTCGGCGGGCTATACAGCTAATTATCTACCTGAAGTCGATAAAGGATGGTCAAACTCCGTAGCAAATTTGGAAAGTTTGAATTTGGAAGTTAATGCTGTTAATCTACCGTAAAGTTATTAACCTCAAGTTGTATATAAGTGTTTGTAACAATCAATGCCTCTTAGGCCCTTAACAGGCAGTTTTCATTTAACGCTTTTGCGAACACGCGAGGAAACTGCATTTAAAAAAAAAACTGCGTCAGTGTGAACTTTGTTATATTTAAGATCTACTTGCCTAATTTTTTCGACTTTTTTTGCTTGTTTACAAGCAAAAAGAAGTAGAATAGCGTTTACCTGGGCTAAAATCTGAACCGGAAGGGATTGCATTCTTGTTAACTCTCAAGGGACTGTTTTAATTTCTCAAGGGAATACTTTCCGCTGTGGGTGATCAAAGCGCGTGACTTGTAAAGTGTCACTCTATAGTTGTGCTTCAGCACTTCCGTTCTTGTAGAAAAAACGTGACTTGTCAAATTTACAAACATTATATAAGAATAAAAAACGTGAGTAGCCCAAATCTTACGTCACATAACCAATTAAGAATGTAAGGGGTTCAGCGCTCGAAGGCAGCGAAGTTTAAAACGATTAAGAACGCAATTTTTACTAGTACAAGTCTTTAGGCGCTAATATTTATTTAACCTAAAATCACATAGCGAAAACAAAGACCGCTTGGACATGTCCAAGCTATGTAAAACTACCACTACGTCAGACCCATGTCACGCGATCTCTCGCTTGTAGCTATAAATAATCATTCACCTATTTTCAGTTTGAATACTCTGCGCTCTGTTTGTGTGAAATATTTATTGTTGTGTTACTCAAGCGTTTGGCTCGGAGCGAGTACAAGTCGTACAATTTACCCGGAACGTGTTAAATATTGCAAAACAACGACTTATTTTCTGGATATCCCAATTTTTGTTTTGAGTTTACGGTATTTTGAGAATCGAAACGTTATCGAAACGTAAGTTGCAAGCTCAGCAAGAATGTGTCAAAGCACGGGATACACGTCATCGCGCCAGGGGAATTACCAAAAGCTTGTCGGAAGACGCTAAACGGAGAAACACAATGGGATAGCCTTTATAGTCTACTCTTTATTTTGGCGTGATTTGGCTTTCTTTTAAATGAACTGGTTTGGGTTATTTTATTGAACATTCGGAACAAAATAAATATTTGCATGCGTAAGCAGGCATTTTTCCGGCTAGGCATGTGGTTTTAAAAAGCAAAAGATGACGTGGTAAAGGAAATTCATGTCACGTTCACTCCGTGACTAACGCAAACACGACTTGTGTGTTTCTCAAGTGACTGCTTTTCTAAAGATTTTACTGTGCGGCGCCGTGCCTTTAATTTAGCCAAAGCACTGAAAGAGGTCAGGAGGTCAAACATTACCCGCACGAACACACTAAAACGTTGCTAATAGTTAACCAAAGGGAACTCATTTCGTGACAATTGATTATTTCTGCTGAGTTGCACAATTTAGAATTGCAACATCATCTAGCAAAGCGCACTATTACTAAAAATAGATTTCGCCACATGATACCCCCCCCCCCCCCCTGCGTGAGTCGGACAACAATTTTAGTTTTGGCAAAGGCTTTGTATGGTGGGGACGCATTCTTGACAAGAAAATAAGGGCGAGAAAGGCACAATTTGAGGCCGAGATTCTCGAAAGACTCGAAAAATGATAGATTTCAAACATTTTTGCTTTAGTAAGTGAAAAACAGATTGAAGGTATCCAAAAAATGGCCCAAAATTGAATTTATTAGTCGAAGATCCGGTAATGACACCTTGATTTCCACTGCAAAATTATTCAGGCTGCCGAGAAATTTAAGCGGCGGATAGCGAATTACTATCGAATTATATAATTGCGAAGGATAGCACTTGTATGTTTGCTTCATTTAGGCACCGGAAAGATCGTCGGTTGCAAGAAGTTCAGAATTCTTCCCGAATTTGACGGCACTGATCGCCGGCCATCCGATCTGTTTCGACACATGATAGATAGAGGGCGAAAATATTATGCTATTCAAACGCCTTTCTAATGGAATTGACGGCGGGTTTGATTTAAATAAAGCTATTATTTATCCCCATTACTATTACAGACTGCAGCTACAGTTGCCGAGCTCGAACAGTGTATATTAAATAGTATTTGCCGCGACAATTGTGCCCGGGGGGGGGGGGGGGGGGACTCCCATATGAGAGTGACGGGGATGCTCGTCGTCTCGCTTAGGGGTATAAATGTCGGACTTTGGGTCTCGCTTAGGGTGTTCTGAGGAAAATGCAAGAAAATCACAATATTTTTAGCCGTCAGGGTCTCGTTTAGGGTTACACACGAAGAAATATACCAATATAAGTTTTTTTTCTCAGAATTTTGGTATCTTTTAGGGGTTTAAAATAGCTTGAGCCACGCCCAGATTGGTCTCTTTTAGGGGTTCTTTTCAAAATTTCCGACGAGCATCCCTGTCCCTTTAATATGGGAGTCCCCCCCCCCCCGGGCAATTGTGTAACGAAATTGACCTCTTTAAATATTCGGGTCAGGCAAGGGGACCGATCGGACGAGCGTTTCTTTGTGTAATTTTGTGGTGGCATAAATCTGAGGTTAGCTCTGTTGTGTTGCAAAATGTGCCACTAAGAACAGTGTAAACGTTTTGCATTTCTCATAAAAATAAATGTTTTCTTTCAGCAAATCCCGGCAGCAAATCGGGCCTTTATAATCCATTCAATAACTGAGAGTAAAACATTTTACACATTTATTGAATAATCGCTCTGTTTGACAAACCTTTTGTTTCAAACCACGGTTTGAGCTTTCTACGTTGCACAGGTAAGGCTTTCCGAAGTCCGAGCCAATCTGGCCATGGTTTTGTGAAACAATCGCTAAATATGCCTCCAAAGTGCCCGCCAACCATACATTGCTCTTACAGAGCGGTTTGTTTGTCCGAATTTTGACTCACACCGGGGGTCAAATTCTGTGACGTCATTAGTGCGCTTCGCTAATTGCAACATTATAAGTGTTTTTGTAGCCTGTTGTGAAATTACTTCCGGTGGAAGCAGTAAACGTTAAACGTTTCTTCCGTTCAGAAGTTAATGCATCGCCATAAGAAAAATAAACAGCAACTGTTTTGCTGGAAATGTAGTCGTTAGAAATGGGATGTGTAGCCGTAAGGTAAAGAATAACGAGGAGAAGCGGCTTTTGGTAATATCCAAACGAAAATTTACTTCTCAATGTGGGGTTAAGATTGCGTGACGAGACAAAAGGTAACTCTGTCGTGCGTAACCTAACCTGCGATCAGGCGTTATTTTTCTGCATTAAGCCGAGTAGAAATCTTTCTAACTCGAAAGGAAACAACTATTTCGATTAAACATGTTAAAGGCAAACGTCAAAGTTTACCTTTTTTAACCAAGCCAAAGTATATGAGTCGCAAAGCACCCAGCCGTCGCAACTGACAAGTACAGCATTTACTCCGCGAAAATAAAAAAATGCTTGAACTGAAAGACGTTTGAATTCTCCCATGATATGTTCGAACAACAATGCCCAGGATAAACCTTCTACTCATACTAACTTCATGCAAAAAAAGTCGATATCTCGAAGAGATCTTTGATTTTACTAAGTGTTATATTCTTGCAATCTCTTTGGAAACTTTCTTAACGATGATAATTATGACAAAAATTATATTAACGTTTTTAATCTGCCCATCGATGCACATTTTATCCATCAATTACTCTCAATGATTACAATAGAAAAAAATTACTTATCTCGTGAAACAATTCCAAGTATTCTATAGTCGATCTATTAGTTCCAGACACCAAACAACTTCATTTAGACTAAAAAACGTAATATTATATGCTAAGCGGTATTTGCTGATTAAAAAAAAAGTGCCAGTGTACTGATGTCGTCAGTAGGTAGCTATCATGCAACTGCAGTAATATTTGTGATTATAGCCCACCGATTAATTTCCGCGTGCTCTTATCGGCCAAAACATACCACGTGGTACAAAATCGGACGACGGGTACGAGACAATATATAGCCAACCAAAGCTTTCTGGAGCAATAGTGTAGCAGCTCTCGAAAGTTTGTAACTCTACTGTTCCTCTAATGTAGACGGTTGCTATTGTTTTTGGGACTAGGGGCATTGTTTCTGTTGTTTGTTCTATTGTTCTCTCGAAGAGTACTGCGAGCCATTCATGTGAGACCTTGTGAGCGCTGCTACCCGATCCCAGTGGTGAAGCAAAATGTAATATTTGTAGAGTACGGAATGTATTGCAAAATATCACACACAGTCATACAATTCACGCTATTATTGGTCTTTATTATATGGAAGAGAGTGTTTTTACTGGGAACTAGACCCCTCGAAGATTCAATACGCCACTTCATCCGGAACTCGAGAGGCGTATTTTCCGTATGTCACTCTTGCGAGTGTCGTATCGCTAATTGACGTCACGACTCTCGCCTATGATTGTGTTTGGGGAATGAGCAACTTTAAATCACTTAAGCCCAACCACTATTATTTTTCATACGATAGACATCCCAAGAACAAAGCAAAAGCAGAGGCTAGCATGTTGTGGTGGATAAAACCAAGCTTTTTAAAGAGAAGGAATTCAAAACAAATCAGTCAATCAAATGACAATCGATCAATCAATCAATCAATCAATCAATAAATCCACCAATCAATCAACCGTTTATTTATATACATTAAGCACGTAGGAGCTATTGAGCTCGGTAAAAGTTGTATATGTATAAACTAAACAAGATTAAAAATTTTTGTTTAAAAGTGATGGTGTTTAAAGAAGTAGTAAATTTCTAAAGAAGTTATAAGACACAGCGTGGTTGTAAAGGCAGGGCTGGCTCAGCCCCAATCAGTAATATCCCCAAGAAAATAGCAAAAGCAGAGGCTACCACAATACGGTAGATAAAACACAAGTTTAGGTTTTAGAGAGAAGGAATTCAAAACAAATCAGCTGTCTTAGGCAGGCATACATTTTTTTAAACGTATTGTCATCTTAAAAGATGGTGTTGGGAAAAGCAGCAACTTTTTTACGACACAGCATGGAAGGCTTAGAAAGGTAGCTTACTTATTCCCAACCGATATTTCTTTGTTGATGGACAAACCACCTCCTGAAATACATATCAAAGGGAAATTTGGCGCGGAAGGCGCCAAGTTGTGCCAAGTATAGTTAGCATAATCAGCATAATTTATCTTGCTAATTGTCGGTCAAGTTCAAAGTTAAATATAACATTTCATTTTCGTGGCCAGTTAAGGCTTCCTGTTTTACATCAACTGTTCAAGTTATCAGGCGTTTGGGACTATTACCCAGGGCTTTTACAAATGTATGTGCATTGCTTTTGCAGTCATTTCCTTTTTGGCCTTCTTGCGATTTAGCTGACACCATAGTTCTACTTAATATTTTTTGTGTCTATGTAAACCGTGTATGTCTGTTTAGAACGTGTAGCGCTTTAACCTCAGTTCATGGTTCAACAGTTTGCAGAATGAATCGGCGATCTTTGGAGTCAAAATCCGTTTAAGCATTGAGTTCCAAACGCAAGAACCCCAGTTCTCATTAGGAAGAGTTTAGTTGCGTTTCTAAAGAGACAAAATTAGACTAAGAAATCAAACAAATCTTCATGATCAGTCGCGTGGAGTTTTTATTAATTGATATACATGCAAATCACTGAAAGCAAACACAAATTGTGAATTTTCTTTGTTTTGTCGTTCGTGATTGTTGATCTGTTGGTAGATCTAGCTCTGTAAGCCTGATTCTTGTCTTTTGGTCTTTCTAGATTACCAAGGTCATATGTTTTGCTTTGCTTAGCTTCATTGTTAAAAGCTTCATTGTGCTTTGACTTAGTGGCATGCTCTGAATATTAACCCTTGCCTTATCTATTCAGTCAATCAGCTTTAATAGCATTGTTCTACCATCAATTGTTGGTTATTTGACATTAAAGCGTAGCCATCGCTTCTAATGAAATTGTCAACGCTGTCCACAGGCTTTTTTTCCACCTTTTTTTAGTGTCATAAGGCGGTGACGAAAGGGCAATTGGGAAAATGTGAGTGCTGTCTTTCAGGTCATGATCAGTAGTTAAGTAACAAAAACTCCCTTTCAAATAATTCCTGCATGCTGCTTATCAGTAACTAAAACGAACAAAGCTGGCGAGGTGGTTTCTAAAGAAACTGCTGTGTTACCTGCGTCGGCGGGCTATACACCTAATTATCTACCTGAAGTCGATAAAGTAGGTTAAACTCCGTAGCAAATTTGGAAAGTTGGGTTTTGAAAGTTAATGCTGTTAATTTACAGTTTAGTTGTTAACCTCAAGTTGATATAAGTGCTTGTAACAATCAGTGGCCCTTAACAGGTATTTTTTATTTAACGCTTTTGCGAACATGCGAGGAAACCGCATTAAACTGCGTGTGTGCCATTTGTAATAGTTAAGATTTGCTAGCCTAATGTTTGTATTGCAAGCTCTAGCTTTCTTAACGATGATAATAATGATCAAACTTCCATTAACATTTTAAATCTGCCCATCGATGCAGATCTTATTCATCAATTACCCTCAATGTTTACAATAGAAGAATTTTACTAATCCCGTAAAACAATTCCAAGTATTCTAGTCAATATCTATTCAACCCAGACACTAAACAACATCATTTAGACTATAAAACGTAATATGCTTAGCTGTATTTGCTGAGTAAAAAATATGTGTAGTGACGTCATCAGAAGATAAATAACATTGATCAACTGCAGTGATATTTGTGATTATAGCCCACCAATATATTTCCGCGCGCTCTTATTGGACAAAACATACCACGTGGTGCAATATCGAAAGACAGGTATCAGACAATATATAGTCAACCAAAGATATCTCGAGCAGAAGTGTAGCAGCTCTTGTAAGTTTGTTATTCTACTGGTCCTCTAATGTAGACGGTTGCCATTGTTTTTGGGACTAGGGGCATTGTTCCTGTTGTTTGTTCTGTTGTTCTCTCGAAGGTGTAGCAAGCCATTCATGTGAGACCTTGCCAGAGCTGCTACCCGACCCCATTTTTTTTTTTTTATATATATAAAAAAAAAAAAAAAAAAAAAAAAAAAAAAAAGTGCTGTATAGCCAAATATCAAATACAATCATACAATTCAAACTATTATTTGTCTATATTAAAGACAAAAGGCAAGATATTCTTGCTGCAGTGGCAAGAAGAATTTCATCTAGCTGATTCCGGCAAATTGTCTTGTAAGCACACAAGTTTGAACTTTGAAATTTGAAAGAAGAGTTCATTAAAATGTCGTCCTTGCTTATCCAAAACCTGCACCAAAACATGCATAGAAATTTTTCCGCCATCTTGGTTCCTAAATCTCCTTTTCTGTTACAATTTCCATATATGGAAACTTCACTTCCATTAATGGAAACTGACATTATACCACTGTCACTCAACTGTTCAGTGCTTGACCACGACTGAGCAGCCTTAGAACACAAATGGATTTTCAATTCATCATTCAGTGACAACTACAAGCCAAAAAAATTCAATTTAGAGTTCTTTTGCAAAATTGCAGAATTCGTATTTCTTAATGGATTATAATGAGTTGAATGGGGAAATTTTTGAGCCTTTTGCCGATATTACAAAAAACGACAATGTGTCATTACAATGTGAGACAGCTTGGATTATTACAAATAGCAAAAACATTCGTTATTGCAAAAATACATCAATCAGTCTCAATTTACGACAGGTATAATAAAAAGCGACAATATTATTATTACAATTCATGACAAGTTAAGTATTGCAGAACGTGACTTAATATGATAATGTACGACAGCGAAAATACCACTTTCTCTGTTACTCTTGTAGGAAAATGAAAGCAGGCTTCAGAATGGCGAGGATTACCAAAATATATTGGTCAGTTGTGTTGCTATTGGGCTTTTTTAGATCGTAAGTATAGTACACTGTTCTAAAATTGAGGTAGATTGACTCCCTTTGTTGCCTGTAGTAACTTTTTCAGCGAGCGATGTATGAAACAACTCAAAAAAGATTTTTTGTACGTTTATTCTTTACAGGGTTGGTTGTGCCGAAAATGATGTGATCACCAAATTCTTTGCTGGCTACGACAGAGTTGTGCGACCGGATTTTGGTAAGTTTGAGCAACGCGCGATGCTAAATCTTACTCGCAGTATGAGCGATGCATGTTAAGTTGGGTCGGTTAGTGCAACAGTGGTGTTTCGAAGGCAAATCAACTTATATGTATGTTGATTGCAACAAAAAGCGTTGTTGTAGGATCAGCCAAGGTTTAAGGTATACGGTTTACAGAGGGATTTTAAATTGGGTGTACAGTATTTATACGCCAATATTGGGCCTTTTGTGGGTATAAAGTATACTGTGTTTTTCCAACTTTTGGTATTTTGCATAATTTAGCGGGTAAATTTTGGGTGTACTGGGTACATTTTTTTAGGTGTACAGGTATACCACTTGCCACCAAAACTGGCAGACCCTGTTTATGAAGAAACGTGGGCTTCTTTGCTTAGAAATCAAACTTAAATTGTATTTTTTACTTTACTAGACGAGGGAAAGGCGACGGCTATCATGGCAGACATATATGTGGAGTCCTTTGGAAACATAGAAGAAGCAAATATGGTGCGGAATCCAAAAGTTTTAATTATTCACAAAATATAAGAAATTTTGTATTGATTCTACAATAAGCCACGCTCTAGAGCATTTTATCACTATTTCACTGTTGCCTACCACTAATTTTAGAAGAGCCTGAAAAGTTATCAATTTATACCAGTGTAAAACGCCTGTTATCAAAGGTTCAAACTATTAAGCATTCAATACCTCACTACTGCAGCTCACTAGAAAAATAGGCACTATTGACAAAATGTTTGACTGTTGCCAAGGGCAAAAGATAAATGTAGTTAAGGCAAAGAAGTAAAGCAAAGTCAAAATACAGACTTTGAAAAGAGAAAAGCACATTTAACTGGCCATACTTAAAAATTGACTTGAAACTTTTAAGTCCGACGAGAAAGGTCGAACATCAGTTTCAAAATTAAGAACTTGATATAAAAACCGTATGAGACACTTGAGTTCGAGGTTGAGTTTTACGTTTTAAATGTAAATATGCCAGAACCCTCCCATAAGTACAGTTTACAAAGAAATGGCCCTCCCCAAACTGGCGCTCAAAAAGAAGTGACCCCCCTCCCGGCCCCCCCCCAAATATAGTGGCCCACCCCCTCACCCAATAAACTGGTCGCTTAACTATAACATCATCGACTGACAACAACTTCTCACTTAACTCTTACTTAACGTACATTTCATTCGCTCAGGATGTCGAAGCGTTAGTGACCAAGTACAGTTCTTTTCAGAATTACTGTCACCCGGACGATCACATTATACAAACTGCTGCTAACCCTGGGTTCAAACCATTTGCTATTGTATCTAAAGGCCGCTCTTGATCATGGATACTAATCTAAGTTGTTTATGCAAGTGTTTATGTGTTCAGAGAAACGTTATTTTCTTTTTTTATCGACAGGAGTACAGGGTTTACACCTATTTCTATCAGAAATGGAGGGATTCTCGCCTTGCCGGAAAGCTTAACCGTACACTGGTTTTAAACAAAGATGTTATCGAGAACATATGGGTCCCAGATCCCTACTGTTATAACGCACGTGAATCTAACATGATGATGCCTGACGAGGAAGTCCACAGTAGTGTTAGCATCAAGCCTAGCGGCGATATCCTGTACAGCAAAGGGTATGTTGTTGTTGCCGCTACTTTTTTAGTCCCCACTGAACTCGCATAACGACAACAAACTTGATTTTGACACTTTTTTAATGACCAAAGACACGTCCAAGTTTTTACAAAATCAGTTCCACGTGAGTCCGTCCGGGTGGTTACAAAGCTTTGCAAGCTACTTCATGTCATTGACACGAAACGTCACGATCAAAATAAAACAAAAATAAAATACTGTTCTTCGGCGGTAACAGTTGTTGCAGGACTTTACTCAGTACTATTCTGTGGGTCGATCTTGACATGTATTAGCATGTTTGACCAGTGGATCCTTTAATGAGGACAAAAACGCTAGAAAATCATCTGATCTGTATAGATAAATATCGAGAATTTGCTAAGTAAGCTTAGTTTCCGCGCAGCCGTTAGCTGGATCGTCAAGGACGGAGGAGAGAAACGATTTCGTGCCATCCCTAAATAACAACTGCAAAGCTAAGGAGACTAGAGTCAGCCTGACAAGTTATACCTTATAAGGCATTCTTATATATAGTGTACAAAAGAACTATCCCCCTTGAACTGGCCCCTAGCCAATACACTTTTGCCTCTTGGCTTGTTTAACTGAAATTTCACATATCGGGTACGTCGGTGTTACACTCGAAACGTACAATTCCTTGTTCTTTACTATTTTTACAGAGTTACTTTGCTCGCTTCCTGTAACATGGACCTTCATAGTTTTCCACACGATTCACAGGCTTGCTATCTCAAGTTTGGAAGCTGTAAGTATTGATATACATGTCACAAAAATCCACGCCAAAAACCTGCAGTGTAAAAGATTCTTACCGATTTTCACAATTTTCAAACCAGAAGAACAAAACTGCATTAAATTTAGTATCCGTATTATGATTGGATAGTTTCGTAGTTTTATTTTTCTTCAGAAAGTGAAGTGAAACTTAACTATTTACACATCTACAAAACTACAAAACAGGAAAACAAAATGAAATCATTCGGACAGTCCCCGAGATCGACTCAAATAGGCGTGGTTTAAGCTAAAACTTATCAGTTGACAAAATACTGCAAAATAAATAAGTTGTAAGAAACATTTATCTGCACATTTTGGTGACATTAAATACAACCACCAAAAACAACATTAATTAATTAATGTTATCTTCTGACGTTATCCATCTTTCATTAAAATACAGATAGTTATTCCACGGAGGATATTGTGTTTAAATGGAACGCGACTGACGTCAAAGTGGGAACAAAACAAATGTCCCAGTTTGAGTACAAAGGTTCCGAGTTATCTTCACACACAGATGTCTTCCCAACAGGTTAGCAATGATTTCACTCTTTCCTAAATTGCTCAATTCTCCTCAGTTACTATTCCTCCTCAATAATTTCATGCAGCAAAATTAGTGAAATACAAAAAAATCCCGTTGCCCTAGGCCTGTTTTTGACATATAGACAGCACACACAGTCATGTCACTCACTTGTTAATCCCTCACTTATCCCGCCTCTTTGCCTCTGTTAGTGGATCAGAGCATAAGGCTGACAAACAACGCCTTCCATCCTTCACGGTCATTTGCTCGCTGTTCTACCTCATTCCAGCTAGCCCAGCCCAGGCCTTTACGCTCACCCCAGTTCTTCTCTACGTAATCTTAGCTATTCCTCGCCTTCTCTTGCCTTCAGGGGCCCAAGCCGGAGAGCATCTCGGCAACTGTTATCTTTTTCCCTCCTCAAGATATGACCGATCCATCTCCATGCATCGCCTGACCGCATGTCAAATGACCATAAATGGCATTACATTCTCCCCCTTCTCCCCCCCCCTTTTCTCCCCCCCCCCCTTCCCTTCCCTTCCTTTTTCTTCCCCTCTCTTTCCCCCTCCTCTCTTTTCCCCCCTATTTTTCTTTTCCTCTCCTCAATATACCATCCACTTCATTCCTACCTTCCACTCAAATAAATTCTAAAACATTCTTTTCTTTCCTCTAGGAAACTACTCCATAGTCACTGTCACATTTTTCTTCCAACGGAGAGTCGGTTACTATCTCATTCAAGTGTACCTTCCAGACATCTTTGTCGTAGCTCTAAGCTGGATTGTGTTCTGGATGGATAAAGAAGATATGGGCAACAGGATGGCTCTAGGAATCACCACCATCTTAACCATCATGTTTCTTCTTGGATCTCTCAATGGCAACTTGCCTAAAGTCAGCTACCCAAAGGCTTTGGACTGGTATCTGCTGGCGTCATTCAGCTTTGTGTTCATGTCGCTAATGGAATGTACGATTGTGTTTATTTTAAATATGAAGGCTGCTGAAGACAAGGAACGTGTCAAATGCAAGGTATGCATTGATTAAGATTAATGAGCTTTGCGAAACTGTGACGACTGCCTTTAATTTTGAACTAATTAACGCTTGCGTGTGTCGTATCATGCAGAATGTAACAAAAAAGTAAACTGTTGTACGTTAAAAAGCTAATTAATCACTAGTCAATAATAAGAAAACATACTCAATTTTGAGCGACATGTTCAAGAAATAAAAGCAAACAAAAGTTAAGGGTGTTCTGACAGGATATGTCGTTGATATGGTAACCTGTAGGTTAAAGGATAGTCACGAGTTCACATGATTAGGTATGTGTATGATACGATTGTTTTACCATAATTTGATAAACTATCAAATAGTATTTATCCATCAAACCTATTATTAAAATTTGTTGTGATTCGAGCAACGTAAACGTAAGAGGTTAAGCCCATCTGGTCTGGTTTCCACTTTCAGGTCAAGGAAGTACCTCTCGCGACAAAAATTTCTTCTACCATAAAACAAGTCATAAATGTCAACAAGAACGGTACCACCAAACAGATGGGTTTCGAAGATGACGACCTGGAAATGGTTAACTTGGCGAGCAAAGCAGACAAGTCCGTGATGGATGATGTGGCGATTGAAGATGTTATCAAAACCAGCAAGAAAGAAAAGGCTGCTGACTTCATTGACAAAGCATCAAGAGCTCTGTTTCCCTTGTCATTTATTATATTCAATGTTGTATACTGGGTTTATTACTCGTTTTTGGCTAGTAATTACCCGGAAAAGTAAAAAATTGGGGGAAATAGTTTGTGGTGATAACATTTGTTTTTCTTGGTGCTTTCAATGGGACGCCTCGATAGCTTTCAATGTACAGTTGATTGCGAAGGACCGTTTCACTTCTTATCTTGTGTTATTTTTTTTTCTTATTTTGCGTAATTTGCCGGTGTAGCTATTACTGCAAACTTTAAGTGTTGATGGATAGAAAAAGTAACATATTTCGATGTAAATACTTTGTTTAAAGGAACACTGTCATGGGGATTTTAATGGTTTTCGATAAAAAGTACTAAAATTGGCGAATAGGTCTTCTCGTACATGAAATGCACCTAGTACATCAAGCTGGAGATATAAAAATAATTAAAAATTGTTATTGAAGGAAGAAGGGAGCTATAATAATTTTTAGATGATTTTCCAGTCCACAGGACAAAACTTGAAAATATCAGCCTGACTTTTTCAAGTTGAGATCTAAGGTCACTTGTTTATCGCTCTAGTACACTTGCATAGTGCATGGTTTTTAACAAAATTGGGCCACCATTCGTAGTTTCCATATGTCTTTCTTCTCTTGATTTTTTAAGTGAAACTGGTGACAGTGTCCCTTTAAGGATTATAATATTATGCTAAGCCAGTCCCACTGAACTGTAACCAAGTTCAAGTTTGAACAATGTGGTATTTTTAACTCGGAAAGTCGCTTTTAAGGCCCTTTCGGAGGTTTTAGTGAGAAGGCGAATTTTCCCTCTAGAAAGCGTGTGGAAAAGTCTAAGAGTGCTAAATCACCATGCACAAGAAGCTAGGTATTCAGTGAAGCATATACATTATGTTAGCTGTGTTTTAATGGCGCACGCCAAGTGCGTATAATACATGTGATAAATTGCAATAAAAATTGTCACTTTTTGCAGAGCCTATCGTAAATTGATCTAAAGTAATTTAAATGCATAGATAGAATGTCGAATCTGGACTGGATGGGCCACCCCCCCCCCCCCCCCCTCCCCACACACACTTCTCTTGCTCCATCTCCATCTTTCAATTTTAAATTAAAATAACTTTATACGTCGATTATTCATAAATGTTTACATATAAGTTTTTACAATGACATCTACAGAAAATAATAAGTTGTTTGTCGATGTAGAATCAGAATTAGCAAATAAGCGTAAGTTGAACAACAAGCTAGTATGAAAACATTTCACAAAGCTGTCAGCTTTAGCGGGTGGCAAGATAGCGTTAGTGCTACGGGCAATGATGAATGATCGCAAAACACTAAGGCAAGAATTGTGTGGTGTCATCAGCTTTAGGAATTAAGATTGCTTTAGGTTCGAGAGCCTTGCGCATTATTTTACCCTTTTAATTTATTAGAGTATCGTCTCGTTCTGTAATTTTAACTAACTTGGATTAACTTCGTGGCCATCAGACCTGATGTATCTCAACATTAATCAGGGACGGCGGAGCCGGGGGGCTGGGGGGGGGCTTTAGCCCCCCCCCCCCCCACTTTTTTCGAAAAATAAAGACTTATTAAGAGAAGAGTCTCTTAAGCCCCCCCACTTAAAGTCACTAGTCAGCCCCCCACCTGGAAAACTGCTCCGCCGTCCCTGTTAATGCGAGTGTCCTATTTGCACCAGTACTAACTGCGAAGCCTATTGAAGTGTAGAAATCTGACGGACACTTTAAGACAAGACGTTAATAATAGCCCAAAACGTAAGCTAAATTAGTTACCATGACGAAATGGTTATCTTCACCCAATTAGGACTTCACTAAGCTTATACTGGCTGTCTTTTAATTGTCTACAAGTGAGACATTGGTGATTAATGACAGGCATTAAGGGTAACATGCAATCATTTGAATAATTATACAAGAAAAACGTGTATAATTAATGCATCTTCTTGTTTGCAGTTGCTATTGGGAAATATAATTCAGCCAAATAGTCACACAGCATTTCAAGCTACCCTTCGAGTCTGCTGTCTGTTATCTGCTTTTATCTCTTGATTCGTGGTATTTTTCGTCGTGTTATTGTCCCTGGTGTCCAAAACAAATTGAGCTTTACTCAAGTAAGTTTTTTTTTCAGTTCTTTGTGAATGCATGCTCTTGTAGTACGCTTTTTTCTTAAAAGACATCGTGGTGTCGCTAATCCAAACGTTAACGGTCTACATGTTGGCTCCCGATACTAATCATACTACAGTGGAAACCCGATATAACGGACCCATTTAATTATAACGAAGTCCCCAGTAAAAAACGAACGATATTCATCAGCTCGGCCAAAGTTTCTAACTGAAAAAGTGTATTGTAACAGAATCCCAGTATAACAAATCCCCTTTACAACGAGCAATTTTTCTTGATCCCTCAGGCCTTGGCACCTTGGCATGGCACTTCGTTAAATCGGTGTTCACGGTAGTAACACTCACCGCAAGCTTAATGACATGATATGCCGAAAGGTAATCCGGATCTGCCATAGTCCAAAACGTGATGTGAATTCAATTTGAAAAACTGCTGTTATAAGGAAATAAATAAAATCAACTCAAATATTTAATGAGCAAAAAAAAATTACTTTCATGTTCAAAAAGTATGGAATAGTGAAAGCCAAGTCCTCTTACGCGTTACTCAATTGACTATTTAACGTATCTAGTTCGAAACGACAAAGGCATAAATACGGGCGGAAACACCACAACATACGGGGCCACTTATATATAGGAGAGACACCATTTTTATTTGGAACTTTATTATCTGGCGACGATTCAGATTTCAAAGAAATACTGCAAACCGATGGAAAAGACCTCAGTCGTGTATTCGCAAGTTAATTCCTCGATGATTTTGTTATACATTACTCGAAAAAAAGTTTTCGTCATACTTCAAAACAGAGGATAACAGTCAGATTTTAATATAAATTGCCAAACAGTTTTAGGCACGGTATGAACAGTTCCTTTAACATTTACTCCGAAAAGTTGATGAACTTAATTCAGAAAGCAGCATTGCAAACAGTGGCCAGAGTTTCGAAGTGTTAAACAACATTGCAGGTCATTTTGGCGAAGATAACAGAAGACTCTAACTCCAAATTTATCGCTTTAACAGGTGGCTTTGTGATAATGAGTTAATGCCATGATAAAACAAAGCTTAGCCAATCAGAGCGCACGGATTATCCAATCTGTATACCATTGCCATTTATCATGTTCTGCCCTCGGTTGTCATTATTCCTCAGGCAATGGAGAAGATGTATAACGTTTTTACAGGTGTCTTTGCATAAAAAAATACTTATTACCAGTCACTCAAGGAATGATCGATGAATGCATTTTTCCCTATTCTTAATTAATTCTAATCTTCAATTTTAGGAAAAACGCCGGGAAGCTATTAAAGGGACAACATGTTTTCTATCAAGAGAGGTTGTCATTCCCTCCCTTGCATTTATCAAAAGTGGAAAGTCAGAAAAAGAGTGTCTTTTGTATAAGACGACAGATAAAATAACTATGTTATTAACCGGATATTACTGATAAGTGCAGAGATATATGTGTAACTAGGATCAAACAGGCGGACCAAGGCCAGTTATTTTCGTTTTGATGCTGCCGGTTGTTTTGCTTTGCTGCGTTTAACCATACAACAATTCAGACAAAGCTTATAAATGATTCTTCTTGCACTGCAACATATCAATCATGCTACTCTTCGTTGGCAGTTTACCTAGGACTAAATATGGATGTCAGCCACTGAGCATCGAAGTCAGTATATAGCGTCTATATGCCCTACGTGACCTTGCGGTCGAGATATCGGGCAAATTACGACGATTTCCTCTTCGTATTTCCTCCTACTGGACTAATGCTGATAATACTTCCCAGGCACATTTTACGGCCTGAGTAACCCGCCATGCAAAACTCAAGATATCACTATACATTATGTCCAAACTTGTTGTCCACGTACCTAACTATAAATCTAGATTTTTCTTTCGGCTGAACCGTAATTCTAAACAATTATATATCATATTTATTTTACGTTTACTGAAAACAACGCCAAAAATCTCAATTACGAATACGAACGAATTGGTTTTCGTTACGGTGTTGAAATGTTGTTCAGGATTCACTGACATGCATGCTTCTGTTATCAAATATATTAAATATCTTTAAGACTTCAAAAAGGGAAAACTACGTATAAAATTGGACAAGTATTAGCTAGTATTACACTTATCATATTGCATGTAAACTAAACATTGTCACGTGACATAATTTGGGAAGCGAAATAAAAAGTCTGTATTTGTGTCTATGCAAAGTTTAATTATTTCGTTTCAGTTTAATAAACGTAGCCAAATTAAAGTTATAGATTCTGAATTCCTTGACCTTATCATTCAATAAGTATTTAGGAAATCGAAAGGGAAAATATAGCAGCAGTTACACCCGAACACCCCCGAAAGAGAGCCCTCGCAGGCAATTAAAATTTCATTATTTATCTCCCGTCAATTCCAACAATCAGCCAAGGTCAGTAACAAAAAACACTGTTTACGTAAATTTTTAAATTAAAATGCCCCTTGAGCAATTACAGGGTGAAAGGCAATATATCATGTTTACGTTAAAAGATTAAATCGTCTTAAAGGTGCTTATGGGATCAAAGACATTTCTAGTGTCGAATATCGGATTAAAGGAATACGGGCAAGAAATTTCAAAGACAAACCGCTGAACTGACACGATAACAAGGCAAATACCAGGCCAACAGTTTTTAACACTAAATTCTTCGTTAAAAACCGGAAATGCAAATATCGTCGGAAACAACCACGCAAACGTGTCAATGCTAAACGCTCACACCATGTAAATAACGAACTGAGGCAGGGAATAACCAACTCAGGGATATTTTCTGGTAAGTCAATAAGTTTTAAGCACCTGCAAAGGATATTGAACGTATACGTAAGTGTCTCGCCAACTTTACTTTAATTCACTTAGGAGTTTTAAAACACACACTGTACTTATGCTGTGTGTGGGCTGTTGTCTTCTTGCAATTCGTACTGAATTTTGCACGATCGTATCCACGAAGAATATTCTCTCGAAGTAACCGAAGGTTTCCCATTAAAGTAAGAGAATTCTGTGTGTCTTGGCGATTCCCATTCGTCCATCGTGTATTGACTTTTTAAAGGTATATGTTGACTTACAACGATCCTTATATAACAAGGGCCCGTTATTCAACACCGAAAAAAGTTTCGAACATGTTTGTAAATTAATCTCTCAGTCATTCACACGCGATTATTTTCAAAAGTTTATTTTTTTAGGTAAATAATAACGAATGAATTTGTGCTACATGTAGCTTTAAATTTAAGTCAGTTTCTTTAAAACGATTAACCTTGTAGCCAGACTCAGCTGAAATGCACTCAGCTTATTTACTTGTGTTAGCGTGACTTTAGTTCCCGCTGTAGTTTTGAGGTTGTAAAATTGTATTCTGTTTTATTGCATGCGCATAAAAACAAAAACAAGAATGTATGTATGTTGTTAAAGAATCCAAACCGGTCATGAACAGTCTTCTGAGTCTTCAATTCTGCTTTATCGATTATATTAATATGCATGAAATCGTTTCCACAAATTTCAACTGACTAGAGGCAAACACCTAATAACTATTTGTTATAATCAGCAGGGATTAGAAGGGTTTTCGATATTTTCTTTATTATTATATTCTCTGCATTTATTTCGTAACCATTGGTAATTTCAAAAACAATTATCTGCTAAGATATGTTGCTATACAGTCAAAAATGTAATTTCATTTTGAGCAAATTTAAACAAAACCAAAATGTATTACAGAGCTACTTTAACTCCGTTTTAATTTTATTTTCATTCAGTGCAAGATTGGATAAGGGATTTAAAGAAACCCTTAAATTAGTTCGGAATTCGAATAAAACATCAAACCTACAGTACTTTGTTCACCCCCACGTCGCAAAAAGTATGACTGCTACTGATGTACATGTATTATCGGCTATAATTTAATACAGTATCTATTCCGTTGAATGACACATGTCAATTGTGAAACTTAACAAGAAAATGACCGATCAAGTGCTTCGTGGAAATGAGATATTACAGTTAAAACCTGGCATGCGAATAGTTTGATTTTTAGATTATAAATTTAACAATTATAACCTATTTCTTAGTTATTCCTAAACTACCGAATTCAATTTGTCAGATCTGTAACATTCAGCCAGACAGTTCAAATATTAATAACTTTCGATGTATGTAAACATTGGTTTATTCGTACGCGTATGTCTCAAATTTAAAATTTTCCTCAAGGCAATAGACGTCTGGGTAATGTATATCACATATTCAGGATTAAATAAATTCCAGACATTTTGGAGTACTTGAATTGTTTTGTCCACTATTTATAACGAAAAGCTGCTTAATAATGCATGATTTAAAGTTTTTCTAGTTTCCTTCCTGAAATTTAACATACCTAGTAAATCTTCCAGATGTCATAATGAGGAAATTCATGTATGATATGACTCTTCGATCGATGTTCGATAACGAAATTCGACTGTCTGCTTAGAGATTGCGGAATTTGCTTGTCCAGTCCGCGATTTGAATCATCTGCGCCAGATCTCATGTCAAAAATAGAGAGGTCGGAAGACTGGGCTAGGATTTCAATTACGTACAGTCGAACCTCTCCGTAAGGACACCTCTCTAATACGGCCACATCTCTATTACGGACAATCTCCGATGTCCCAACAAAATTAAATTCTCATGTATTTTCTTTAGAAAAAACCTCTATAATACGGATACCTCTCTAGTACGGACAACGGACACCAAATCTTGGCCCCTGGGAACAAATTCATATAAAGTTAACCTCTTTATTACGGACACTCCGGTGATCAGGCGATGATATTTTGCGTTTGCAATTTCCTGTTTGTGGTTACAAAAACAACAACGTAACGCTTTATTCATCTTAGACGTTTTCGGGCCGGATTTGTGCTTAGTGTGTGTTTTTTTTACCTGCAGCATTGCGTTGCAGAGCATTTCGAGTTATACTTTTACCTGCCAATGATGTCAAAAGTGACGTCATAGTGGTTACCTCTATAATACGGACAGCTCTCTAATACGGACACTTTGCTCTGTCCTTTCGGTGTCCGTATTAAAGTTAAAGAGGTTTAACTAAATTTAGGAATTGACAAATATTTATCAATTACAGAAGTTATGATGAATTTTACTTTGAATGAAGCGATGATATAATTTTTCTGGCATAAAGTTAACCGCCTTGAAACGCTGATTATTCTGAAATTTGTTATAAGTCCACTCTCCAGATTTTGCCATATCTTGACGTCCAGGTTCACAGAATTTATATCTTGTATTTTAATTTTCAGAGAAGATGACAAAAATCTGCAGGCAGTGTGCTTTATCCAAGTCAAGTGTTTGTTTTTTAGTAATTCTTCTTCTGAAAAGCACTGGAATGTAAGTATTTTCTTGTCATGTCATATTCCTAGTAAAAAAAAAACGTGCCGATATGTAACCTGCCATCAGGCGTTCCTTTTTCGATAAGTAGGGAGGGAGGGCATGCCGATATGCAGCCTTTTAGTCAATGCAATCATTTTGTTATTAGTTTCATCAGTTGTTTAACCGTTGTACTATTCGATTTCCAGGGTCGTCAGCGAGAGTGATCTGCTTACAAAATTTTTTGCTGGATATGACAGAGCAGTTAGACCGGATTTTGGTAAGTCTGTTTGTACACGTAAACGAGATGCTTCAATCTGTATTCAGCATCTATTTTCTCCTTACGATGTCAATACATTGTCAAGCTGACAGGTGATGAGAATAATGGAAAATCGTCAATAAGGGAATATTGTCCTGACCTTACCTTACCTATGTACCATCTAATTTATGATCTGGTTAAATGAAGATGATAATGATGATGATGGCGATGTTGCTGTTGTTGCTGCTGATGATGATGATGGCGATGATGCTGATGATGCTGCTGATGATGATGATGGCGATGATGCTGTTGCTGCTGATGATGATGATGATGACGGTGTTGCTGATGCTGCTGATGATGATGATGATGGCGATGATGCTGTTGCTGCTGCTGATGATGATGATGGCGATGATGCTGTTGCTGCTGCTGATGATGATGATGGCGATGATGCTGATGCTGCTGATGATGATGATGATGATGGCGATGATGCTGATGCTGCTGATAATGATGATGATGGCGATGATGCTGTTGCTGCTGCTGATGATGATGATGGCGATGTTGCTGATGCTGCTGATAATGATGATGATGGCGATGTTGCTGTTGCTGCTGCTGATGATGATGATGGCGATGATGCTGTTGCTGCTGATGATGATGATGATGGCGATGTTGCTGTAGCTGCTGATGATGATGATGATGGCGATGTTGATAATGTTGTTGATGACGATGATGATGATGGCGATGTTGCTGTAGCTGCTGATGATGATGATGATGGCGATGTTGATAATGTTGTTGTTGACGATGATGATGACGATGCTGCTGCTGCTGATGATGATGATAATGATGATAATGCCGATATGTCCAGGATTGAACGCTTATGAGATGCACGTTCCTCATGATAGCCATCACAAAATGTCCTCATTAATAAAAGTTCACTAAAACACACCAAAATTTGTCAAATATGAAGTAATATGGGAATGTCAAATAACACAGTCAAACATGAAGTACTCATTAAACAATACTTGCGTTCAATCCTGGACATAAGTGTGATGATGATGATGATGATGGCAACATGTGCCTCAGAATCTTTTTTATACATTTCTCACGTCCCGTTTCGTTCTTCGCTTTCAGATAAAGGCAAACCTCTAACTATCACAGCTGATTTGTACGTGGAAGCTTTTGGAAACATCAAAGAGGCCAACATGGTGAGTTGCTACAACAACTGGCAACAATCAAAAAACAACAACAACAACGACCCAAACAACGAGCAACAACAATAAAATGTAGATTTAGCCAAGCCTAAACGCGGAGCTCCATAGTTAGTTTAAACGGTCCTTATTTGATTTTTCATTTACGTGGTGACTTATTTGCATTAAGTGAGAGAGATGTCGATGAACGCGACATTGTGGTGTCTTTTTGTGGGTTCCTCACGTACGCTTCAAAAGAAAAATATCATCAAAAGCGATAAATTTAAACCCCTTTTCACTGACAGCTGACTGGAATATAACAGTCGTGCAGAGATACCAGTACAGTACGGATTTTTATCTCTTTTCATCTTTCTTGACAGTTTTAACATATAAAGTAGTATCTGATTAAAATGGCAAGGCTTACCGTTATAGACAATTTCATCTTTTTTTTTTCTTACCAATAAACAGGAATATTTAGTATACGGCTATTTTCGTCAAAGGTGGAAAGACTCGCGCCTGGCTGGAAAGCTTAACTACACACTTACCTTAAAAGGTTCTGATATCGAGAACATCTGGGTACCAGATCCGTACTGTTACAATGCGCGCGAATCAAATATGATGATGCTGGATACACAACTCCACAGCAGGATTTCTGTTGACCCGAGTGGAGATGTCCTTTATAGCAAGGGGTAAGTGTTTGACTTTAAGGCGCGCCGTCGTTTCTTTTAGCAAGTAGTCAGCCAGTCAGTCAGTCAATTAATCAATCTGTCAGACAGTTAGACCATCGGACAGTCCGTCAGTGGTCAGTCAGTCAGTTAAACAGAAATTCAGTCAATTAGTCATTCCTTCCTTCCTTCCTTCATCCATCCATCCATCCATCCATCCATCCATCCATCCATCCATTCATTCATTCATTCATTCATTCATTCATTCATTCATTCATTCATTCAGTTAGTCAGTCAGACAGATAGACAGATAGACAGACAAACAGACAGACAGACAGACAGTGAGTCAGACATTCAGACAGTCGTACCTGTGGACACTCAGACGGTCGACAGTTAATCAGTCAGTCGGTCAATCAGATAATTGATTATTCAGTCAGTCAGTCAGTTAGGCAGACACACATTTAGTCATCTAGTCAATCAGTCAGTGAGTCACTCAGTCAGTCAGTCAGTCAGTCAATCAGTCTTTGAGTCAGCCAGTCAGTCAGTCAGTCAGTCAGTCAGTCAGCCACTCAGTCAGTTAGTTAGTCAGTCAGTCAGTCAGTCAGTCAGTCAGTCAGTCAGTCAGTCAGTCAGCCAGTCAGTCAGTCAGTCAATCAATCAACTAATCACTTCGAAAAATTATTGCCTGAGAGGACGGCTCTTTAATCATTATCATTTTGCGAAAGTATACAGTGTTTATGTATTTACTTTTCAGTGTGACCTTGCTGGCGTCTTGCAACATGGATTTACGGCATTTTCCTTTGGATTCACAAAGCTGTTGCCTTAAATTTGGAAGCTGTAAGTGGTACAAAATACTACCTTGTATTTTAGAGACAAAGCACTAAAAAAATACTATCTTCCTTCTTTTTTTTCTTATAGAATAGTATAACTACCATATTTGGCAGTGAGGACCTCCTTGTGACTCATAGTAGCATGCCCAGGGGGGGGGGGGGGGGGGAGAGAAACTCTCTTTGCGACTCAAAAGTGCAGCATAGCGGTGTCAGGCAACCGAGTGCACGCAATAGCTACCAAATGGTTTCTAAGGGCATAGAGAATAGCTTAACAAAGTTCTTTGCTTAGTTCGCATGTTTTAGTCTTGACCGTGCACAAAACACAATAGTTTTAAGCATCTTGTTAAGTTTGCCGGTCATCAAAACAACTTTCCGCCATTAACTATGCTAAAGGAAAAGGGAAAACAGTGAAAACGGTGACCAGCCTGGCAATAGTGAGGCTTGCGAATTATACCAATTCAAATATGGGTGACGTCTTTCTTAGCAACGTCTCGCTTGACACGGATTTTCACCGTTTCACGGCACCGCTATGCCGTCAAAGAAAAGTGCCGACTTCCCCCCTCCCTCTCGTAGCATGCATATAGCCGTGAAAAAACGCACCAACCCTATTGTTTATGATAGTGTGCCCCGACTCAGTTTTATAATTTTGCTGTGTGTGTTTTTTTTTCACAATTTTACAGACAGTTATTCCACAAAGGACATTTTATATGAATGGGAACCTGGTGGCGTCGTTGTTGGAAATAATGAAATGGCTCAGTTTGAATACAAAGGCAACAATATCTCCTCTGATATTGATGTGTTTAGCGTAGGTAAGAAATATTTTCAAGTCTTGAGATGAATATGAAGAAACATTTGATTGCTATAGTGCTATGCTTTTTAAGATTCACCGGCGCTTTCCTGTGGCAATACAAGCAAAGACATCTTATAAGATATATAATTTGCATGGATTATATGCTCAAGTATTTTACTAGAAATTTTCTTGTTCAAAACTAGAGATAGACGAGAACGTTATCTATACGAGAACGACTAGCTTATATGTTTTTCAATTACGTGACTCCCGAACGACGTAGCTAAGATTTTACACAGTATTACCATGGCGTTTGAAACACCAGAAATTCGAAGCGGTCTGATAATTACCTTACAGACTATTTGACTTAATTACTTATTGACCTATTTATTTATTTACCTTTTTATCTATTTACGTTCTCACTTGATAACTGTTTACTTATTTATCCATCTCCGTATTTACTTATCTGTTTATTTATTTATTTAATGACCCTACCGATCTTTTAAATCACTGATCTTCGTTTTGTTTTAGTTATTTGCTTATTCGTTTGTAATCCTTCACAGGAAATTTCTCAACAATATCAGTCAAGTTTTTATTTGAACGCCGAATCGGTTACTATCTCATTCAAGTCTACCTTCCGGACGCTTTTGTCGTAGCACTAAGCTGGATCGTTTTCTGGATGGATAAAACAGAAATGGGAGACAGAATGGCGCTAGGAATCACCACCATCTTAACAATCATGTTCCTCCTTGGATCTCTTAATGGTACCATGCCAAGAGTCAGTTACCCAAAGGCTTTGGACTGGTATCTGTTGGTGTCATTTACGTTCGTGTTCCTGTCGCTGATTGAGTGCATGATTGTGTTCGTACTTACCTTGAAGTCTAATAAAGACAACGAGTCAAAGCACAGGGTAATGTACCCCAAAACTATTTTTGCAATGGGCTTTAAGGCTCGCGACTGATTGATCGATCGATTGATTGATTGACTGATTGATTGATTGATTGATTGATTGATTGATTGATTGATTGATTGATTAGATGACTCGTTCCTTGGTTGGATGGTTGATTGACTGATTGATTGATTGATTGATTCATTCATTCATTGATTGGTCGGTTGGTCGGTTGGATGAGTTGGTTAGCTAAATAAGTGAGTGACAGATTGTCTGACTGACTGACTGATTGACTGACTGACTGTCTGGCTGACTGACTGACTGATTTCTTAAATGTATTAGTAAATGTTAAAACCTTTATTGTAAACGGACCAATACCTCCCTTTGGAGAGTAAGGCGCAATAAAGATAAACTATTACTATTACTGAATGACTGACTGACTGACTGACTGACTGACTGACTGACTGACTGACTCACTGACTCACTGACTCACTGACTCACTGACTCACTGACTCACTGACTGACTGACAGACATACAGACCCACACAAACTGACCGACTGTTTGTTTGTTTGATTGATTGATTCGTTGTTTGGTTGAATTGGTTAGCTAAAAAAGTGTGTGAGAGACTGGCAGACTGACAGACGGACTGACCGACTGTTTGATTGATTGATTTGATTGATTGATTGATTGACTGATTGATTGATTGATTGATTGACTGATTGATTGATTGATTGGTTTATTGACTAATTGATTGATTGATTGATTGATTGATTGATTGATTGATTGATTGATTGATTGATTGATTGACCAAATACGAAATATACGATTGTTTTTACAGTTTTATGGATAACGGAATTTCTCGGTCGAAAATTAAAATTGTACAAATTCAGTGTACAAGAGATAAAAGTCAACACTGAGCCAGGATGCATTCTGTTGCATACGTCAAATTTCATCTCTATTTACACTCTACATGGTCGCTAAGGGGTGGGATAAGGGGGAGAGGGCCGAGCCCAGGTTCCATTAATTCCTCGCTTTGTAACGCTCTGGGGTTCAGACTCTAATCGCTATCCTGCATTTGATTTACAGTTGAACACAATTCCTCTCTCAAGGATGAATACCAACAAGGTGAAGTTACCTCCTGTCGAAAACCACAGTAACGGACTGAAAACATTAAAACTCAACGGTGAACTTGAGGCGAACTACTTGACGGAAAAAACAGAAACAAGCGAATTGCCATTGGACGATCGGTTGCCTGGAGATGTGATTCACGTAAGCTGCAGTCGTACAGCAGCTGACAGCGTTGATAAAGCATCTCGAGTGTTATTTCCAGCGTTGTTTGTTATTTATAATATTGTTTACTGGGCTGTGTACGCGCTTCCTGGAAACAAATCCAACTAGGCCAAAGAAACTGGTCTCTGGTCTCAGTTAAACGTACATCAAGTTTTCCAACAATACTCTCTACGTGAGATTTATAGCATGTACTATGAATAGAAGTAAGATGATGCTGAACGTAGGTCTAAAATAAAGTCTTAAAAGACGACTTGGGTAGCAAAATATAAGAAAACCCTGGAAAACTTTACCGCAGTATATAAACTGTGGGTACGAACGCATTTTTGTGACGATTTTAGTGTACCGGTTTGTTTACCAGTTTGTTGTTGTTGTTTTTTATTTTTTTGTTTTGTTTGTTTCTCTAGTTTGAGAAAAAAGACATATTTAAAAACTGGCGCCTCATCTTACACCGGAGCTTATAATTAATTCCAGTTTCAGTAGCTTGAAGCGACAAGGAGTTCTATTATTTCCCCTAGAAAGGATTATCACCAACCACAGGTTTATGCTCTGCATTTCATAAAGATGCACCAACAATTTCCGTTATATCCAATTATACTTTCTGGACCATGAAAAGCAGTGAGACGAAGAAGAAAATATAATAAGGTTTGCATGCAACTATATTCTTGATTTATATCAGAATGAAACAATAAATATTCAGAACTATTTTTTACGTTTCTGCTGTGTAAAGGATTCAAGGATGGACTGTCATTTACACAGGCATATGACACAATCCTCTCTTCTCGGTTATTTAACCGAAAAGAGAGGATTAACCATTTAAGATGGTGGAGTGCAAGTCGAATAAAAATCGGCACTCATCTACTCATCTCCACAGAGATGATCATGCAAGGATTACCAATTAACATGATCCAAGTACGATTACAATGATCACTTAGGATTGACTATCTCGCTGATAGTACTTCTGCGATGACGGAATTTTCTCTAGCGGCCGGGCTGCGAAAACCCAGCCTAGAAATAACGCGTTTGCTTCCAGCTTTGTTTTGCTGCGCAATTCATAACAGTAAGGTGTACTTCCATGAAAATACGAGAAGGCCTAGACTACGCTGTGGAGATTCAGTAAATGGCAGGCTGATCACACGTAGTAAAAAGCTCTTCAAAGAATTATTTTGACTACTTTTGAAATGATCTTTTTGTTTTCGCTTTTTCTCTGTACCCATTTTGTATTTGTGCCTTAATGCGCACTATGACACGCTGTGTAAATGTATTTATTTCACATCGTGTAACTGTTGGAGTAATAAAAGAAAAGAATAGAAACAATTTCCTGCAGCGAGGCCAGCCAAAGAATCTGCATTATTATGATTATTAATAGAAATAGACACAATGCTGCTAGTTAAAATGCAAATATTTTCAAAACATGTAAATTTGAAAGAAATTACATCAAGCCTTGTTATTAGTCGTGTTTGGGTCAGTAGAGTTACACACGGGATTACGAAAATTCTTCTTGGACTGATCACGGTGAGTTAACCAGTCTTCGGCTGTTTAAGGTCAATGCTATTCCTGTATTAATGGGATTTAGAACTTACGCATTAATGATTGTTCTAAAAGAACTTTGATCTTGGTATCGGACGATCTGAAAGACTAGAGTCGACGTGCTTCGAAAGCGCACCGACTCCCACGCAACTGCCTATAACGTAACTTTTCAAGAACAGCGTTGTAACATCCAACGTTTTACTCTGCCAACTCTCTTTACACGTAACTTTAACTGACTGTGACCCAACGTTTGTTTAATGATCAATTTGTTTCACTGCTCATGTGTAGGACTGTTATTATTGCGTGATCCACTTGACTCTCTAACGGGTCATTTACATTAAAACTTCCGCTAGGTTTCTTTAAGAAACATCGCTCGTTTTATTCTTTTAAGAGTTTCAACGCTTGTATAGCTGTTCTCTGCCTTTTACAGTAACTGCACATGCGTTTTATTTGTTACATGGCGCGCATCATGAAACAACTCAGTTAAGCCACTTAAAATCACGTCGGTAAAACACGCAGTGTCCCATGGAGCGCTAATGTATACATAACGATTTTCCGCTAATGTCGTGTTCTGATGAATATGATTTAAACTCGATCTAGCTGATCATAGATATATGACTTATTTCTACGGCCTTCAAAGGAAGCGAATTGGTAAGATCCTTAAATTTTTAATGCGCACGAAGTTGGATCCTATATGTGTTTATTTTATACGTCCAGTTGTTTCAATAAGAGAAGCAACTTTTTTTTTAAAAAAACAAACAAAAACAAGCATGCAGATCTTCATGAGATGTTGGATGAAGTCAAGTTGTCGATGAACTTGAGATGTGTGAAATATATTCTTGAGTAAGCATAAACGCAGATCGAACATATCTTTATACTTAACAATAATTACGAATTGCTTAGAAATTCAGAGCTATTATTAGTAATTTTGTTTTACTCACAGATAGGCTTTATACGGCGAAGTAGGGATGTAACCCTTACAACCCCTAACCCTAACCCATTCTTTCAAAACCTGTTATTTTGGCAATTTGTTTCTGACTGGTGTATTGACATACGGTCATTGCAATGATTAAAGGCACCTTTAACTATAGCAGTACTAGTTCAGTTAAATTGCGAAAAATTTCTTTTAGCCTCGAGGCACAAATAAAAGAAACAATAAAGCAGTATTGTTAACGAAAGGGACAAAAATACTAATACTTTAAACGCCATTAAAATTATTGCTGACACATTCCTGCAAATACTGACTTGTCATGATTCATTTTTAGTGGTGTCATGTCCCGGAGAAGAGCTGACCATTGATAATTTATCTTTAATGTAATTCATTTTTACCGCATACACAACTAATATTAAAAATATATGTATGATGCAAAATACAAACATACACACACACAAAAATAATCATTAAAGAGAGTGCCGAAAAATATTCGCTAGTCCGCCCATCTGATTTTCACTGGTTTTAAGAATGTCACGATACTACAAATCAATATCAAGTAATTTATTTATTCTTGTTTAAAGGTGGATTTCCACTGACGCGTAATTTTTTACGTGCGTTAACGTGCGTGAAAAAAAATTAGAGACAATGTATGAACGACCTACGTAAACGTGTACGCACGTCGATTGTCTCGATTTTTTTTTCACGCATATAAACGCACGTAAAAAAATACGCGTCAGTGGAAATTCACCTTAAGGGTCAGATATCCCTGGTACATTAATATTCAACACAAATTACAATTAACAGAATTAACATACATTAAATGAATACAGGTCTTTTAATAGCTATCTGTAAATCACGCACTTGATATACACATGGATAACTTAGAAAAAACGATATGCAGTGTATCCAAGATTCTTAATACTGATACCGTATTCTACATGTACTGACTGACAATAAATAGAGCTTTTAGACCATTTAGTACAAAGTTGCTGCCTGCGCCAGCTGCAAAATCTTTTTCAAAACTAAAAAAGACTCCGTTACCCACCCAATTGTCAATTTCATGTGAATCAAACCCCTTTCAAATATAATCTATTGTAGAAACATCGTTAATTTTTAAAACAACAACAAAAAGAAGCAAATCAGCGGTAAAACAAAGTGGGACTTGGGTTCGCTATTCCTTCACCGCTCACGTCTAGAATTTTCCGTCGATTTGTTTTAATCAGTCTTTCTCGTACCATCGAAAAGTTAAGAAAAGAGTTAAAGAGACGCCTAGCAGTCTAATTAATACTGTTCAGCTTAGCTGATTAGAACTAAGAGATAAAATTTTAATGCAGTAAAGTGCATTGATCTTGAAATATATAACTGAGAAGTTTGCTTTTCGATGTAACAAACATGTTTACTCAGCCATGAATCTCTAAAAGCTAAACTTCTCTTCTCTAAAAGCTCTAAACTTCATGCCATAGGAAGTTAACATAAGTGAGCTTGGTGCTAGCTAAGGTTCGCAACGAACAAATTATCGTGACAGAGATTTGGCAAAGATTTGAATCATGTTTTTACCTTTTTACAGGAAAAAGATTATGTATTCAGTTTCTGCACGGAGGCTTATATTCAAGACAATCTGTTTCACCACACTTCTGTTCGGATTGTAAGTACATACAGGCCATTTGTTTAGTTACGCATTTTTGGTACACTTGTTAAAGCGTAAGATCGCATAAAAAAATCATTGTAATGGAAGTTGTCATGATACGCAGCGTGTTAGAAAATACAGTATAAAATATTTTGGGGCCTTTAATTTACTTTACACAACTGAATACATAAAGGCAAATTTAAACTTTATTACTCATACAGGACTTATGGGGATGTGATTTCAACGTTTTTCGCCAACTACGACAAAGCTCTTAGACCTGATTTTGGTAAGTAGGATAGATAGATTCTTTCAATGATTTTTGTAGATAAAATAATGTCAGCTAGAGACAAACCTTATAAAATGTGTGTACTTATCGCGTTGGAATCGTGATTGAGCGCTCCAGCGGGGTTGGCGCGCAAGCCGGAGTAGTCGTACAGGTGCTGTTTCCTTAGGGACGGACCATTATTTTTTTGGAGGGGGGGGGGGGATAAAAATATTGAAAAAAATTGTTTGCAGGGCCTGGAAAGACAAAATAAATTGTTTGCAAACACGATATGTATAACAAAAAATAGTAAGAATTTCGAAAAAAAAATGTTTGCAGAGGTGCATAAACTAAAAAAAAAAAGTTCGCAGAGGAAAATTTTTCATCCCCCCCCTCCAAGAAAATAATGGTCCGTCCCTTACAAGGTAAGACAAAACACTTATTCTCACAAGGCCTCTCTACATTCAGTAGTATAAATGGGAACCGCAGCCGTACTGTTAACATATACAGCATATAGGCAACCCTGGAAAAATGCCTTGGATGGGGTGAAGGGGGAGAGACCTTAGTACTTCGTACTACGGAAAACTGACAAACTCCGACGATTGATAGCTACGATTGAGAAATCAACATGTTACGTCAGTTTTTCTAGTCGGATAGATTCTACCAAGTTGAATTTGAATAAAATTGTATTTTTTTTTAGAAAATGACAAACCCACCATTGTCCAATGCAGCTTGTATGTGGAATCTTTTGGAAACATTGAAGAGGCGAACATGGTATGTATCGCTCTTTCACCACACGGCGGTCAAACGTGGGTGCGCGTGTGCGTCGCACGTATACATGTAACATGATAAGCCTTATATATAAAAACTAGGCTTTTGTACATTATGCTAGCATTTTTTCGAGCATTTTAGTGAGGCAAAAGCATTGAGCATTATTCGAGCATTTAGTGGCATTTTCCTGGAAATTTTTTTTTTCGAGAAAATAAAAAAGAAATTAATTTTTTAGAGAAAATGAAGACTAAAACTTCAAAATTCAACTACAAATAGCTTTCTAGAGATAGTCAACTACTTTCTGTATTTTTTGACTGAATTTATGAACTTGTATACGTTGTTGTTGTAACTTGCAACACTTGTACGTTTTTGTAAGTGTTAACAGTTAACACCATGTTAAAAACTTTGAAATTAATTTAAAAAAACCGTTTGTACAATGAGCATTATCCGTGCATTTTAGTGACTTTTTTGGGGGAGACTGAGCATTTTAGTGGAAAAATGGAGCATTAAGGTGGAGCATTTTAGTGGGGAAACAAAAGCATAATGTACAAAAGCCTAGTAAACACCCCAACACATGTTGAATACAAGTCAATATAAAAATTTCACTTCTCAACTCAAGTCCATGAAAAGGCTAGTATCACGTATTTCGGTATTGGTGGTCTGAATGAGGCACGCATAATTATTTAATTCTCGACTTCTTAATCAAACCGATGGGCAACTGACCGTCAAATTCTTCCTTGGGGTGCAGTGGCGAAACTTGTCCTGACAAGTACAAATTTACGCAACCCACTTCCCCATCGCAGCTAAATTGTCACGACCGACAATTTTCCGATTAGTCACGAGCTTTTCCGGTTAGCTTCGGCCAAAGTCCCTCAGCGCAACCAAGAACAGAAGCACTATTGTCTAGTGCTTAATGGGAAAAGTTGAGCCACAACAATAGACTATTTCTTGTATCGGGCGAATCACAAGTCATCCACATTAACGGAAAATAAGTGGCGTGGTGGCCTAATGGTTAGCGCGCTGGACTCAGGATCGAGCGGTCCGCGCGGGTTCGAGCTCTGGTCAGGGCACTGCGCATGCATTGTGTTCTTGAGCAACACACTTTACTCTGATTGTGCTACTCTCATCCCTGGTGTAGAAATGAGTACCGGTTAATTTAAGGGATAAGCTCCGGCCTGATGGGCGTCTAGGCCAAAAAAATCGAACGCGACTTTTTAACTTACCTACCTATAAAGGCACTTACCAAACACATACTCTTTATTTGTCATTCAGAAACGTTTAACATCTCGGCTTTCTTCACTCAGGTTCAAAAATGGAGTTACTCTGTAGTGCAATGCACTAGTAAGGCATCCAATTAGGAAGCTTGATTTAATTCCCATCTGCTTTAAGCCACAGAAAGAGAATAGACACATAAAGAAACAATATTTCGTTTGTTCGGCAGGAGTACAAAGTGTACACATATTTCCGTCAGTACTGGAAAGATTCACGCCTTGCCGGAAAGCTGAATCGCACCCTTGTTTTGAAAGGAAGTGATATCGAAAACATCTGGGTCCCAGATCCCTACTGTTATAACGCACGTGAATCTAACATGATGATTCCAGACGAGGAAACCCACAGCAATGTAAAAATTGATCCCAATGGAAACATCAGATACAGCAGAGGGTAAGTTTTACACATGAAACCTGACTCGTCCCCAGTCGTCTCTTGTGGTCTCTTATGCGAAAATTGCAGGACGCGAAGACTTCTTTTCTTCCTTTCCATGATTCCCTCCGTGTTCAGCTCCCAAGACTCAACCTGACAGTCGACTCAAGACGGACTCACAAGACGACTGTGGACGAGTCAGAAATGAAACCATGAATTATGAGAATTAAAAAATGTTTTTTTTTTATTCGGTTTAATTTGAAGAATGCAATATAGATTTGAATCGATCGAGTTAATGTAGTTTTAAGACATTGTAAAAGTTGAAAACGTAAATTGTTGTCTTCGGCACCGTATTTCCTTCAGACTATTATAATTACATTTTATACACACTTTTCTTGGCAACATGCTCCTCAGACTGAATGTGGGAGATGCCTTTTCTGTTCTTTGATCATTTCCGACCAATATCATCATATCATCATCATCATCATCATCATCATCATCATCATCACATAAGGTTTATTTCTTGTTTATCACAGGGTAACATTACTCGCCTCTTGCATTATGGATCTGCGGCATTTTCCCCTGGACTCTCAGGAGTGCACCCTCAAGTTTGGAAGTTGTAAGTGACACTACGCACTAACATTTAAAGCAAGCCAGTTGAAGTCATATTCTGTCTTTAGCATTTAAGGTATGTTATAACATAACTTAAAATTGTCGAAAGGAATCAAATTGGTGCTAAAATGAGTCATAAGTGTCAGAAGTCCGGTTCGCCAACTTGGCAACGTCATCTCAGATATCAGGTTTTTAATTAATTTCTAATATATATTTTGTCAGAAAATCGCAAAATTGTTTTTACTATATATAAAGCGAGAATTTTAAGCAATAAACCTTGCAAATAAAATTCTATATTTGCTATATTTCACATGTGAAAAAGCGATATGTCCAATCAACTTCGCGTATAGCTTTCTTCACATGTGAAAAATATAACCAATCAGCATCTAGAGTAGTACGACCTAACCAATCACAGCGCCAGAATTCAAATGGTTTCCAACGAGGTTGAGAAAGCGAGCGGCAAGTTTGCTCTCGACGGCAATTTATGTTTTAAAAACATGCCTACACGTTTTGTTTCTTTACAAAGCTCTGCCTTTTAAGAACTTAATGGAAAGGCAAGCCAACAGAAACACGCTAAGCAAAACCTAAAGAATACGGCAGTGATAAAAATCATTCTTCAAAGGCGAAGTGAAGATAGGCGAAGGCGAAGTGTCGATAATTGAAAGCGAAGACAAGACTTTTATCGGAACTTACAACACATCCGAGGACTTTCTAAGAATATTCAGGCACTTTTGGGATCGTCTTGGTAAAGTAAATTGCATTTTTAATCTGGATTTACGTCCTAATTATTGTTTATTTAATCGACTCCTTGTGTATTCACAATTTGTTCAAAATTCGCCAATTGATTCGCCAGCAATTCATTCGCTTGTAGCGAAGTTCCTCGATGCGATACGAAGTTTTGCTTTTAACGTAAATGTAACGCAGTGTGTTTATTCAAATAAAGTTTTTGTCTAGGAGAGTTTGTCGCCAGTAATTTTTTTTTTATATTATTGAAATAGCGAATTCGCTTGTAAGTAAAGCTAGTGCATTTGCAGCTTTGTTTTCTCGCGCCGTTAACTGTTGTATGTCAAAGGTTACAAACTGAAAAATCGGCGTTAGGTGTTCAGTGGTTGAATTCTCGTTAAAAATATAATAAACAAATTACAGCACAGAAAGTGCGCCGTACGGATTTTATTCACTCGTTGCAAAACTTTGGAAAACTCACTCGTTCGCTACGCTCACTCGTTCGTTTTTCAAAGTTTTGCAACTCGTAAGTATAAATCCGTACGGCGCACTTTCTATGAAGTAATCTTTAATTCCGGGAAAATCAAAATCACCAACTCAAAGATCACACAGCACATCTGTTATGGGGGGTAAAGGGCTTTATTAACCATGCACATAGCGCGTAAAGACCAATAACGCTCCATAGGAGAGGGGAGGGTGGGAAATCCGCGCGAACTACTCGCTACGCGTGCAACAATCCTATGGTTGGCACAGATGTCTCCACATCTAATAAAACGCTGTTGCCCCTTGAGGCTAATACATGTCAATCAAAAACCGGAAACATAGCCGCCAGTCGAAACGTAATTAAACACGAATAAAGTGTCCATTATTCTAATCTTAATTCCGGGAAAATCAAAATCACCAACTCAAAGATCACACAGCACATCTGTTATGGGGGGTAAAGGGCTTTATTAACCATGCACATAGCGCGTAAAGACCAATAACGCTCCCAACCCCCCCAAACAGGAGTGTGCGTGATCAGTGAAGTAAACAAAAACAACAAAACTCCGTTTATGTCTGATTTGCAAGTATCTAAGCTTAAGTAATATTCGCTGCCATTGTGGCGACAGTTTGCAGTCTATATATGAAGGATTTGTCCAGGTATCGTTCGTAGGCGGATGATTTCCAATCACCTTGCGCTTGAATTAGGTTATGAGGGATGCCCGCTTTCATAGCAAACGTTGCGCCACCTCGCCGGAAAGAGTGGCCTGAGTACTGCTCAGCAGCAAAGCCGCAATTCTCTAACGCGCTCTTTAGCTTCGTTGTAAATGAACTGTAGGTGTACGGAAAAAGTTGAGTTCCTTTAACGTACGTAAACGCTGGGCCCTCGGGATCTGCGGATGAGGCTAGCTGGAAGGCTTTGTGCAAGGCTGACAACGGGCATAGATCTGAATTGGGTAGTTTTGGCAGAGGAATTAACAGACGTTTTTGGCGAAACTGAATCGTTTTCGACCAACGAACCACCAAGATAACTCCCCAACTGCAGAGAATGACATCTTTTCGTCTTAAGTGACAGTTCTTGTCGAAACCCGCTGCTGACGGTGGGAGAAGGTTAGATTTCCGAAAGAAACTGAAGAATGCAACCAGACAAGCTGCCCAGAAAGTTATATCAGCAGATAAGTTCAGATTGAGTTGGGTTTTAATGGAGCGTAAAATGTGTGGTGTAATGGGAAGCTTTTGTCGAGTTGGTTGACCATGTTCACGTTGTATACCGCGTAGAATCATATGGTAGCGCCAGTTAAGCAATGGTTCCTGAAGGGGGTTAGGCAAGCCGTTCTGAAGGTGGAGTATCCGAATAACATTGAGATAGTTTGGAATGCTGTTCGGTGAGAGCGATCTCGCGAGGAAGGCAATGTATCGGAGTACTGTTGCGGACGTGCAAGGAACTGCAGAGTAGCCAAAGTATAGACAGAAACGAAGAAATGCTCTGAGCTGAGACAGAGCTTGAATTAGGTTATGAGGGACGCCCGCTTTCATAGCAAACGTTGCGCCACCTCGCCGGAAAGAGTGGCCTGAGTACTGCTCAGCAGCAGCGTTTTATTAGATGTCTCCACATCTAATAAAACGCTGTTGCCCCTTGAGGCTAATACATGTCAATCAAAAACCGGAAACATAGCCGCCAGTCGAAACGTAATTAAACACGAATAAAGTGTCCATTATTCTAATCATATTTATTTACAAAAATTGAAGCTAGTATAAGTGCGAAAGCTATAAAGATATTGGATAAAAACTAGGTTAATCGTTTAAAACATCATCATTATCATCGTCAAGATCTTAAGTGCAAGCATTAAGCAAACACGTAACGCTCAACATATTCTCCCATATATTTTAGTGATCATTGTTAAGGTAAACTTTAAGTTTTAATTGTAGACAACTTTGTGTCTCCTGATCACACAGACGGCCATACTACGAAGGACATCATCTTCAAATGGGCACCAGGAGAAACTAAAGTCACTATTGCAAACAAAGAGATGGCTCAGTTTGAATACAAAGGCTCCACACTTGAAAATGGTGTAGAGGTATTTGACACAGGTTAGCCGGATTAAAGTCAATTGCTCCCTAATGTTTGATAGACTGATTCTGTCAACTGTTTGTTTGTTTGTTCGTTTGTCAACTCGTTCGGATTTTGTTCGTCAGTTCTTTCGTTCGTTCATTTGTTCGTTCCTTCGTCTGATCGTTCTTTCATTGGTTAAGATTCATGTTCATTATGCGTTTGCAATCATTTGTGCGGTGCATTTTTTTATTTCTTTTTAATTTGTTCCTTCTTCCATCTAACAGTGTTTCTTTTCTGAGTATGTGTTATTCTTTTCCATATAAAATTCCACTGCTAAAAATATTATATTGTTTTTCTATTTTCTTAGGGAATTTCTCAACTATGACGGCCACATTTTTATTTGATCGACGAATCGGCTATTTCCTCATTCAAGTCTACTTTCCAGACATTTTCGTCGTGACGTTAAGTTGGATTGTTTTCTGGATGGAAAAAGATGATATGGGCAACAGAATGGCGCTAGGAATCACCACCATCTTAACAATCATGTTTCTTCTTGGATCTCTCAATGGCAACTTGCCTAAAGTCAGCTACCCAAAGGCTTTGGACTGGTATCTACTGGTGTCATTTAGCTTTGTGTTTCTCTCTCTGGTGGAATGCATGATCGTGTTTCTTTTTGCATCGAGTGCTAAACAAGACAACGACAAGATTAAATACAAGGTAACTTACTGCTTGCTATTGAAATAGACTGCTCACAGCCTAGTTCAGTCCAGTTCATTTAGTTTTTAATTTCTTTATGGTACATTTCTCGTTTCCCACCAGCCACCCCGGCCCCTCGCACTTTCGCCTTCGCGCTCTGAAAACAACACGTTAGTAAATTACTCTTATTAGTGTGTATGGATGTGTAGTTTCGAGATACATCATATTTTGAGTAACCAACTCAGGGATGAACTAGTAAAAATTTACAGCGGAAGGTACATAAGATATATTTATTTTAATTGATTTTATTTCAGAGCAATGACATTCCTCTGACGACAAGAATCTCCTCATCACCAAGATCCGTGATTGGTCAGTCAAAGAATGACGTCAACTCTCCCACAGCTAACAACGGAGGAGTTCCAAATATAGGATCTGATGATGACCTTGAAATGGTTTACCGCGCAACCAAAGGTAATAAGGCCGTGATGGAAGATGGGCCACTCCATAGCAAAAGGAGCATCAAAAACAAAAGGAGGGAGAAAATAGCCGACAGCATCGACAAAGTGTCACGTGTTCTGTTCCCATCGTTCTTTATTATCTACAACATCTTCTACTGGGCGTACTATTAACTTGTTTAATTTAGAGATACATCTTCGACCTCAGCAGTCATACAAAGAGGAACTAGTTTATTCGGTGGATAACTGAATTTCCCATCCAGCAAGCTGTAAAAAAATGTTGATGTGTTTTCAGTGCATGTTTTTACATACAACAAGAGTGAACCCGGATTGCAGCAACTTGTTTCTAAATTTGGTAGGGACAGGGGGATCTGAACCTCCTGCTTCCCGTACCTTTTTCTCCCACTTCCCGCCCCTTTCCGCATAACGAAATGTTAGGAAATTTTTCAATTTCTCACGCTTCCCGCCCTCTCTTCTCTTCTTCTCTCGCCCCTTTCCCTGTTGCTCCCGCCCTCCTGTCCCCCTCCATTTAAACGTTCATGGCTGGAACAAAACTTGTCTTATCTGAGTTAATGAGAAGAGCAACACTGCTACCAGCTACGCTGCTTTTGTTTCACTTACTATTTAGATAAACATTTTTAGGAATTAAAATTGTAGCTAAGCTTTCTTGTGATAGAAGATAACATATCTTTATCCTCAGCTCCTTCACGTAAGCAAATCAACTGTAAAAATGTAAAAACGAGGAGGGACTTGTCGTTTCTTACGCGGCTTCCGATTCTCAACATGATTTTTTATTTAATTTTCTCCATCGTGGAACCTTCAAGTTGTTCTCGTGCCATAGAAAATTACGGAAAAGGAATAGCAAGTGCTAGCTTGACGTCCAATTTTATGTTCATGCAGCTTGGAATAAGAACTAATAGAGTAGTAAAGTGTCGATACATGTCGATACATATAAGTATCGATACATATCGCGCATGCTGAACTTTTACGATGTTATATTAAGGTGGATTTCCACTGACGCGTAATTTTCTACGTGCGTTTACGTGCGTGAAAAATTTAGAGACAATGTATGAACGACTTGCATACACGTTTACGCAATCCAGCTTTAGATATATTTAGGAATTTGCCGTGGATTTCAGTCCAACGTCATTATATTTACTGAAAATCATGCCATAAAAAACTCGAGTACATGCATGACCTGTATTTTAATAATTCAGCAAAAAAAAAAAAACATTGGATCGGATACATTAAACGTTGTTCCTAAAGAAAGCATGCGAATTAGAATTAGAATCTTCCTCTTTGTTTATTTAGGGAAGTGCGTAAGCGTACGCAACAATACGATGCCGAAAGGTGTTATGGGTGATGGCAGTTTACCGCTGCTGGTATCGAAGTTTACGGCGTTTTGTTTGCGACGGAAAGAAGAAACAAATAATGTCTGTATCCATGCTTTCTTTTTCTATAAACTATAGCGCTGAAACGCCGTGAATTTCGAGCTTCTATAGGAGAACACTTTTCAGAACAGCAGCTGCATACAAACTCTGTAACTAAATGAACGCGCTGTGTTGCTAGCAAAACAGGCCCTATGTTGAAATAGGCCCTATGTTGAAATTAATTAATATGTAAAAAGGATGATATACAACTGAGACCAAGTGGAAATTTAATGTTCCTAAATGTGTTCTCCAAACTGAATTAAAAACAGCAGCTGCGAAGTGCGAATTTTTTTGCGTGTGGAATAATTGAGTATTTGTTTTGGTAGCTACGACTCAAAACTACAAGACGAACTTAATAAGAGGTAGCATTTTTTTGCGTATTTAAAGTATAGTTTTCCAAAAATTATATATGACAATTTAGAAAACACGCTTTAAGGAAGCGAGCTTAAAGTCATACTTTTATAACTCGATAGAAACCGGCACAGAACCTAACACGTAATGATGACGCGAGCAAAGAGTAATGTTTGCTTAAAGAAAAAGAAAATAATTTCTGTGTTTCAATCAAGTTATAAAAGACACGTGACACTTGGTAGAACTCGAAAAAGTTGTGGAAACACTCTTCTGTGACAGGTCTTCCCGCACGATTTCTCGTTCTCCCAAACTTTCATTCGTGTTTCTATAATTCGGATTTTCTATTTTTAATTATTAGAGAACTAGAAAGACCGACGAACTTTCCCACTTTATAAACCTTTTTCGCAAATCTTTATTAACACTGCCCAAAGTAGTTCACGGTTCAAAAAAAAAAAAAAACTTTGCGCTCAAATAAACATATTTTATTGAGTGGGTGGGGGTGTTTCAGGGGATTTTTTTTCACGCAGCTGTGACTGCACTGATCATTGAGAAGTCAAAATCATGCAGTGCAACAGCCGAATCTTTCTCAAATTTGGCATGACCTTAGATCTCAGGACAGTGGTTCTTTTGGAAAAAAGATAACTGTTGAAGAAAGACTATTTCTCGGCGAGCCGTGTAAAAGATATAAAATGAAAGGGAATACAAGAAACAGATCTAGAAAATTAAAAACAGCACAGCCGTTTATTGAAAGAAATGATGATTACTACAGTGTACTTTAAATTTGAATAATCACGAATAAAGTAATTGTTTAAACAAACATATGTAATCTCTGATATATTCTCTGAACTTGGCGATCTGGAAAATTCAAGCAATGTCTTGTTCGTTATATATCACACTTTTCCCATAGTCTTGCTCCATATAAACTTTATCAGAATTGTGTCAATTTTTCTCTTCCATGTAAACTTCAAGAATAAAAACTAAAACGAAAGTAATTACGAAGAAGCAATACATAATGAGCGTCGTGTGGTCTTCCAATTACCTCGAATTGCCTTGCTATTAACGCGAGCTACCTTTCACCCTGACAAAAAGTCAATCAAAAATCGATATCCATTAAATTTACAGCTGCTACAAGCTATTTTAATGTATTTGTTCATAATATCAAGCGACTGCACACTACTCAATACAGGACCTGTATTGGATCTGAAGATAACTGCTATTTTTCAGGTATTTTTATGTCACATTTTGTGTTAAAGATAAGACCTTGTTTAGCGAGTCTTTCTACAATTAACCAAATTATACAGCCAGGAAAATATTACAACCATTTATAAATTGGATGGTGCTACCGGTTTATTTACTGTGTATTTTTTATCCTTTATATTTTGTATTACGCAGCTAGAGGTCTACAACAATATTTTCACAGTGATTTACAAATTATGCGCTAGAAAAGTTAAAGATCTAGAGATCATGGAAAGGTGACTCTTTAGCAATCGCTCGGAAAAGTCGTAGGTCGGGTAGTTAAAAAAGCTCTCTCAGTTTTTACTTGCGCAGCCAAGGAAAAACGTAACGACCACATGCAGTTGCACATACATTCGAGAAAACAAGAATTCGACCAAGCACGTACCCAAATCTTCGTTCCCCTTGACCAGCGGTCGGAAAAAAGTGCGACCATGATCACTTTTTTTTGGAAGTCCGAAATGTCAGACTTCCGGCTGAATTGCGAATGCTTGGCTTTCAAAAACAAGACTCAACGAACTTCTCGGCGTTTTTCTTCCAGTGGTTTTTCAGGTGTTTAAAAAAACAATCAAAATCGATCCTGCAACGGAACTTTCGAGAGTAGTTCGTTTTGTTAAGGTTGTTCAGTAACGAACGAAGACTCGAGATACGGGATTGGCATTTAACCGAAGGCTTAATATACAATATTTATGAAAATTTAACGCCCATTTGCTGTGTATTACTACTAGAGATGCTCATGCCCTGCTAGAAGAGATAAGAGTAGCCATAAATAAACATATAACTAAAAATTTAAACATATATAAAGAAATTGCGAACAAATTAAGGTAAATACGTCCTAGAAACTTTCTTATCTTTAAGTTTCATTCGAAAGTAATTCGCACTTGCTTTGGTTTTGCATTACTATGCTAAGAGGTTGGTTTAGAAAACTGGCACCACTGTCTCGACCAATCAGAAGTAAAACCATAACCAATCGTAATTCGCTCACACACTAGCCTGCGAATACAGCCGCCTATCATTCGCTCCCGCTACGAAGAGCGAACACACATTTTCCCGCGCTTCGGGCCGGTTGCATGTATTTGATTAATTCACTGGATTGTCTTGTTCTTTGTGATTGGCTAAAGTGATAGCTTTTGATTTTAGGACGCTCAGTTGAAAACCGCCCTTTAATGAAATAATCATGCTATCTTGACGTACTATACACTCTCCAAGTACCCATTGACTAGTAGCTTCAGTGCTCTTGGAATTAACGTGAGGAGTGGGGGCGAATTCGCCCCCTCCTCCCCCTCTCCCCTCCCCCCTAAAACTTCCGGTCGAAAGAGAGCAAAAAAGGCACATCTCTGAATAGGATGATTTCATATCAAAGAAAAATGTTGCTTGACTAAAACTTTTATATATCTTCGAGATAAATTTCATGTCGCCACCCAACATACGTGCGCTTTGTTAATTGAAAATGCCGTATTGAAATTTGCTGATTAAAAATAGAGCACGTCAACCAAAATAATACTTTCTAACAAAACTTTATTATCGTTTTACCCTCTGGCAAGAGACAAATTATCAGAATTCGCAGGTGAAAATTAAAACGACCGTGAGCATTGACATCGTTTTACAACCGTGGCCGATTGTTAGAAAGGGAAGAGTGCGCCTCTAGACCGAACTCCTCATACTTCGTTTATCCTAGTGAAATAACACGATATCTTGCTGTAATGCTCAAGCACAGATGGACCACCTGGGAAACCATTACGATGCTTACTTATTTTTCAATATAGAATAACCGAAATACAAAAAGGATCATGTAATTTTCGATAATTTATTCCGACCCAGAATGTGCATGCTGCAAGACACGATTTAACTGCTACTTAACACAAGAGTTATTAACAAACAACGCTCTTTTGCAATAAGATCGACAAGCTATAGTACAAGAGGCGCTGAACGAGGCCTAGGTTCGGTGAGTAAGACACTATTTGATGTAAAATTAAAATAGTAGTACTGTTTATGCGCTAAAACGATTCAACTCTCGGACGTTTCGGCACATCTTTCTCTTCATTAGCACGGTTAAAAAATGCGTGTAACCAACAGCACGCGCGCGCTTGTTCATTTTAAATTATTAAAGTGCATCTTCGAAATAAAAGCGCGCGCGATTCTAATGTCACAAAAACTGAGCAAAGTCAATGTTCATCCCCCTTAGATGAAGAGTCTTGAGGCTGAAAATTAGCCTTGCCTCTTCTCGGCGTCGAGCCTGCGTGCTTTTAAACCCCGGCGCAGATAACTGACATTAACATGTCGTTAACACTATGGTCGGGACACTAAGTTATAACCAGAAGAAGGGATGCTGTTCTATATAAGCTGCATATTGATAAGTCATTAGCGTACACCAGAATTTTAATGAAATTTTGTAAGGTTTAAAGAAGGGGTACAAGAAAGATAATTATTTTTTGAAACACCACCAGGCAGTTGACCCCCACGTAAAAGCACTCCAGGTTATCAGGGGACTGTTTAGGTGTCCATCTACTAATTTTTAAACTCCAAATTCTTATTTAAAAACTACATTAAATCTTTAAAATTTATTATTTCTCTAAATATTACTTATCCTTTGTGGAAACTATTTCCCCAAAACAAAAACATGCCCCAAAATCACCCAAAAATTTACAAAACATCCCAAAACATAGATTCGTGTATTAAATGAGCATAGAATTTTTGAATTGCTTGAAATGCAAACGAAATATTGCCGTTAAACTAATGTTACGTGAGGGAAAAAGGCCTTAAGGTGTGTACCCCCGCCTTAAATCAGCTTTAGTCACGTAACTGTTGTTATTAACTATGCGAGCAATCAATTTTTTTCTTGGTGCGCGTGTTCCTTAAAAGCCAAAATGCGTCCTATCTATAGCAAGGCATGGACGTATTCAGTCACCATCCAGGATTATGGTTCAGGACATAATAGTTAGGCTTACATCGAATGCTACCCCACACAGCTCGTATACACTTTGTAAGTTTTGGCCTCGCTTTTTCCTAAAGAGGTACATTGTATTGTTTTCAGTTACAATAAAAAATGTGTAAGTTGGAGCACTGAGCTGCGAGCAGGAGTCGATAGGGAGGGGAGGTTTAAATTGATTATCCATGTAATGACTTTATTTAAAGGGACTAAAAGGAATGGTACACAATGACCCTGTTTAGTAATAAGAACATTTTTAAGGCCCGTAGGAGGTCGTATTCACTAGTACCACTATTCTATACCGCTGTATTTTACTGTCCGCACACGTGTTGGGGTATAAAAATAAGCAAAGAGCAGTCGAGTGTAACACAAAAGGCTACACAAAAGCTTTCAAAACTTAGTTATTGTTCGACATCAATCACTCTTGACAATATTAACAATAAAACTGTATGCAAATATTTCAAACGCATGCGGCGGCTTTGAGCGGAATTACAAAACATTGGTTTTTGTTCCGCTTCGAATTTGGGCGCACTGAGTTCAGCTACAGTTCAGTTCGCACTTAAGGGTATTCCTCAAGGATTGTTTTGGTAAGTTACACCTATTTTATCCTAAAGAAGGCTTAACTTTGTCGTTTAAAAACTAAAGTGTAGTTTTAATGTACTTGCTAAGTGAATTCTGATCACTGAAGCGCTTAGAACACGCATATCAACGTGCCGTAGTTAGATCGGCGCTACAACATTGAACTGTTCTGTTCATTTTTCCACATAGTTTTCACCCAGCCCCCTCATGAATGATTGCTCAGTTGTTTGTTTCGCTGTTTCTGATTCAGTACGTTTGAATATCGAAGAAGAATATTTCTTGGCGCGTTTTTTAATTATGTTGCCTCCAACCATTTACACAGTTATGTCATAATCTCGACTCGTCGCGTCATTTTTTCTGGCGATTGCGTCGTTATAATGTATTACCTTTCGCTAAATTCTTCAGCCGATTTTGTGACTAAAACAAGTCTGTGAAACACTTCTGGCCACTTGAAGTCGATAACTTAACATTTCAAATTTGCTAAGCACACATATTTTGCTAATTGTTATGCCATGACAGATAAATGTCGTCACAAAGAATCTAAAGTTATATCTGTGTGTCACAAACTTGCCAAGATCAGAAAACAAGTCGATTCATTGTTGTTTCGTGCTATTTACAAAACTTCTTTACTCAAATTAATTAAGCACGCGAACTTCAAATGTCGTGAGTATTTTGCATTTTAAACTAATTTAGGGCACGAAATCAATCTCCCCAGTCAATTTCGTGTCCAAGTGAAGTAAAACATGATTATTCCGGAGTTAACTCAGAAAGTAAACAGGGAAACTATTTAGAAATAGGAATAAATTGTCGAAAATTGCCCCTCTTAAACAGCTAATGGCATTTGACGCTAACAGTTTTCGCTTATAATGTACAGCGGTATTTTCTTGCTCAGTTCTCTTTACCACTCAAAAGGTAGCCACATTAGTAAGAATGCATCTACAGCGGTGAGGAATGTATACAACACTGTATTTGTGTCGACAAATACCTGCTAGAAACAGCAATGTAGTGTTTGTAATGCCAAGACAAGCTAAAATAAAAAAAAATGCAGCATTTTTCTGTATCCAAGAATTCATTTCAGCCCTAAGGCAAAAATAATAACAGCATAGGTAGGCAACCAACGGAACCGGCTAACAGAAAGAGCTAAAATAATTTAATTAGTTTTTTGAATCACCATTGCAAACAAGCTGAGTTCTAATGCAAATTCAATTTTAGAATTACTTTGTCCTTGCCTTTGGGTTCCGGGTGTATTTAACATTTTGTTCATAAATTAGATACAAAGGGCTACAGATCGATTACGGTCATCTGCATACTAGCCACGCGTTTGCTACACAGTCGGATGATTAAACACAAAACCTGCATAGTTAAAATTCTTTATACTTCCGCGCTAACAAAAAACTTAACAGACCACTCCAACTTTTGTCTCATCTTCAGACTGATAAGGCCACAAATAACTTTTCATATGAAAATAAGTTACTCAGTTTTTAGATTGATATATAATATTAAATTTTAATTTTAATCTTGCTCGATATTTTAGACTGATAGCGATTGTTGAGTTTATAATTTTTAAAATTATTCAGTGTCCCCAATTAGCCCAACAGCTAAACACTATGACACTTAAATAAAGTTTATTTATTCATTTCAATTAAAAACATGTAAACTGTTCATGCGAGTTGAGTTTTCAAACAAGAACATTTTACCCCAGTTGCAGTCTCTCCAGGCTCCGCGCGCTTACTTTTCACCTCTCCCCATTTCTCAGCCCGTACGAAACACGAAAGAGGCCTCTGCGGAGGAGAGAGCCGCAGTTGGCTTAATATTTACGCAGTGTAAAAGCCACCAAGGTCCTTAATTACTTATATCAGCCGGCAGCACTTATCATCTCGAAGTTGATAAATTGTGTAGTTAATTATCGTATCAGTGATAATGTACTAAGTGTTTCAATTGGCCAATAAGGCAAAACAACAGTTTCTCAAGAAGGCTGTTGCGTAGGCTGGTCCTTTTACGGTCGTGCATCGCGTGGTGCTTGTTTTCTTAACTTTTTTAACACAATATTGGTGTGCCACAATTCAAGCCTGTGATTGGTTTCAACATTACAGTTGACAAAGTGGACCTTTATTGGGTCGCTCAATCGCGTAAGCATCAAAAGTTAAAAGTTTTTCGTCAGTCTTTGAACCGATTCCTGTCCGTTGATCGCAACTTCCACAACTTGAAGCCATTCGAGTTTGAAACTACCCGACTTCAATGGTATGTCAATTCGATTGCTGAAAGCAGTTTAATAACTGCGCAAATACTTCCAAGCAGTTTGTTTATCTTCAGTTTGTAATTCACCTGCGCGCGTATTTTCAACTTTATGGCGTAGGTTTGCTGGATAAATTTTCCCGGCCGAGCTTCGAGTAAAATAAGCTTTTTGGCTCCTTGCCCCTGCGAGGAAATTTACGCCGTCTGAAAAAGCAATTTCCGACCAGAATTTGAGTTTCAGTATGAGGAAACAACAGTGGCAAAAATAATTTAAAATAATGCTTAAAGTAAATGATAACAAACGCAAAATAATGATAGCAACATTTTTTTAAGATTGATAATTGTTGCTTCAGTGGACTAATACAATTATCGAGAGAAGAACTACGAAGATATACATGAACTTTGTCGCAGGCACAATTGAATTAGGGCAATTTTCGAGCGTAATTTTTTCGAGGTTAGGGGAAAGTCATGGATTTTAAGGTAGATACGGATGAAAAATACTTCATGTAGCCTGATTAGACAGTTTTATCTTCACTTTACATTTTTGATATACGTAAATGGTTAATATGGGTAATACGAAAAATAAATTGCAGTATTTAGAAATAAATTGCAGTATAAAGTGCAGTATTACAATTAGCCTATATTAAAAATTAATGAATAAAAAGCTGCTGGAGATACTAAGTTGACGTATTAACACACTTTTCTTGTTTCGAGAAGGCAAAATAATGTCATTGACGTTATATATAACTATTTTCATAAAATTCCGTCACAGGGGTCACCTTAGTTTCATTAGATTTTAAAGAGGGTCTGTTCTACCGACATTTTTCTGTTTGTTTGTTTTTTTTTCAAATTTATCAAACAGCCTCTATGGATCGATTGAAACATTTTGCTGATTAAACAAAACTATATTATATAATAGCCTATAAAAGACAAAAGCAGTAGATATTATAGATTTAACAATTTATATTATTTTATATATCTATTGTTTTTTGGGGTGGTAAACTTGTAAGGAAACTTTTTATTTTGCTGTGAAGTGATTAAAGTATAAACTTGTGGGGTTCCACCCACTCCCCCCTACCTCCCTTTCCAAATGGGTTTATTTTAAACAGGTGTTTCTAGGAATCTATTAATAGGTTCCTATTATTAGTAATTTTAAGTTGTTTTTGTTTTTGTTTTTTAGGGTAAAATGAAACATTTTTCAACACAGAGTGTTTTAGGGAAGACCACCTTTTTATTCACTCTTTTGTTAACAGCATACCCTGGATTGTAAGTATATTTTAGCCTATCTTGTTACTTAAAATATTTCTATTTTCAATCAGTTGACTCGGCTGCGTTATTTCGTCAGTAATTTATTATTCCACGATTGTAAATTAAACAGACCTTCTAAATTGTTTCTTACAGATCTCATGGTGACATCATTTCAAAGCTTTTCAACGGCTACGACAAAGCCCTAAGACCCGATTTTGGTAAGTAAAGATCTTGCACTCAATCGCAGGATAGAGAAAATCTACCAGTTTGTTCCAACGTAAATGTAGGGAAGGGTTACAGGGCGGAAACTCAAACGGGGTGGGAATTCTACGGGGGGCGGGAGCAGAGAGGATGAAAAGTGGGAAGAAATTAGGAAAAATTTCTTCACCATCATCATCATCATTATCATCATTTATTAGCCACTTTAAGATTGGAATATTACAGTAATAATTATGGTAAGGCGAGGAGTCCTCCGAGAAACCACCAGGCTTATAGGGGAGGCAACCTCGGTTATCAATTTGTTAGAAATTTAGTTGTGGATGTGCGGCTAGGTCAATTCAGATTCAATTCATTACAAATTCAGTTATTTTTTTTTAAAAAAAGTAAAAAGGTTGTCGAGCCAGTGATCGATATTGGGAAAGAATTCCAAATTTTAGGACCCTGGTAAAGTATTGTAAACTGCTTAACATAGATTCTTAACATTGTGTAATGCTTTGCAGCAAAAATAGCACAGAGAGGGGGGGACCAGTAGGGGAGGGGTGGGAGCCTGGGAACCTGGAGGATCTCCTATCCCCACCCCCACATGTGTAACTGCTTGCTTTGAACGCGCGAGACTTTGGTCGATTTCTCTTTGAATTGACTTTTTCTTTTTCATTAGAAAACAACAAACCTACGATCGTACAATGTACTTTGACAGTGGAATCTTTTGGAAATATTGAGGAGGCTAATATGGTAGGTACCCTTCAACCACTCGCAGAACCCTAAATTCCTTTCTTTCACGATTTTATTTTAAGTAGGACGATATTCGCGCAACAATACATACAATTCAAATACATTATGAATAATTAAGATAACTAACTAAAAAACAAACAAACAAACAAAAAGCTGTGGAGAAGGATCGAGACAACCAAAAGCGCAGTGGCACCATACTAGCTAGGGATGTCCCCACTTATTAAAATTTAAAATATATACACAAATATACAAATACAAATATTCTAATTATCCATAAGAAAACTTAAAACATTCCTTTTAAAAGTTGCAATACAATACAATAAGGAACGATCACGGTTTTCACCACCTAAATTTGGAAGAAAGAAGAAATGAAATATACTGGACTAAAGTTAGCACCTAACTGAGAACACAAAGCAGTACTCCGGCCAGGGCCGCTGGAACCCGGTCCAGCACACTAATCATTAGGCCACCGCTCATCCGACTATGCAATAGACCTTATTCGTATTCTCGGTATTGGACTGGAACTAGCTTGCAATGGAGGCTAATGCGCGGGAATATCATTAAAAACAGCTTCATGTCATTTGCATTTGAAAGATACCCGCATTAGCCTCCATTGCAAGCTAGTTCCAGTCCAATACCGAGAATACGAATAAGGTCTATTATGATACTTATGATAATTTAGTGCCACAGAGCAATAGTTATCTAGAGAAACGACATTTCTTTTCTTTTATCAACAGGAGTACATGGTGTACACCTATTTCCATCAGTATTGGGTAGATACCCGCCTTGCTGGAAAGCTGAACCGTACCATTACCATAAAAGGAGATGATATTGAAAACATCTGGGTCCCAGATCCCTACTGTTACAACGCGCGTGAATCCAACATGATGATGCCAGACGAAGAAACGCATAGCAATGTAAAAATTAAACCTAATGGCGAGATCGAATACAGTAGAGGGTAAGGTTTTAATCGTTTCAAACGTTTGCATGAAAATATTTTTACGGTCTAAAAAGTCGCTTTCATGAACGTCCCAATTTTAGCACTTCACACAAGTAGCTCGATGAAGCTAACGAAGAACATTTAAAGCAGACCTTATGTCGTTTGCCAATGGAAAAAAAGTGGACGCATTTGACGTCGAAATAAATTGCCATGGCAACGTGACAGGGAGTCATGCGCACACCATAGTTAGCTTTTTGAGGTTCACTTACTGATAACTTAAAAACCAATCGGTAATAGTTTCTCTCAAAGATAACTGTTAGTCCAGTCATGCAAAAAAATATATTGCAAATTGCTGTGGAGCCACCTTTAATTACTTCAGAGAAACCCTTCTCTTAGAATAGCTGGTTTGAAATTTACATTTGAACTAGTGGACATACTCACTAGCCTTACATTTTTCTACAATATTACTGTATTATTTATAGTGCCCAAGTTGCAATCACCACCGGTTTCTAAGCTGCCCGAGAAATATTTACGACCATGTTTATATCTCGTTTATCGCAGGGTAACTCTGCTCGCCTCTTGCATAATGGACTTGAAGGATTTCCCACTAGACTCGCAGGAATGCACCCTCAAGTTTGGAAGTTGTAAGTGACACTATTCAACATAAAAGAGATGGGGGGGGGGGGGTGGGGAGGGACGAGCTCGAGGCTTAATAAATTTCGCGATCCAAAGAGGAGAGAGGAATGTTCAGTTAGTTTAGTTAGTTTAGAAGAGTTTAGTTAGAAGGGGGGTGTTTAAAAGAGGACAGGGCTTAATGTAGGATTTACAATATGTTTTTCTCGATCTAGTAATTGCTGTCGAGCCTTAGCGAGACAGCACACTATTCTTTTCTGTAGGGCGAAAAATCCAAAATTTTCTCGGATGTAAGACTCGAAGCCTGCGCAGTAGAGTATTATCCGGGACAGTTGAAACGACAATCACGCGCACATCACATGGCTGTCAACTTCGAGACGGATTTTTTTCTTCCGCCGTTTCTCTCTCCTCCGCAGAGGTCTCTTTCGTGTTTCGTACGGGCTGGGAAATAGGGAGAGGAACGGGGAGAGGTGAAAAGTAAGCGCGCGGAGCCTGGAGAGAATCGTGTTTTCGCCTTCCTCCCCCCGTGTTTTTTCGCCTTCCCCCACGAAAGAGGCCTCTGCGGAGGAGAGAGGTTTGATCTCGTGAATAAACACGCGCCGACAACAATTAAATCTCCGCTTCTACAAGGTTTACGAAATTGTTTCTAACAGTAAAAAAAACTCTGTACTCAAAGAAAAATAATGTGATTTAGCTAGAAACGATGCACCGAGTATGCTTGCGACATTTTTGCGAGCGAATTTTCTTGTTTCATCATTGAATAGAAACACGCGCCGACAACTGCGGATTTTATCTTCGATGTTTAGTCTAGTTTGAGAAGCGTCGCGACAAGAAATAAATCTCCGCTTCTACGAGGGTTTCGAAGGTGTTAACAACAGTGAAAATCTCCCCAGTCAAAGAAACAAATACGCCGAGTATTCTTGAGCGAAAGATAATCACGCGAGCGAAAGTGATTGTCTGTTGATAATTAACACACTCCGAAAAACGTGATTTCATATTTCGTTGTATCGAAAGCGTCACGACAAAAATTATATCTCTGCGTCCACGATGCAAAAAGTTAATTTAAGTGGCGGAAGACTCTTTTCAACCACTTTCCCCACCCAGCAAACAACAAAGCCTTTTCAGCAATTTCCCAGTGTGGATCAAACAACTCCGTTAATAATTAACACTTGCTGTATTAATTATTACAAATTATCAGCTAGGACCTACTCTGGACACCCCTACCCTAAACTATCCAGACCTGTTGACTGTTCAATTCAGTTAACCCTGTTTCATTCACCTTCGACAGCACTCACTTTCTTAATGAAATTCCTAGTTATAATTTGCATCTTGTCAAACTTATAAGGGAAAAATGCAAACTTATAGGTGCCACAAAGTTTTCGCCAGTTTTCTTAATTTTCAGGACGGATCGTATTTGTCCATTGTGACATAGCGAGGTTATCAGGCCGGAGCTTATCCCGTTTCCAACAGCAGTATTAAAGCAACTAGGAGTATTTCTTCTTCTCCCTAAATTGGATTCTAGTCCATCGAAGGGTTACCCCCCCCCCCCCCCCCCCCCCCCAGCATTAACTTCGCCGGTACCCATTTTCACGCCTGGGTGGAGAGGGGCCCAATAATACAACTCAGTGAAGGAAGATCACAAGCTGGCTAACCGTCTACCGTTTATGGCCAGCTTTCATGCTCAGCGTTTGAGAAATAAAAGACGTTTTTACATCCCAGTTTGCCGCACCGATCTTTTTATGATATTGTTTATTCGGTTAGTCATGCGATGTAAATAATTTTTTTTTACACAATTGTAATTTATTTTAAAAAAATTAAACCATTTTTATTGTAATTGTTAAAATTTGTACGTAATTAAGTCTTATGACTGCAATGCATGATATTTTTGTAATAAATGAGTTATCTATCTAATTTTAAAAAAGCTTTTCTTTTGAAAAATGTTACACATATATAAAAAAAAACCTTATTCTCCATGCAAAATTAAGGTATCGATTCAATGCGTTTTGAAATTTCTGATGCCCTGGATAAACATGTTTCGGGCTGAACTTTCCTTGCCTTAGCACCTTTTTGATAAAAAAAATATAACAAACTCCCCGTAATAGGTAGGACCCCGTTTAGCCTGTTCATTTCTCCATTGTACAGACGGCCATAATATGGAGGACATTATCTTTATGTGGAAATCCGGAGAAACTGAAGTCCCAGTTGGACACACACAAATGGCTCAGTTCGAGTACAAAGGCTCGAAATTGTCATCAGATATAGACTACTTTGCCTCAGGTTAGTTTATTTATTCTTTTATCGACTGATATATTCATTCCCCTGTTCATTAAATAATTAACTGATGGCTTTCTGACGGGTTGATACTCCCTTATTGAAGCTACTATAGGTGACAAAGTGTGTGGTTTTTCGCCATTTCGGTTCAAATAGAGTATAGATGTTGACCATTTTGGTCTAAATGGGATATGTTTTGTGCGCTTTGATCAGCAGTTAAATACGATTCTTAGAATGGTTATCATTGTCATCAAATATCGCCTTTAAATAAAAAAATTCAAACAACGTCTTATGTGATCCAAATTTGACTGTAAGTCCCCCTTAAGAAAAAACAAAACAAAAAAGGTCAGCTTCGAGCCAAAGTGGCGCATACTGCCGGAGCTTATCCCGGTTTCCTTAGCATTAAGCAGCTAGGAGTATTTCTACTCCCCCCCTGGATGGGATGCTAGTCCATCGCAGGGAACCCCCCCCCCCAGCATTATTTCGCCGGTACCCATTTATACACCTGGGTGGAGAGAGGCACTATGAGAGTAAAGTGTCTTGCCCAAGAACACAACACAGTGACCCCGGCCAGGGCTCGAACCCGGAACGCTCGCTCCGGAGTCCGGCGCACTAACCATTAGGCCACCGCGCCTCCCCCCTTAAGAAGTTCATTTTAATTTACTGTGGGACTTCGAAGCCCTTCTCAAATGTTTACGCAAACCGAAGCAGTTCTTAGCTACGGTCTAGTCTGAAATAGCAAAGGGTGTTCGTTTTTGGATCAGTTCTGAAATACATCTGGAAAATCTCATAATTTGGTCTGATATAGAGTAATAGTTTAAGAGGTGCGCCGCATACACACACCCAATTTTTTTGGTGCACCCCCTTCGGTTTCTTGTACACATATAAGGTCTGCATTCATTCACCTGAATCTTCAATGCTGGCTCACCTTTCTAATTTGCTTGTTCTTCTACCTTACATTTCTTTTTTAATTGTTTTCGTAGGGAATTTCTCCACCATGACAGTGACGTTTTCATTTGAACGACGCATCGGCTATTACCTTATCCAAGTCTACTTTCCAGACATTTTTGTCGTAATACTTAGTTGGATTGTGTTCTGGATGGATAAAGACGACATGGGCAACAGAATGACCCTGGGGATCACTTCCATCTTAACCATCATGTTTCTTCTCGGATCTCTCAATGGCAACTTGCCTAAAGTCAGCTACCCAAAGGCTTTGGACTGGTATCTACTGGTGTCATTCAGCTTTGTGTTTTTGACCCTGATTGAATGCACGATCGTTTTTCTCTTTGAATCGAGCGCCAAAGAAGACGAGGAGAAGATTAAATTCAAGGTAACTTACTCAATTTGTTTCCACTGGTTTATGGTGGTTGATCCATAGGTGCTCAAAGGGAGGAGCCATTAGACAGAGGCGTTTTAAACAGAACGGAAGACGAGGGGGAGACACCCCTAGGCCTCCCAGACTCCTCCCCTAGATCTGCCTATGGCTCACCCGGAAATTACAAAAGATGTGTGACATTCACAATTTCCCCTTAGGAAAGACGAAAGTGAAGCAAATTCTCCATTCATCCGTATTTGTACATAGTCTCAAATCTCCAGTTATATTTGACTTAGTTAAATAATAAAGATGGTAAATTTTGAGCTCGGTGATCAATAATGAAGATGAATTTTTTCAACAATGACACGAGCATGGGACAAAGAAAAAAATTTACCATCTTTATTATTTACAACACACTTCAGTGATGATTTCGACATTGCTGATCCTAGCAGTATGCAGGACGCGTGTCACATATTAACCTAGTAAATGGCCCAGCTCACCACGAGTCTCTCGTAGCTCAGTTGGTTAGAGCGCCCAACCGGTATCTGGGAGGCCATGGGTTCGATTCCCGTCGGGGACTCAGAATTTTTCTTTGTCCCATGCTCGTGTCATTGTTGAAAAAATTCATCTTCATTATTTATCACCGAGCTCAAAATTTACCATCTTTATTATTTGTTGTTTTTTCTTTTTATTCCGCTTATTTTAGAAACATGACGTTCCTCTCATGACAAGAATCTCGTCATCAATAAAGTGCGTAGTAGGATCGAAGGGTGATGGAAGAGCTCCCCCAGATGACACCTACAACGGAGTAGCTGATAATGACCTGGAAATGGTTTACCGCGCATCCAAAGAGAACAAAGCCGTTGTGGATGACGTGTCACTCCATAACAGCAGGACCACCAAAAGCAAAAGAAAGGAAAAGATAGCTGACAAAATTGACAAAGCGTCACGTGTTCTGTTTCCACTGGCCTTTGTTGTCTACAATTGTTATTACTGGATTTACTACAGCAACTGATTTGTTATATCCAGAGCAGTGCCCATAATGTAGAATTTGGTGAACTTTTCCTGGCTGAAACGATTCCTGGACATTTGCAAACACATTTTAGTTAATTTTTAACTAACACGGGAAACGTATGTCCAGTTTTGAGAGCCAGCTATGAATACATCAAGGCTTGTAGCTTCCAGTCGGGATCCGTTTCGCTGATGTTTTTATCTTTTTTTCAGCTAGGATGGATACTTTAATCCTTGTTATCTTAATCTCGGTTTTAACCGGTATTTCGTCTAGTTTATCGGCCGAATACTGCTAGACTTACTATATCTGTATTTGTTTTTAGAGATATCTTTCAGCCAGATAAAATTACAAATAATGCAATAGCGGTACATAATCCTCAAAGCCAATCAATTACACACAGAAGATTAATCACTTTGTCGCAGCTGTATTGAACCTATCCTCTTGGTTGAAAGTAACAATTGAACAAAGGGTCTTGTAGAGTAAGTGCTGCTTTTTCTACGCTGTATGTAATTTTCAATATCTTTCGCGTCTCTGTAGTTTGGAGAAACAGATTTTAAGTATAGGGACATTGTTATGTGATTGTCCTTTCTATAAGACAAATTATGTTGATATAATATAAGACAATGTATGGGGAAGTTTTCTATCTTGGTTCATTTAGCTTCTTTACTTAAAAAGTCTCGAGAGGACTAGGCGCCAGCTTATTGTACTAGGATCGTGTAGTAAGGGAGCTTTAGGTTGGCATTTTATTAAATTCAAAATTGCCAAAACCAGGGTATTTGCCCTGTTCAAGGCAATGTACCCACGGAAGACAAGCTTATGAGTCAATGTACGGTCTTTATTTTAAATGTAAATTGATAGCAGCTTTACTCGTATGGGTGTACGTTACTGCCGGTTTGAGCTATGCAGGGGAGATGTTAACTATTCTGGGGTAAATAATAAATATAAGCGACCATTAGTTCAAATCGTTGGACTAATTTCTTTTTGGCTGTATGAATTATGGTAATTGTGCTATGTCAGAATAGAGATTAAGAGTACTGTTGTTTTTGCTATGCTATTCAAAAAATCGTATGCTCCCTTTACATAATGATTATACATGTCTTTCATTGTTTTGATATGGATATGAGTGTAAATAACTGGAAAAGGGCTTCAAGTATCTTTCAATAAACAATACCAGCTTATCGTATGGTCTAGGTATGAAGCTGTCAAGTAAAACTTGAGTGCAAATAAATGCAAAAAGCAACACAGAGAAAGCATCTTATAAAGTGACACAAAACAATAAAACGTAAGGGGTTTTCTACTCAAAGGTGTAAGGTGAGTCACAGACGTCAGTTTTCCCACACCGTGCCCTTCTTCACCCCTATACAATGTTGAATTAACTTTTTGAACATTAATTGATCATGATTTCGCCCGTGGACAAGCTTCGAAAAATTCCTCACTGGAATCGTTCAAGCAAGGGCAAGATATTCTTATATACAGTAAAAAGAAAGACAGACAGACAGACAGACAGACAGAGGCAGAATGTCGTAGGGCTACAGACAAGGAAACAGACAGACAGAAAGACAGACAGACAGACAGACAGACAGGCAAAGGCAGAATGTCAGACAGACAGACAGAGCCGGACACAGACAGACAGACAGAGGAAGAGAAACAGATAGTCACAGAGAGAAACACAGAAACAGACAGATAGACAGGACAAACAGGACAGACAGACAGACAGACAGACAGACAGTCAGGCAGGCAGGCAGGCAGGTAGGCAGACTGTCTGACGCAGATAGACAGAGACAAACAGAAAGACAGAGACATCAAGGCACCACTCAGTTCACTTAAGTATACCAGTTGACAGTTTAACTGGATCAGGTTGGGCAAATAATTCAACAGTACACATTCAAAACAAGGATAGGGAGAGACATACTATGCCAAAAAGGAAGTGCTTAGCCTGCCTGGCAAGTTCTCTGGGAGGAGTGGCTGGGAAAGAGAAAAGGAAATAGAGCTTGCACGGATGTCTTGTGGATTTGAATAGTCTGTCATCTTTATTTATACTTTATCCCCATGGCAAACTGACAGCTACCCGCAGTGAATGCAACAATAGAGGACAAAAAATTAATCAGTACAAATATTTGTCTATAAGGCCCTTTTCTAATTCAATGAAGCACAAAATTTAATGAAAACTTTCATTCTCTTAAGCGTGCTCGAACAAGCTGTTGTTGGTTATGCAGTACGTCTCCTTGTATTCTAATTCTGGTGAGTTTGGTGCTACAACTTTTTATTTGATTTTCCTGTAACATGATTCTGTTATCGAAAGCATGCATCATGCCAACCTCAAGTTCTTGAAAGTCCCGGTGATCACAGAATCGAAACGAAAAGCGTAAATCAGGCGCGAAGGCAAAATTGCGTCATTGACGAAGGTGACTTCAAGTACTGCAGCAGTCGCTGAATTCCATTGACTTTCCTTACACCCAATGGCAGCCTCTCGGCTGTGTATGCTGTTAAGTCTTTTCACTAGCTAGACTTGCTTCAGTGTTACATTGGTGGCTTATCTACTTGCAAGACACAACGCGTTTATAGTGTTATCAGTAGCTCCGTTCAAAACTTGGTTTTTATAAAAGGAGTCATTTAAAATCGTCACGAGCCAGTCTTGTCTTTCGTACGTAATCATAAAGGCTGATGAAATGAATTTAATGTTGGTCGATTAATCACATATTAAAAATATATATTAAGAATAGATGATTGTTCATTGATAGATGATATATAGCGTTGGCGTCGAAAAACTCATTTGCAAAATTATCGTTGTTTTAATAAGCCGTTTTGTCTAGAGATCGAAAAAAAAAATGTTTGTTGGTCTGGATAGTCCAGTGCATTTGAAACCTACACTATAAATAAAAAGGCAATCAAATGCATTGCACTCGTTATTAAACTTGGTTTTAATATTTTTACGTTATTTAGTGAAATACAAACAGCTAGCACGACACCGACCGGTTAGCATGATACCCCGAGGCTCCGTAATAAATATCTGTATCCCAAAATAGCTTTGTGGTTAACTTTGTTTCTTGCTACTTACTCTAGTCTTGATTTGTTATGAATATGTAAGCGATTAACCTATTTCAAAACTGAAAAATAGTTGCAGTATTATTCGGAAAAGTATTGAAAAGAAAACTACAGCACAGAAAAATATGTTGACCGCTCGGCACACTAGGGGTTTCATCCATATATTTTATTTATCTTAAGTGATGTTGATAGTGTTTAACTACGCTCAAGCTAAGGATTGACTCTGGAAGTGAAACAATTATAAGTTTAAGTAAAAAAAAGAACAATTGTTACATGATACTCTTTTGCTGGCATTTGGTACATCTGATAAGCAAAAAATGAAATATACAACCAGGAATGTTTGCAACGCTAGTCATGTTAAAGATTACTCGTTCGTGCGGCTGGTTATGTCATGCGTGAACATGTGCTATAACTGGATAATTTGGAGTTCCACTGTCCCTAATCATTTTGTTTGTTTGTGTGTGCTATTGGTAATGTACAGCTGGAGGCAAATGCATTGATTGATTAACTGATTGATTGACTGACTGACTGACTGACTGACTGACTGACTGACTGACTGACTGACTGACTGACTGACTGACTGACTGACTGACTGACTGACTGACTGACTGACTGGTTGGTTGGTTGGTTGCATGGTTGGTTGGTTAGCTGGCTGGCTGGCTGGGCCGGATGACTGACTGCCTGACAGAAGGATCGTGTACACCAACCTTTAATTTTTAAAAAGCTTTACTTTTCGCTTCTTTATAATCACAACCTAACATTTGTTCAAGCAGATATCCTGATTATACAAGTTTTAGACTCATACGATCGCAATTGGATTATTCATTACAGTCAATCTTAATTTAATAATTAACGTCTGTGTATGGGAGGCTACTTACAGTAGTTTTTGCCCATTTTTTTCAGTAAAGATGAAAGTTCTTTCTACGCACAGCGTTTCATTTCAGTCAAGCTTTTTAGTCATCATCCTTTTGACATCTCTTAGATTGTAAGTATTAGCCTTTTATTTTGTTTATTCCTATTATCCAGGCATAACTAATCGATGACATCAATGGCATCAATGAAATCAATGAGTAATCAATAGCTAGGTAATCGATAGGTAATCAGATGATTAATCATTGATTATTGCCGATGATCAATGAGTAATCGATGACTAATCGATAGGCCACAAAATGTTTGGTTATCGATTAGTCATCGATTGCATCGATTAGTCATTGATTGCATTGATTAGTCATTGATTACATTCATTACTCATAGATATCGTCTCATTCCGGTGCGTAAGCATGCACCATTGCGTACTAAACGCATCCGTGCACGCAAATCAGATTGGATCACACCTCAGCTGAAGGAAAGAATGCATTTTAGAGATACCCTCAAAATAAAAGCCACTAGATCTGGAAGTGCGAGTGACTGGTCACAGTTTAAAAAATGTCGCAATGCTGTCAACAATGAAATCAAGCAGGCCAAGGAACAATACTTTAAAAGTGCATTGCGCGTAAACGAAGGTGACCCTCGTAAGACTTGGCGTATCATTAATGAACTTACTTCTAGACAAAATCACACCTCTTCAGTAAAAGAGATTAAGTTTAACAACAACAGCATTAGCGATTCTCATGAGCTGTCGTCTGCTTTTAATAATCATTTTTCTAGTGTTGGACTGAAACTTATTGATGATATTCAACAAAGTGGAAATATTCCATCTTATTTCGATTACCTTGAGGAGACCGAGCATAGATTTGAACTCAACACGATAGAATGCTCAAAAGTATTCTCTCTATTGTCTAAACTCTGTAAATCTAAAGCGACGGGCCTGGATAAAATCTCCGCACGACTTCTTCGCGAGTGTGCTGATTTGGTCGCCAGCTCTCTTTGCTGTATCTTTAATAGATCTATTATATCTGGTATATTTCCCACAGAATGGAAATTCACCAAAGTCGTTCCACTATTCAAACAGGGTGAACGTTCAGATTTAAATAACTATCGTCCTATTTCTATAATTCCTGTTGTCGCTAAAGTCTTTGAGAGAATCGTTTACAATCAATTTTATGAATATTTAACTGAAAACAATCTAATTTCCAGTAGTCAATCAGGGTTTCGTTCACTTCACTCCACTGCTACCGCCCTGCTTGAAGCCACTGAAGCCACAGATAACTGGGCTTTTAATATTGACAAGGGCAACGTTAACGCTGTTGTTTTTCTAGATTTGAAGAAGGCCTTTGACACCGTCGATCACACAATCTTGCTATCAAAATTGAAAGCCTTTGGTGTCACAGGTGTCACGTATAACTGGTTTAATTCCTATTTGGATGATCGAAAACAAAAGTGTTTTGTGAACGGTTGCAATTGTCTCTCGGACAGTAAACCGCTATTGTGCGGCATCCCCCAGGGTACAATCCTAGGTCCACTTCTCTTTTTACTCTATATAAACGACTTGCCCAACTGTCTCTCTATTTCACAACCTAGGATGTACGCAGATGACACGCACTTAACCTTTGCCAGTAACGATGTTACCCTATTAGAAGAAAACATGAATAATGAGTTAGCTAAAGTTTCTGAATGGTTAATTGCAAATAAACTCACTCTTAATAAGTCTAAGACTGAGTTTATGTTGCTAGGGTCAAGGCAAAGGTTAAGTACTTTGAGTGGACCTTTGTCCTTCTCAATAAATGGTGACTCTATAAAGCAAGTTGAATTTACAAAATCCCTTGGTGTATATATAGATAAGAACCTAACTTGGAATCTACACATTACAAATATTTCTAAAAAGATTGCATCTGGCATTGGCATCCTAAAGCGTAGCAGGTCTTTTGTTCCATTTAAGACATTACTATGTATCTATAACTCTTTAGTACAACCCCATTTTGATTATTGTAGTGTCGTTTGGGGGAATTTCAATAAAACTCTGGCAAGTAAACTACAAAAACTGCAAAACCGTGCTGCACGTATCTTGACCTCTTCTTCCTACGATGCCAATGCTGATGATCTTATTGCAAGACTTGGCTGGAATAAACTCGATGTCCAATTTAAATTTAAAACAGCCGTCATGGTCTATAAATCACTCAGTGGTCTTGCACCTGACTACCTTAGGACAATGTTTTCTAATAGAAGCGATACGTGTACCTATTCACTGAGAGGGTCCGCGGGTAAACTAACTGTTCCGCTGCCCCGCACTAATTTTCTTAAAAAAAGTTTTAGCTATAGAGGTGCGGTGCTGTGGAACAGTTTACCTGTCGACCTACGGCAAGCACAAACTCTCACTAGCTTTAAATCCGGCTGCAGCAGTTTCGTTTTTGGCTAGAATCAATGTAAATATTAACAACACACGGCATTCATGGAAAGCAGGCATTTCTTTTATTATAATTTATTATAATTAATCATTGTAGACGACTAATGTAATTTAAATTTATTTATTATGTAAAATAGGTATAAAGTAATTTTAAATAATGTATTATGTAATTTAAGTCCTGATGTTTTTACCGTGTTGAAATAAAGTTTTCTTAATACAACTGCTTATGCCGGCTGTTTCCCCGAAGCAGTTTTACTTTGCTGACAAACATCAACCGAGCAAAATCTATAACCACGTAGTCGATTCTTATCAGCGAACTTGTTAGTTTCATTTTCAGACGAGTTAGTTCGTGTTAAGTTGTTTTGTTAGTGAATAAAGAGTTGGGTAAAGTGAAATATCAGAAATATTGCACAATTAAGAATCATCTGTTTTTGTGATAAGCACTTCACGTCTCGACATGCCAGAAGGTTTATATTTGACCTTTTATGAAGGTGTAATTTCGTCAGCAGAAACGCCAGTTACGAAGGAAAATACGTCTTACACAGATAAAAAATCACAAACGAAAAAAATGGTACAAGAAAGCAAGAAATGTGTCTTTTGTGCGCAGCATTATAGTCAATGAGTAATCGATGGGTCATCGATGAGTTATCAATAACATCAATAGGTAATCAATTACATCAATGAGTAATCGATGTCATCGATGAGTAATCGATAGGCCACAAAATTTTTCGGCTTCGATTAGTCATCGATTACTCATTGATCATCGCCAATAATCAATGACTAATCAACTGATTACCCATCGATTACTCATTGATTACCAATTGATGTCATTGATCATCGATTAGTTATGCCTGGTATTATACGTGATCTTAAATAATATAGATTTAATAGGTTTTAAATTTCTTGTCGTTTGGGAGCTTTCTGAGCCTTTTCAGATTCAAACCAGAGATTTTTTTTAACAGTCACCCGTAACTATTTGTAAATTACATGCTATAAAGTCTGTGGCATATAGCTAAAATCAGCCAATAGGAATGCTTTATTATTGCTGATCCAGCATTTTCAAAGTTCTCTCGTGCACTCGATTTATGTACTAATATGTGCGGGCCGACTAGCTAGGAGTATATAATAATGATTGTAGAACTTAAATCTTTCATTCCCAGGTGAAGGATTATTTTCTTCTTGCTGGCTGCTGTTTATTCAACTGTCCTACTGCTTAAATTTTTAAAACAGCATTGAAAATCAAAAGCTGCTCAAATGCATGACTCTAGAATTAAACGGAAATTTCTGCTGCACGCCCAGTTATTGCATACACAGTCAGAGTATAATTTGCTTATTACTTTCAACAGTATTGCTGGTGATGACGATGTGATTTCAAAGCTTTTCTCTGGCTACGACAAAGCTATCGGACCAGATTTCGGTAAGTACGTATGACGGAGCCTAGATTACGTTACCGCTGACTGCTTTTATATTCGTGTCTGAAGCAAACTAAATTTTTTTTCGCATACCTTTTAGGAAAGGGAAAACCTATAACCATTTTTGCAAGCATCTTTATCGAATCGTTTGGAAATATTGAAGAAGCTAATATGGTATGTGCTTAAAATAATTGTGCCTTTTACACTGTGTAGACCGACTTTATTTTCCATTTACTCAAATAATGCTTTGTTATATTCAAGCTAAAGCATCATCCTTCTGCTATAAATAAATGAGCCTGATCAAATACGAAGAAATATACTCGGAAATCATCATCATCGTTATCATCGTCATCATCATCATCATCATCATCATCATCATCATCATCGTCGTCGTCGTCGTCGTCGTCGTCATCATCGTCATCATCAAGTACCACCACCACTATCACTACCAACCACCGCCACTACTACTACCACTAACCACCACCGCCATCATCATCATCATCATCATCATCATCATCCAGTCATCATCAACAACCACCACTTATTGACCACCAACACTATCACCACCAACCACCCCACCAACGCCATCATCATCATCATCATCATCATCATCATCATCATCATCATCATCATCATCATCTTTACCATCTTCATATTCGTCGTCGTCGTCGTCAAGTTACCATAATCAGGGGAGGTTGAGGTGATACCCAACCCCTTACCGGCCCTGGGGTGTCAGGGTTTATCTGTCTGGCTTGCTCTCCCCTTATTCACAGGTGCCAGACACTCGCATTTCAGCATTTTTGGGAAAAGCACTGAAATTTTTTATCAGTACCTTGCCGCATAGCTCCCTGAAGTAAAACCTAATGTGTAATATTTTCGATCTCTGCGTCTTTCAAATCGACAGGAGTACAGAGTATACAGCTATTTTCGACAGTCATGGAAAGACCCACGTCTGGCAGGGAAATTTAACAGTACCTTTACCATAAAAGGCGGCGAAATAGACAATCTTTGGGTACCAGATCCCTATTGTTACAACGCACGTGAATCGAATATGATGATGCCGGATGAGGAAATTCACACCTTTGTTCGCATTGAACCCAGTGGAGATCTTTTATACAGCAAAGGGTGAGTCCTAAATTCTAACAAGCGATCAGTCAATCAAATCATATTTTAAAGGCTAATGATACAGCTTATTTTAGTAATAATGAGTGGCTTGGGAAATAACTCTTATAAATGCGATAATATTTTTTTGTTGGACCCAGGCTCAAGAGCCGTTAGGTTCGAGATCTGGCCGAAGTTTTTTTGTTGTGTTCTTGGGCGAGACAATTAGCATTCACAATACTAACTCCCTCTCCACAAAGAGGTGAATGAGTACGACCAAACCTTTTAGGGCAGTGTGATAAAATTTTGCAGGTAAATGAATGCTACAGAAATCGTAATTGAATAACCGGCACATACTGTCAATATAACCCCCCAGGCTGTTGTGCTGCCTTGCATGGTGATGCTTATGCGGATTAGTAGCTTGCTTGATCGACTGATTGATTGATTGCTTGCTTGTTTGATTGATTGATTGATTGATTGATTGATTGATTGATTGATTAATTGATTGATTGATTAAGTGAATGATCTACATGATATTATGAGTACGAGATCCCTGTATGAAGCCTCTAAATAGTTAAGTACAAGTTATATTTTATATCGTTTTGTCGCAGGGTAAATCTCCTCGCCTCTTGCGTGATGGATCTCAGGCACTTTCCCCTGGACTCTCAAGAGTGCTCACTCAAGTTTGGCAGTTGTAAGTGTTGTGCTAGCAAGATTAATGAACAAATAGGAGTAGATTTTTATATAAAAGACAATAAAGTTTTGGGGAAAAAAAAAATAAAAAAAAAAAACCAACCGGACATACCAGGCCTTGAACACATAGTAAGGATGCACGTGCACGCCCTTGAGACTCCTTAGCAGCTTACCCAAACATTTGTTATTGAAGATAACGACCATAAATTGCTGAATATCCTGCTCCTGATATTAAGTTTCTGTGTTTTTTTTTTCTCTCCTCTACAGATGCGTATACCACTAGGGACATCATCTACGAGTGGGTCGCTGGGGCAACTGAAGTTGTTGTTGGAAACACAGAAATGGCTCAGTTTGAATACAAAGGCTCCAAATTAAAGTCTGGTGTAGTGGTAGTTGATACAGGTTAGGATTACAATCATTTCTCTCTAAAACGGACACAATCGGGACCGGCTCCAACTGTCCGTTTAATTTTAGAGAGGTGTCCTTCTTATAGGGAGTTTATATTAGTTACAGTAAAATGACTGAAAAACGGTAGGGACGGGACAAACACCATGTAGGGTCCGTCTTATAGAGGTGTCCGTTAAGAAAGAGTTGTCTGTACAATCAACGCTCCCAATTTCAACGGTTTTAGATATCTTTAGCGTTCGTCAGCAGAGTTGAAATGTTGCATCTATAGCCATTGTTTTCTCCTTGTTATTCTACTTTTGTCCATGTATCCCCCCAGCACTCCACCCTTGATGTTGAGCGAGACCTTGTTCCCAATGGGGGGGGCCGGGGGGGCCGGGGCCCCCCCTTTTAAAACCGGAAAAAAATTTCAGGGGGGGCCCCCCTATCTTCCTAGGTCGGTTCCCCCACAACCTGAAAGTCTAGGTCCGCCCCTAAAGCTGCAGAAGTAGAATCGCTTGCATGCCATTTCTGCAGCATTGCGGGGAACATTTTCCATGTGTTTACTAAGTTCACAGTCAATGTTGTGGTATCTGACACGGTCCGGGTCTCAAATTATTGCAATTACGCTTATCTCCGATCCCTACTAAAACAATGCTTACCTTATCTCTTACAGGGAATTTCTCAACAATAACGGCCACGTTTTCCTTTCAGCGGCGCATCGGCTACTTTCTTATTCAAGTGTATTTTCCAACCATTTTTGTCGTAACGCTAAGTTGGATTGTTTTTTGGATGGAGAAAGATGATATTGGAAACAGAATGGCGCTGGGAATCACCACCGTCTTAACTATCATGTTTCTTCTTGGATCTCTAAGTGGCGACTTGCCTAAAGTCAGCTACCCAAAGGCTTTGGACTGGTATCTGCTGGTGTCATTTAGCTTTGTGTTTTTGACTTTGATTGAATGCATGATCGTGTACCTTTTTGCGAAGAGAGGCAAGCAAGATGAGGATCAGATGAAATTCAAGGTAAATGCTGTGCGATATGCAATAACTTACATAGCTGACTAGGTACAAAAACTGCCACAATGGCAATACCACTGTGGTGTGATACCCCGGGGGGGGAGCCCTGTATATTTTTGGGTGGGGGTGTGCCGCTGCGAATTTAAAGCCCTTACCCAATACCAGACCAGCTGATTTCTGCAACCCTATGCAAGACTAGATACCAAAAATCCCTACCTATCCCAGACTTTCTTTTTTAGAACTCAGTGTTTTAATGGAAAACCATCTGTCAACAACCATGCCGCGATGATTTTATTTACGTTTAGGAAATCCTCTTTCTCTTCTGAGTTTCTATTCCGATTCTGGACTTAATTCGTCATACCAACGATCAGTTTCACGGCAAATGCTACCCTTTGCTAGACCAAAACTTTCTGATTTCTATACCCTATCCCAGACTAAACTGCCTGAAAATCTGATACCCTTCACAGCGGCACACACCTATATAGCTCATATATGGGAGTGTCCCCCGGGTGTAATACTAAAAAAGGAACAAAAAGATGGATTTCCGTGGGTAAGATTGAGAAGGATTTTCTTATAAAAGACAGACTGTCAAATGTAGGCCAATTATTTTTTCCTAGTTTTTTTTTTGGAAGGGGAAGGGTTATAGGGGGTTTGAAAATTTCACAATATATCACATACAATATATCACATACCGTGGCTTCTATACATGTACAATACCACTTAGTTAAGCATAGCCTAATTTCTGAAAATGTGATACATTATAGTTGATTCAATTCATCCCAGAGTACTATATCTTGTACTTGTATTGTATGTTGTAATTAACCTTTGGAAAGTGTAACTGTGCTTGTTTTACACATTTTTGTTTTAGAAAGATAAAATTCCCCTCTCAAAAAGAATGTCCTTATCATTTAAATCACTGATTGGCTCCAGGAATGACGTTAATTCTCCCTCAGCCAATGGCGACATCAATGGTGGTACAAATATGGGCTCAGATGACATTGAGATGGCTTACAGAGCAACCAAAGCTAACAAGGCCGTAGTGGATGACGGGCCTTTTGATAGCAGCACTAAAAACAAAAAGATGTCCAAGATAGCTGACGCAATTGACAATGCGTCGCGTGTGTTGTTTCCATCGGCCTTCATCGTTTACAATATTTTCTACTGGACATACTATTAACTGGCTATAGAAAAGGTCATTTTCGTTTTTTTTTACAGGCGACTTTTGATGCGATTTTTGTCGCCTTTTCCAGTTATTAATTGAAACTTTTGTCGCGCTCGAGCTTGCGATCAAAATCGCCAAAAAAATCTCAAGTGTAAAACAAGCGGTTATTTCAATGCGATTTTTCCCGCAAAGAGACAGATCGCGCCCAAATCTCCGCAGCTTACACTTGCGATTTTCGTGCGATTTTCATCGCGAGGTCAAGCACGACGAAAGTTACATTGGAAAGCGCCACAAAAGTCGCGTCAAAAGCCTCTGTGTAAACTGGCCTTTTGAAAAGACACGTCTGTGACACTTACGCATGCAAAAGGTAACCTGATGGCAGCTATTTTATGGGTGCAAGTTGCTACCAGTTTTAGCTTAATCTGAACCTTTTTTAGGATACTGTTCGAGGACTGTGTAAACTGGGCGTTCGGAAAAACACGTCTGTGTACCGTAGGATGACACTTACGCATGCAAGAGGTAACCCGATGGCAGCTATTTTATGGGGGCAAGTTGCTACCGGTTTTAGCTTAATCTGAACTTTTTTTTCAGGATACTGTTCGAGGACACACGCACTGACGTTATTTGATTAAACGTTCGACACGTATGCGAGCATGACGTGTATTATTGAAAAAAAAAAAACGTCTGAATGTACGGTACTATAATTGTTAAACTAATTTTTCTTTCCTGCACAGATAGGGGAGCTGTCTTCAATAATTTTAATGATCGTAATATTAGAATAGACTGCAAGAGCATCTGTTTATATGCTATTCAAAGTCACATTTGAAGACTTCGTTAAGACATGTAGCTAAGTGTATATTTGAAAGGGGCTTTATGCATCCTTCAATAAATAATATCTGCTGTATCATAGTGTTGTTAGCTGATTTAAGCTGTGAAGTAGAGCTTGAGTATAAATAAAGGCAAAAGGGATTTTCTACTTATAGATGCAGTATATGGTTAGCAATAGACTTAACTCTCGCTGGCCTTGCAGCTAACAGCACTGATAAACCATCCTTGCATGGCAGACATTCCGAAATACTAATTATAATGCATGGCTGGCACTTTGGCAATGGACACTTTTAATGGGCCAACATTTCAACTAGTACATCTAGTCTTCTTCAGGGCCAGTGCTATAATGAAAGGAATAATGGTTCTGAGAGAGATCCGGCAACAAATAAGTACTGGGTTTTACTCTGCGTTGTCCCTTTAAAAATTTAATTCCGAAATAGCTAGTGGGTAATAGGTTCACCAGGCCCACACAATGGAATTCTTTATGCTTAGACGAGTCATATTACACAGATAGACAGACGGACACAGACAGACAGACAGACAGACATAATTAAATAAAGGAGGTAGAAAGACAGAAAGAGAGGGAGACCTTTTGACAGACAGGCAGATATACAAACGGACAGACTGAGGCAGTGCGACAAAGACAGACAGATAGATAGATAGATAGACAGACAGACAGACAGACAGACAGGCAGACAGGCAGACAGGCAGGCAGGCAGGCAGGCAGACAGACAGACAGACAGACAGACAGACAGACAGACGGACGGAAGGACGGACGGACGGATAGACAGACAGACAGACAGACAGACAGATAGATATATAAAGATCTAGTTGGCCTAATTAATCGCCATTACCGATTTAGACATTTAATATAGGGAAAGACAATTGACGCACAAAACGTGGCGGTATATTACCAACGAAAATATCGCTCGTTAGCTCATTTCCGTGATCAAGCGTCATGCATGATATATAATGATGACCCAAGAAGAAAATGACTGTTCTTTTTTAAAGTTCACTGAATGGAAATTAGCATCTGATCTTGAAATAATTTAATTACAGTAAGTAAGCAGCTATTATTTGTTTACTGAAAGTCTAGTATTTCTTGCTTATATTGGTAATATTTATGTGGTTTATCATGATCTTCATATCAAAGTGCCGGCCACCCGCAGTTAATGCTAACAAAAGCCTACTAAAATGTATTGTAGAAAATGCAAATACTAATCCATGCGGCTCTTTTCTAAGCACGAAACGTAATTATAGCTTCCAGACATTTTTCTTGCGTGTCTACACAAGTTGTTAAACGTATCTTCGTACTCTGGTGAGTTTGGTGTTAACTTGTGTATTGCTTTTCCTATAACACGATTACGTATCCTACTTTTGAAGCAGAACAGTGATCAAAGAAGCGATAAAGTAAGTGAACGCATGAAATGTTGCGTCACTAAGTAAACGAAGACAGCTGCACTACAACATGCAGTCGGTTATTAACGTTCCATTGACTTATCTCACGCACGCCTTTAGTCACTCAGTTGCACATGATAAAAGCCTGTCATGTTTTACAAAGTTTGTCTTTCTATGTGCTTTTGCATCTAAAATATTGCAGGACACTTACAAATAGTGTTTTATCGTCTAACCATGTAGCCCCATTAAATTTGTTTCTGATTAGCTTTCACTTGAGTCAAAATCGTCAATAGTCCGTTTCGTTTTTGAATGAACATGCTACAGTCACGAATTTGCTGAGTTATAAAGGTTGCCGGGTCACTAACGAATAGAATTGCTCTCGATGCTTGTCGATCGACCACATTTATTTTTATGATGGCGACCAGACTGATTTTTCAAATTACCATAGTTAACTTGTTTAGAGGACGAAAATAATCTTTCATGAAGGATAGTATAGTACATGGGAAAAGTGCATGTAAAAATGCAACCAAATGCATTGAACTCAATTACTTGGAGTTGATAGCAGTTTGACGAATTATGTAAGCGAGGACACCAAAAGCTAAGCAAACGTTTAACACCCCCGAGGCTTCATTAATAACTGAATTCCTTTCTGTGTCAAAAAATATCCTTGTGGTTAACCCGGTTTCAGTTGCCACTTTGGTTTGATTGGTTATGACGTGGCAAGGGATTTTAAACTCTTTTACCCTCTTAAACTTGAAGTGCCTACTTAAATCTGGTAAACTAATCTAATCATTTGACAAAATATTGAAACACAAACAGCAGCACACAACCCATTTGAATACTCCGCAGACTAGGGTTAAATCCATAGACTGTAAGTATGAATGCAGTATTAATTATTGTCTTGACATTTTTCTCTGGGATCGAGTCAAGTAATTAAATTAAAAATTTATACAGTTGCGCTTTCGTTTGATACATCTGATAAGCAGCAAATGGAATTTACAACCAGGAATGTTTTTAATATTGAAGATGGACAGTCCTATGGAAAGATCTATCCAAGTTCTATAAGATGCAAATCACAAACATCTGCTGACGTGTAAATTGCTGACGTCATAAGTGGCAGAATGGCCATTCCTCCAAATCCCGGAATAATCCGGGCTTAGCATGTTAAGGGTTAAGTGCTGTCATTTTTCTGATGTACAAAATTTACCTTCAAATTGACGGAAACCTAAAAAAAAAAACATCTAAATAATAGTTTTCTAAGGCAGAGAAACACCAAATAAGTAATTATAAGCCCAAAATAATAAACAGGATGGTTACGACTGTGTAGGATTAAGACAGATTACGAACGACAAACTTGTAAAACTTGGCCAAGTTTTTCGAGATGCGCTGTCGTCCATGACGTAGTCTTGTCTGCTTTACTTTGCAAAACCTCCATTACGAACAATACTAAAATTAAGTTCATACCAAAAAGCGTTTGTTGTTAGTCCCCTGACTCCAACTGTATGGTAACAAACTGACACACACATCAAGCCACGATTAGCAACAGTGGTACTTCAAATAATCTAATTATAGCATTGTTTACGCATGACATATTCAGCGGAACGAACGGCGACTATTGTTGCAAATATTGACTGCATTCCGACAGAGCTAATCGAAAAAAACGTGATCAGTTTTTGGTGTAAAATTGGTGCTAAAACAGGCCAAAATACCCGTACTTGATCATGATCTCCTTTCCAGGGTTTTCCATTGATTCAGGTCAAAACTTTTCAGGCCAGTAGAAGGGGTGCACAGAGTAAAAGATAGAGAGAATAAGAAAGCAGAGAAAAACGAAAAGGAAAGGAGCAAGGAAAAAAATCGGAACGGTTCAGCAAAAAAAAAAAAAAAAAAGTCCAAATTTTGGCTTATGCGCACGCGCCAAAGTAAAACATTGTACATTTTTACATGGAAATTACATCAAAATCTTCCTGCATTGTCAGAAAGTGCATTTTTAGCAAATTTAGAGAAAATTTGGACCGTAGAGCCAAGAAAATCGATTAACGGTTAAAAAAATCGCGTTTTTGGGAATAATTAATTTCAGCATATTAAGGGTTAAAATATTGTGACATAACCTTCTTTAACTTCTGTGCTCCTATCAAACATACATCATACTACAACTTTCTGTATTTTATTTGTGAGTTGAGACCAACCGAATGCTGTTTAATGAGTCGACAAAATCGTTTATTATATTTGTTGTATAAGCCGATCTATAGCTGTTAGGGAATGGAGCATTAGAATCTCTAATGTTTTATTGCCATGGAGACTTCTTATAAAGCAGAGCCTTATTAAAGGAGCACTAGCTAATCATGAGTATGGCTTTGAAGCGTGAAAAGCCAAAATACGTATTTACATCAATGGAAGCCCAAAAATAATGGTCTAGTCTCATTAATAATTATGCTTGTGCATGCACTGAAGCTATTAACAAGGGGGTTTTCTTAAGTTACCTATCTTCAAAGTTTTGAACTCAAATTGAACAAGTCGGCAGACTTTTTCAAATTCTTCCCGAGTTGTGTCGTGGAAAAAAAATCGCTTTTAACTAATCACATTTTTCTCTCCTTTCAATACTTTCAATAATTCACGTAACGTCTTCATCTTGGTGTACTTAGACACAATTTTACAACCATTTTGACCAAACCTGTAGAAAACCTTGTGATAGTGCCTTTTAAACTTTGCATCAAGTGCAATAACTTTATACTAACCGTTTTTCGATTGTTATTTATACAACTACGGGTTTGTGCAGCTTTCTCATCATAACCCAGTCTCTAGTACTAGTCGGACTTTCTGGATCACAACTTACGGGATTAGCTTAGCCTCTTACTATTGGTTGTTACTTATTTCTTCCAGCAAAGATGAACGTTCTTTCCACACAGAACGCTTTGTTTCAGTCAAGCTTTGTAATTATTCTTCTGTTGATATCCCCTGCATTGTAAGTATTAACCTATCCTTGTTTATAATTATAATGGTCTGTACAATTATACTTACTTATGTTATGTTCCCGGGTTGGAAGGTTTTAATGCATTTCATTGTCAAAATAGAGAATCTTTTTTTTTTTTACCTATATCAGTCTTATATATATGATCCGATATCTCGAGCTAGTTGATAATAATCTATTCTTTGACTCCCATACCTTTTTCGGCATAAAGAGTACAACAAGCAATAAAAATAGAAAAATATGCGTCTCTTATTTATAACTGATAAAATAGATCGAAATAATTTGCTTGTAATAATTACTTCTAACAGTATTGCTGGCGATGGCGATATGATTTCAAAGCTTTTCTCTGGCTACGACAAAGCTACCAGACCGGATTTCGGTAAGTAAATAAATATTTGTTAAAACTTATTTTAAATATTTCGGATATAAGACGGGATACAAAATCATAAAATGTTTCCATACTTTTTCTCTTCTCCTTTTCAGAAAAAGGAAACCCACGACCATCCATTCAAGTATCTATATCGAATCCTTTGGAAATATCGAAGAGGCTAATATGGTATGTGTCAATCACTGCACTCATATTGCGTTTGCCCAACTTAAAATACGGCAACATCTTTTCGTTATATACGAGTGGATTACACTGATCAAGTAACCGAGAAAGATACTCCGCGAATATATTGCCATCCAGTTGTCAGTAACGGGTTAGCTAATGACGGATAAACTGTACTTGCAGATTTTAATTTTATCAGGGGTAAGGGGTTTTTCTGTCAGGATTTCCTTCCCCTTGGCACAGATCAGGTTATTTGAACGTGTAAGATTCTCGCCACTGTTGCTTAGTATTATCAGGGGCTACAGTATCAAAGAAGGTGAGCTAAGGTGCGACATACAGATTCACTGGCTAAGCTTATGTTTTGACGAAAAGGTTTTCTTAGCAGTTGTTGGCAAAGCATTGAGGCCACTTTGCCCTCAGGTTCTCAGTCTGAAGTACTAAATAATGTGTTCGAGTCGAGTCCGCTATGTGAGAATATGATAAATATGGGCTCGCCCTACCTTCATGTAAAAACTCATGAAGTGACTTACCAGATGGCAGAAAGTACCCCCGACCGGAAGTTGGGAGAGGATTAAGTCGCTAGCTACATAAAATCATTTATTTCCAGTCTTCCTTGTCATCAATATCTTTTTATTAATCATCAGGAATTCAGAGTATACAGTTATTTTCGACAATTATGGAGAGACTCACGGCTCGCCGGGAAGCTCAACAGTACCTTTACCATAAAAGGAGGTGAGATCGACAACATTTGGGTCCCAGATCCCTTCTGTTATAACGCACGTGAAACGAACATGGTCATGCCAAACGAAGAAATCCATAACTTCGTACACATTCAACCCAGTGGAGATATAGTGTACAGCAAAGGGTAAGTTAAAAATTCTGACAGGGGCGCATTTGCAGCTCGAAACAGAGATTGACTTGAGTATTCACGTTTCTCAAGCTTTTTACTTTATCACTGAGTACACGAACACAAATGTAGTTCAGATAAGGGAAGAATTATTTTACCAATTAGAGCATATTTGCAACAATGGGGATTTTTCAAAGCAAATAGCAAACAGCCAGAGGAAAGTTATCGGTTCTCTCTAATTCACTACGTTGTGCTCTTGGGCAAGACACTTTCACCTCACCACTCTCCCCCCGGTGGGGCTTTTTCCAAGGAAGGTTACAAATGGGTACCGGCGAAGTGTAGCAGATCTCGCAAGCTTCTAGTTTGTATCATAGTCCTCTAGTGTAGGTCGTCTAGTGAAGCAGTTGCTATTGTTATGGGGGCAAGGGGCATTTATTCCTGTTGTTTCTTCTAGATCTATTGTTCTCTCAAACGGTAGCGAGCCATTCATGTGAGAACTTGCGAGACCCTTGAGTTGTCGAGTTCGACAGCTCTTGTTAATATAGATTCAAACATACTATAAGTGTAAATGTTTGAAGTTAAAATATTCGCATTAATGTCTTCTGTATTGCAGAGTAGTTTTGCTTGCTTCCTGCGTGATGAATCTGAGGCATTTTCCATTGGACTCTCAAGAGTGCTCACTCAAGTTTGGAAGTTGTAAGTGTCGATCTTGTAAGATTGTGAGACAAACGACATTCCATGCTAGAATTTCTCAATATACATTATATGTCAGGATAGTGGAAAATTGTGAACAGTGGTCCTGATGTAAAACAGACTTGAGAATTTCCATCTTATGAGTTTAGGGCGGCTGTAAACAGCTGATACTATTATTAACAATGGAATCAAACGAATACCCAACCAGGGTGTAGTCATTTTCTTGTTGTAATACCATACCATGGATACAGTATAATCTGTTAAAAACACCCATAATGCTTTCAACTCAAAAAAGAGTAAATCAGCAGGTTAAGGTCAAAAAAATTCTGTAAAGGGAATTCAGAGCCACCTTAAATTATCGAAAACTTAAAGGTGGCTCTGAATCTTCTGTACGGAATTTGCTAGTTACTGTTGCCAGCCTCCTTTATATGAGAACAGTGTCCGACTCGGGAACATGAGATCAGGATCGGACCATGATTGTTGAACATTGCACTCCTGCCATCGTTCTTGACATGTTTTCTTTTCCTTTTTCCTTCTTCACAGATGCATATTCCACAAGAGACATCATCTACGAGTGGGTCCCTGGAGCAACTGAAGTGGTTGTTGGAAACACAGAAATGGCTCAGTTCGAATACAAGGGCTCCAAGTTAACGACGCATGTAGATGTCTTCAGTGTAGGTCAGCAGTCAGATCAAACATTGCATCCACAACTGTCTATTTCGATCATAATTTCCCATTTATTATTCTAATTTTGAATTGCTTCGTGTGCCAGTTATGTTGCTGTGGACGGTGCGCAACTTTGCACGCATTATTGCAGAAGATGAATAGTTTTCTATTCTTCCAACGTATGAATCGAACGGTTAATTTCCATGTGATTCTCCAATATTTACCGTGCAACCTAACGCACAATATCGTAGCAAAGTTATCAACCATTTCCCGCCCTTTGACTATTCAATAACTATCTCACTACCTAAATCACAGAAAAAAAAGAACGACAGCTACAGGTTCCGTCTTCTTGCCTTCTTGATTCAGCATCTCTATGACGTTATTTTAAACAACAGGACTGGCATGCTCCGCCAGCAATATTGTGCGGGTGTTAAAACAGTTTTGTATTCTTATCTTTTTGCAGGGAATTTCTCAACAATAACAGCCACGTTTTCCTTTCAGCGGCGCATCGGCTACTTTCTCATTCAAGTGTATTTTCCTACCATTTTCGTCGTGACGCTAAGTTGGATTGTTTTCTGGATGGAGAAAGATGATATTGGAAACAGAATGGCGCTGGGAATCACCACAATCTTAACCATCATGTTTCTCCTTGGATCTCTCAACGGCAACTTGCCTAAAGTCAGCTACCCAAAGGCTTTGGACTGGTATCTGCTGGTGTCATTCAGCTTTGTGTTTATCACCTTGATTGAATGCATAATCGTGTACGTTTTTGCATCGAGAGCCAATCAAGACGAGGATGAGATTAAAATCAAGGTAAGTTGTGTGCGTACATACTAGTATGTTAACTTCACCGTTGTGTAACCACTGTCTTTTAAGAATTTATATTGGTACGTTTCCTTTCGCTAGCTGCTTGGTTTTACCTGGAAATACACTGAACTTGGACGTTATAGTTAACCTTTGCATAGCAATTATGGTTTCTTTTGCTTTTTTTTTGTTCTAGAAAGAGAAAATTCCTCTCTCGAAAAGAATGTCCACGTCATTTAAATCAGTGATTGGCTCCAAGAATGACGTCAATTCTCCCTCAGCCAATGGCCACATCCCTGGTGTTACAAATATGGGTACTGATGATGACCTTGAAATGGTTTACAGAGCAACCAAAGCTAACAAGACCGTGGTGGATGACGGGCCACTGGATAGCAGCACTGAAAACAAAAAGATGTCAAAGATAGCGGACGCAATTGACAAGGCGTCACGTGTGTTGTTTCCACTGGTCTTCATTGGCTACAATATTTTCTACTGGATTTATTATTAACTGACGGCAGAATGGGCCATTTTCGTATTCTCGGTTGAACTGGACCACGCTTGCAATGAAAGCTGGCGCTAATACAGGGAATCTTCTTTTCAAATGAAAATGACATATATTCTTCAGCAGTAGTTTTCATTGCAAGTTAGTTCTAGTCCAATACGGAGAATATATATCAAGCCTATCGTAGACTTTGTTTACGCAGATGAACAGAAGGGTGATTAGATTCTCCTTTTGTTTTCACGTACTACAGTTCTCGTGATCGCCTTTGATCCAAATAATATCGACTAGGTAGTGTGGTTCGTTGTCAGTTGAGTACCTAAAGTAATCTGTTCCCCTAAAGAGTTTACTTGTCTAAAGTGCTTTAAACACAAACATTACACTAATTTTGCAAGCATTTTTGGGTAAGTAAAAAGTAGAGTTAAGCTTGGTTTTCACTAGCGACGCAAGCACAAGCGCAAGGATAACAGCTCTTATTAAATTCGTCTCAAGCAAAAGCACAAGCGCATTGCACTTTTGGAAGCTTGTGTTTGTGCTTGCGGCGCGCACAAGCACAAGGATTAAAATTTGTCTTTTTTGTGTGATCCCGCTTGTGCTTGCGTCGCTAGTGAAAACCAGGCTTTAATATTACTATAAAAAGTCCGGGTTGGACTGCTTGAGTCGAGCACGACACTGGGCCAAGAGAAACACTTTACTCTCACAGTGCTTTTCTTCGCCCACGAGTATACATGGGTAACTGCGAACTGCGAAGCCGATCTGACAAAAAGATACCCAAGGGTACGGTAGCCTGCGATGGATTAGCGTCCATTTTAGTGAGTACGTAGCAAGGTGTTTGGTCGCTTTGTGCTATGGAAACCGTTATACGTATGTTGTACAGTGCCGCCGGTTGTGGGTGACTAAGTTCAAGAAAACCTACCTATACTGATATATAGGTTGTCAGGCTCAAGTAGCTTTTTTTCCTTTTGTATATACCTTTTTTTATTATTTTAAGCGTTTTAGACTGATATTAAGCTATGTAAAATAAAGTATTTTGGTGAGAATAAAATTTGATCGTATTTAGTAATTTCCAAGTGGTTTTCGTTTAATAGTTAGAGGTCGTAAAGTAAGAAGATGCTTTCCTTGACGTCTGTCTATAAACTAGCGCTTTAGCCTGCGAGTGTCCACAATAAGAAGAAAAGTCTGGATATCCCTTCGCAGCTGTTCCATCATAAAACAAACTCCACTCATCGAAAATGCATGTGCTGCCTTGAAGGTTTTTGTAAAGACATAGTGATACCCTATTTAAAACCAAACACATGGCACCAAATCAATAGCCCCTATTTCAGAGTTTTTAGTGACATGTTTGAGTATACTTTTTTAAGGGAACTTTTTTAAACATGCCGAGCAAGCAACACCCAAACCAAAAGTGGAAAATTGTATGATGAAACATCGTATTGTATAAAAGTTCACAACGAACTCTAACAACGAAAAGGAAATAACTGCAGAAGAGATCAACAAAGCGGCTTGCTTTTTAAGTTTAGTTTGAACTCAATGGCTATGAAATACAGAAGTACCCAACGGAAATACTCCGCTCGATTTAATTCTATCTAGTTTTATTCTGTCAGTTCTAACAAGTTCCATATCTTTTCAGAGATTTGTCTTTCAAACTCCCACACTAATCATGGTCGCAAAAAAACATGTTGTTTTGCTTTTGATAATTTTCCTACAGCAATTTTTGTTCGAAAGATGAATTTGTTCAAAAGCCCTGCGGATGCATGCACGCAGCCAACTGTAAATACTCTTTGAAGAATTTTCTCGTTAAAATTAGTTAAATTGGACTCGAAACCATATTGTTTACCATATGTCTTGATTAGCAATGTACTAACACACAATTTTTGATAAATATAATATTTTTCGTTTTTGTTGGGTTTACAATCCTTGCCTTTTTTATTTTTAACGATTCCTGGCTAAAAATGTATCCAATGCGATGCACTCTTTGCGTTTTCGTGTTCCGTGAGATGTTTGGGAAGAACTTTTTTTAAAGTTCTATTAACATCACAATATCCACAATTATTACTTTTACTTCTCAGGCAAACATTTTTTTATGACAGCTTTTTTGCGACAATTAAAAATGAATTACATTTGCACTTTAAGATATTGGCCTGATAAAAAATTCAGCGTAAACAATTTCATAATTCAATGCTATTTTATAAGGTGTTGCAACGAGAAACTCGCAACCAATGCCACATTTGATCTTAATCTGGTTTATTCTAAATTTTCTTCGGGTCAGTGTGTGGTTTTGTTCTTAGCACTTTGTAAGTAGGTAACAGACAAAACGTGCATAAATTTCCTAAACATCTTCATCGATAGAACATACTCGTTTTTTAGCTTGCTTTTAAATTTTTATTGACAGCAAAGTAACATCCGTGCGTCCAGATGTTGGGCACTTTTTTTTCCTTGGCAATTCTTACTACAAATTTAGTGAATTTTTGTTTTCTAAACAGATAATTGTTGTTCCGGAGACTTATGTATTTTTAATGCATGTTTAAATGATCCGCTTCTCATACTTTTGTAATTTCTCAACTGCTTGGCTGTTTTTGCCAGACGCTATGCAGTGTAAGTCGCATTTTTTTTTCAGGGAGGAAACATGACGAATAAGGGTGAGTTCCAATGTTTGTGTTTATTATAAATATTCACTTAGAAATGTATCTCACAGCTGTTTTGTAATAAAGAAAACATCTATTTGGGCTTTTTGCAGATCGTTTCGGATTTGCTTAGTAAAAGCCCACATGGTACAATGATCAAGCATCATTTCATCATTTTGTTCGAGATATATTTAAACCAAAAAATTATAAAATAATTCTTATCGAAATCTGATCCAAATTATTTCATATATGAGCTATCATTCATTCATTGACTAGTCAAGTCTGCATGGATTTCGTGGTCGTACACTCAGATATCATAAAATAAGAGAAATGTTATGTGTTCTAGGATGTTATAGAAGGATATCATCTACGCAGATGATACAATTTTTTTTATATAAGAACGCGTAAAATTTGGCTGTGCCTGAGGATGTTCTTATTTTAGCCCATAGATTTTCTTAAAATTGGGGGCAAATCTATGCCTCAATGTTCTTATAAAAATGGTTCTTGTACAAAAAGAGTATATTGAATGGTTGTGCTTGATAATTTATGGTGAGCGTGCAAACTTGAATAATGAATGCCCGTGAAAATTAATCTTACAAAATTATTTTCTATGTAATATTAAAATGAAAACCTTAATATGTCGCCTTAAATCGATATTTCCTTATTCTCATAATGATAGATTATTAAATTAAAATTACACGGCACCATTCATCATGAATTCGAGTTCCAATACCAGTCTAAACATTTCTATCGCCAACGTAATGTTTCTAGCATTTTCAAGGGAATCATTAAAGCTTTTATTCTTTAAAGGAGGCCGTCTCCATTTTCCAACACCCAAAGGGGGGACGAGGAGACCACTGACACTTTAGACTATAAAGCCTTTTTAAGGCCTCTGTAAAGTCTCGAGTAGGCTCAGACCCAACGGATTATATATGGATAACAAAACCTCAATAATCATACTCTGTAGTAAGCAATTAACAATTTGTTATAACTGAAATTACTACTATTATCATTACTACAATTATAGGTAGCTTCCTCTAACTCGAACTCCATAATAAACATGGCAATAAGCTCGGTTGGAAGATTGTCCTCCCGTCAGGTTATTGGTGTTATACTTACTTTCATCCTGACTGTAAAATTGTAAGTACGATTGGATCTATTAATTTGTTTCTCGAGATTAGTTCCTCACAATATTGCTCAAGTTCAAACTAAATACCCTAAGTCTTATTATGTGAAATACTGTACGATATGAAAGTACTGTTCAGCAAAGGTCACACCCTTGGGCTTCAACCAAGGGCGATTAAAAGTTAAATCCACCTTGTACAGCATATATATAATAAGCATAACCACATGAAATTACTGCCTAGTAACTTCTATCTCAATGGGCACACACTAGAAGTTCACCCACATATCTAAAAAGTAGTTAGATTCAAACCATTTACAGCATAATAAACGTAATACTGCTCAGTAGCTTTATTCACAGACTAAAGTGAGTTAAAACTATATCAACTTTCGTAGGTTTTGTCTTTGGAGAAAAGGGTTTACTCGCAGCTTGCTTCTTTTCATGCATTCTATTGAAATGAGTCTGAGTTTACCTCCTTTTTTCTTAGCTCCTAATTTACACAAGGACTGTAGTTATGTAGAGAGACAAGTCACTGCATCGCCTTGGACAACAACTTAATAAATAACGTGCCCGCCAGTGGAATCAGCCACAACACTAATTTGCGCACACTGCGGCGTGGCGAACAAGAATACGAGAAATAAAAGACTTCACATCCGGCAGAACGAGAAGATTTTTTTGGCTCCATCTCTAACGGCTTACGCAGCTTCACATCTTGTTTTGAAAAGAACAGGCAGACTAACAAATGAAAATAATTAAAACTTGATTTAAGTCCTGAAGCAAACAAATTACGGTTAATAAGACGCCCAATTTTCCCAAAGTTCTAAGAATTCGTCTGATTGGCTTAATAGTAAAATGTTTAATTCATTGCTTTACCTTCGACTCCAGTAATGAATGAATTTGATTGGCACTCTTTTAAATAATACATACTAGTATGTATGGAATATCCGGCAGTTATTTTGTGTAACGGCCTTTATTTCTGCTCTTTTAAAAATCACCTGTTTCAACATCACTCTAACACCTTATCCATTTTCGCTTTCTTTGCATCCACAGCGGCTCAACCAAAGAAAACAGCAGTTCTAAATCTGTCTTGACAAGATTATTTTCTGATTACGACCACGTCGTGCGTCCTAGCTTTGGAGGTAGGACAAACTTATAATCTCATTATCAATTTTAAAATTTAAAATTTTAAGTTTTAAATTTTAAATTTTGAAATTAAAAAATTTCATAAATTAATTTGCTTGCATTTTACCTTATAGCGCGACCAATAGAAATTCTGACAGATCTTTACGTTGAATCATTTGGCAATATAGAGGAGGCAAACATGGTAAGTCCAATACATAGTAAAAGAATGGATAAAAAACAGGTGGTTAGGGGCGAAGAAAACAACACATATGCTTGTAATTACAAGCAAGCAGACAGAAATTCTTGATTGCTTAGAAACTGTGAGATTGCCGTGTTCCTAAAAACACTTGTTCGGCAAGTTAGGGTGAATTCTAGAGAACACTTATAAGAAACGGTTAAAAGGATGACTTGTAATATAGCTACTTTTTTTTAGAATATATAGTTTCCAAACAGAAGCACGTCAAGATATGAAAGGCGTATATCGAACTTTCAAAACCCTTATTATATCATTCTGATCTTAAGGACCAGTTATCAAGTTGTCATACCATAAGTTTCTATGACATCAAATTGTGGACAATTCCAAACAAAAAAAAAATATCGCGGTCGCGTGGTAGATCAATGTAAAAAGTTCATTCGAGAAAAATTGATAAAATAAAAAAAAAATGATACGAAAATAATGATAAAATATTTCCTTCAGGAATTCAAGGTATTTGGTTATTTGCGACAGCAATGGAAGGACGAAAGACTCGCTGGAAAGCTTGACAAGGCGATTACCATAAAAGGAGAGAACATTAACCGTCTCTGGTTACCAGACCCCTTCTGTTATAATGCACGTGATTCCAATTTAATGCTGCCAGATTCTGCAGTGCACAGCAAAGTTTTGGTTGATGTTCAGGGCAATGTGCTCTACACGAAAGGGTCTGTGCTAATGTTATGATATATAGAGGACAGTTTATACAACGGTGTAAAGTGCGCCGGACTCCGCGGATAGAGAGGTCCGGATTCGATCCCTAGCCGGTGCACTGCGCATGCGTTGTATCTGTTTTTGAGCAATGTATTTTACTTTCATAGTGCCTCTCTCCACCCAGGTGTATAAATGGGTACCGGCGAATTAACTGCTGAGAGTAACCCTGCGATGGACTAGCATCCCATCCAAGGGGGCGTACAAAAACTCCTAGCCGCTTAATGGTACAGAAACTGGGACTAAGCTCCGGCCTGATGAGCTACTTGGCTCTTAAGCAGGCTTTACCTTTTACATTTTTATACAGCAATTAGCTTGCTTATTCCTACTTTTTGCTCAGGATCTTTTCCAAAAGGCTTAAATGAGATATAAGATATAGTGTGGGCTCTGTTGTGCAATTCAGTTAAAGGCCTCATCAAAAACTAAAACACTATCAATTTTTCTTCCAGGGTGACTTTCCTAGCGTCTTGTGAAATGGATCTTCGTCATTTCCCGTTTGACTCCCAGGAATGTTTTCTTAAAATTGGCAGTTGTAAGTCAGTTTACTAATCAGTAATGATTTGATTTTTCCAATCCAATACGCTTTCCCATCTTCTATAACTAAGCATATGCTAAATTTTTCCTGAGAGAAAAAATGAGAATGTTATCTTAAAGCTAAGATTGTTGTATTGTCAAAATAAGTTTGCGCTCAGTTTGGAAACTTCTGTTTATATCGATTGCGTTAACCAATCGGGGCTCGCCAAATGAATACTGGACTGGTGCACACTTAAAGGCTTTCAGTTACGTAACAAAGCAATTTTTGTTTACTAATATCTCCTTGAACTTATTTTATGTCTTGTTAACAAGATGCTTATACAACGGAGGATATCATTTACAAATGGAAGTACAAAGAAGTGGAAGTGGAGGCGACTCAAATGGCGCAATTTGACTTTTGCAGGGCCTCACTGTCGACATCTGTAAATATCTTCAAAATAGGTAAATCATACTTTTCAATCTGGCAGTGCATAATCATAGAATTGTTTTTTTTTTTTCATAATTGTCGATATTACAACGAAAGAAAGACAAGGAGGGAAGTTAGGGCACTGGTCTTCGGTAATCTGGAGGTGTCAGGTGCAAGCCCCCTTCCCTTGACCTCGGGGTGAGGTCTCGCGTTCATCCCCTTGCAAATCGCTCGTTAGCTTCCTACCAGTTGGGATTCTGATCTTATCCTGGTTTAATGTGTCAGAGTGATATTCCTACAAACTAACTTTGAACCCCACTGTATCCACTGTGCAAAGGACAGTTTTGGTTTCCGATAACTGTTCGCTCACGAAAACGTATAGGATATATGGGCATATTGAAATGCCATTTTGTGTTCCCAAATTAGTAGGGGAAACTTCCCTAGCTATGTGGTTTAGAAAAAACTTATAAAGTTTTTTTTTTCTTTTTCTTCTTCATCATCAAAATCACGTTTTTATAACAAGGCTCTTCAAAAGTGAATAATTTACTAACAAAACGCCTGTCCTTATTTCAGGAAATTTCTCCACGATAACGGTGACTTATTTCTTCAAGCGCCGCATGGGATACTACCTCATTCAAGTCTATCTTCCAGGCATCTTTGTCGTAGCTCTAAGCTGGATTGTGTTCTGGATGGATAAGACAGACATGGGCAACAGAATGGCTCTGGGAATTACCACCATCTTAACCATCATGTTTCTTCTTGGATCCATCAATGGTACCATGCCACGAGTCAGTTACCCAAAGGCTCTGGACTGGTTTCTGTTGGTGTCATTTGCTTTTGCGTTCTTGTCCTTGGTGGAATGCATGATCGTGTTTATCGTTTGGCTAGGTGGCAATAAAAGAAAGGTGATCGAGGTTTGTGAATATATTGCTAAGTTGTTGAAAATAATTTTGACTCTTAGAAGGTCAGGTAACTTACAAAATCCCCTTATTCGGTACCGTAACGTTGTGATTTGGCCCCTTTTTCCATTAAGCACCACTGTGAAGGGTTTTCCTTGGTAACAAGCATCCATACTATAATAAACACCCTTAGTATATACCACACAAGTGAATAGTGCTTTTTGCGCGCGCTGATTTGTTAACTCGGAGGTGATTAGCAAAGTACTTTTTACCTCCGGACAGCTAAAGAGAAACAAACTGCCTTCGCGTGTCACTTTGTTTACCAAAAGTGATTTTTTGGTCTGCTAGTTATTCATCTTGTGTGGTATATACTCAAATAATTATTCACTTCAGTGTCAGTTAATGAAGTGGATATCCACAACTATCCACCTCCACTGTGAATAATTGCTTAATTAAAGCAATAGGCACTGCTTCTGGAGTAAGCCCCCTATTGTTAATAAATAAACACAATTTGCTTGAACAAGTTGTCTTTAAGAATGTATATTTAGCCATTTATCTATGGAGATGAAATAACCAAATTTTGGTCGATAGTTGAGGACTTTGTTCACTACATTGGGATACATACTGCGGTCAAAAGATAAGATAAAAATAAGCGCCCCTTCTCTAATTACCCTTCTTTTTTAACAGGAAAAAGATTCTGCAAATACAAAGTCACCGCCAACAGTTAAGGCGTCATTTCATGCTGGCGAATATGAAGCAACTACTTCAATTGCACTTAACGACAATAAACATCAAGATGATGAGATTCCTAACCATGGATGTCTCTCAAATACTGAAAGAGTTACGCGTGAAGATACTTCGTTTATAGGTCACAAAATGCCTTGCAAAGTAGATGATACTGCTGATTTAATTGACAAGATATCACGGGCGCTGTTTCCGCTTATCTTTTTAATTTTCAACATTGTTTATTGGTGTCATTATTCGTTTACAAATTAGAAAAAATATCAATTAAAATATATTATGTATGGACCAGACCTGGGAACTCAAACCAATACGTTTGTAATGTTTGTGTGGGTGGAGTTTGATGGAATAATTGTTTTTTCTTTTTTAATTTTTTGTTCCATACTGCATGCTGACTATTCCTTTAGTTAATTTTATTCATCATAACATGTCATCGGTATTGATATAAACTAATATTGTCGAAAAATTAAAAGAAGAAAAAAAATTGAAACATATCGTTTGATTTTGAGTCTTGTGTAGTCAGTCAGGTCATTCCCATTAAAATTTATGAAATTTTGTCGGTTTTCCACAAAGCCATAGTAACTGGGTTAAAACTGGGTAACTGGGTTAATTTATAAAAAAAATGTTGCCAAAATGTACTCTGAATGTGTGCAAGTGATAAACCTCAACCGGTTTAACGTATTTTGACCGCAGTTTAAAGATATGTATACCGCAGAAATTTTTAAAGTGATTCCTTTAAAAGGGTAATAAAGGTAATAATATGAAATGACTCGCATTCTAGTCTCAATAATTTTAGTTAAGAATTGATTAGCAACGAAGCTGATAATTGAAAACAAAATGTGACTGTTTCAAGATGTAACAGCGTTTTATTTTTTTGTGCTGTTAGGTTTTGAAGCGCTGATGATCTTTTGAGTAAACTGTTTTCGTAGAGGAAGCGTTCGTATCGTCGATGGGATTTATGGCCAGAAGTAGCTGGACTGTTGAGGCGACTAGTCAGTTTAAGTATATATAAAGGCAGGTGCCAGTTTTGTTGTGGCTTTATTTCCTCATAAGACTTCATTAAGATAGCAAAAATAACCATCTACTCGAAGGTAAAATAAACGATTGCTTTATTACAGTCAGTGCTCTTTTATAACAAAGGTACAACATCAACTGAAATGAAATATATAATTTTTTCCTGTATCAAAAATAACCTTTAAGACGTACCATACATGATCTTCCCACTTTATTGTGGATACCTTAAATGGCTTTAAATTACTGGCATTTGTTTTCTCTGCCGTCCAAAATTATTTAAAACAGGTTTCAATTGCTTAACTTTAAGATAGTAATGAATATAACCAAAATTTCCTTTAAATAGCATGAAAACGCCATTTTTAACGCCAGTTTTAAATTCATCACGTTCTTCTAATTAATGCGCCATTTATTTTTTTCCGAGATAACAATCCAGCCACAAGTGAGAGGTGGACATAATAAAAGAACAGCTGGATAACAATCATATTCCGTAATAACATGCTGTTTCTGTATTTGCATTTCACAAAAGGAGCCTTTCTAATCATTCTTTTTCAATAGCATCGCATCACAGGAGGTAAAACAATGCTAGAAGAACTCATTTTTGTTTTTACTTCATCACACTGAAACAGTCTCGAATACTGATTACCTTCGTTTCTTAACGTGGAAAGTACGCGATATTAGGTAAGTGTTGACCGCGTAACATTAACCATCAAGTCAAGTATACTTTGAAGTACTTGATGTACTTGAATTCTTCAATATAAATTGGATTGAATTCTGTTTTCATGCAGGGTTTTTAAGTCTTCGCCATAATCATTCCTACCAGTAGCTATCAACCTTGCTGAGAAACAAAGAGAAGTAATTTTAGGTATAGCATCTTCAACGTAACAACACGTTTTCGTCCTTCTTCTACCCGTATACTATTACTACTTGATAATGAATTACTAAAATCATTCAAGGAAAAGGCACCACACTTTATGCTACACTATTCGCTAATTATTCGCCATGAAAATATAACGAAAACTTTTGAAACAAATTTCACGAAAGATGTTAAAACGTTGTCATGGGACAGTCGACTGAGTCGACAGCCGAGAAGAAGGTAGCTACGTTTCGACGGCAGCAATCGCAAGACGAGTAGTTTTACCAACATAATTAGACAGTGTTATAATCGACAATTCGTGGCGAAATCGGCATCTTTTAGCAGAATATTAAATGAGATCATTGCAGCATCGATTAAATTCATGAATTGCTTTCGAGTTCCACGAAAAAAATGCACCGAATAACATGATCAACTTGTTCTGGCACTAAAAAAATACATAAAGGAGTACAGAAAGCTTTTACAGCAACGGACAATATGGACTTACAGGGTTGAAGCCACAGCGAAATTTACAAATATTTGCTAAAAACAACTCCCAGTATTACGGAGTCTTGATATGACAAATACGATGCAATTATAATCCCGGGAATCGGATGTACGCTCAAAAGCATGTTTTTTTTCTTTCTTCCTTTTTTTTTACCTGGCTTAAAAAATTTAAATCTAGAATATTTCCCATTCTACAAAGAAATGGAACAATAATTAGTATTATTAATCTGGATATCGTAAGGGCACGCGACCAGTATTAATCACGCGACTGGTTTGTTTTCAAATTCTCACAACAGTTTTTTCAAAGGGTTAATAGTCGATATATTTTGTGCATCTCAAAGTTATATCTCATGTATGTAAGCTAAATATTGCATGGAGCCGCCGACAAAACCTTCATTCTTAGAATTGTTTCCCAGATTAAATATACCTTCCTTTTATTCCTTTTTTAGATAATTATTTTAAGTTGGAGTAATTTAAGTAATAATTTATGGATTTACCAGTTTGCTTAGCTTTTAAATTTAATCTTAAATTTCGAATTTTAATTAGGTTTTAAGTAGATTTTAAATTAGATTATTGATTACAGGCCCGTAGGGAGGGGGTGCGATGGGTGCGTCCGCACCCCCCCCCCCCCACGAGCCTTGGAAGTCCGCTCATTGTGAAAAAAATATGAAAATAAATAAATAAATATATGGAAATGATATTTCTGTACTTTGACTATTTACATTCAATTTGGTCCTCTGGGTTGAAGGTTCACCATTTGTACATTCGTGTGGTATATTTTGGACCGAAGTGTGTGATTCTAGGTTTTAAATTTCAACTATGTTTCTCCTGTCTTCCTTTTATGTACTGCCGTCATTGTTAGCTAAATAAATTGTAAATTACGTTTTCAAGGTTCTGTTTCGAAAAATATGATTTGAATTTAAAAATGTACCAGAATTATTGTCGTTGTTACCTTCACTTTTACCTGCCCTTTTCCTAACAAACTGTCTTCAAAACGCACGAAATGCTGTCTCAGAAAACCTATTTTGTTCAAAACAGGAGGGAGCGACGGCGGGGCAGAAGGAAAGAAAGAACGCGCCCTCCTGGTTCAAAATTTCCTGGAGGAGGATACCCCCAGACTCCCCTACGTTATCGCGGCCGCGGCGCTCAAGATTTCGCCCCGGAGGCGCTCATACGCACCCCCCCCCCCCCCCCCCATGCAAAATCCTGGTTACGGGTCTGGATTAAAGTAGATTTTTTTAACTATTAGTATGTTTATTATTAGTTGCAAAACTATTACGTGTCACCCTCGTTAAATAAAGTTTGATTGATTGACATGAATTGATTGTTGGTCGATTGATCGATCGATTGATTCTAAGAATCAGTCTGTTTATACCAGGGGATGTACTACACATGCAGCTACAGTCGGAAAAGAGATGAAAAAAAGCTACTAACCCTCTACGTTTGAAATCCAAAGGTTCATTTTAATCTGGGAAACAATTCTTAGGAACGCTATTTAACAGCGAAAAGAAGGTTTGTAGACGAGACCAAACAAGGTCTTACGTCAATTATAAGCAAGCACTCTTAGCCGATCAGTGTATACAGTAGGGCTTCCACTAACGGTCACTTTTCTATAACGGCCAGGAATTAAAGTCCCGATTGTGCGCTGATCCAGACACCTGTATAGAATGACCTGTCCAGACTTGGATTTTTACTTATTTCGGATTTGCCTGTTGCTTGCGAGGTGAGTCAAGTTCTGATCAAATAAAAAATTAGTACGTGGCTGTTTAAATTGTAATTTGACTTCGCTTTTTCGTTTTTGTTTCGCTTCGTTTTACTTTTCTTGTTGCTATAGCCGTATAAAGTGTGGGTTTGAAATTTAGTTTTGCATTGCTTTCCCATTGAGCTATGATCGGATAAAAAGCCTGCACTACTCACTTACTGATTAGTTGCAAAAGGAAATCTATTAGCGACATAGTCACATCCGTTTTCTCGTGCTAAAGTTTGAACGTTCTGATTGGTTCAGTCATTGTGACGTTGAATTGTTTTAGTTTTGGTTTTGCGACGATCAATTAAAAAAACCGCTTTGTGTGAAATATTATTGAAAAAATTAAAAAGAGCGGAGTCAAGGTAAACTAATAATATTTAAAATAACAGTTTTCAGAATGCATTTTGCGTTGCCCAAGACGTTTACAAACGATTTAACAAATTTTAATGTAAACATTTTAAGACGCACGGTGAAATATTGCGCGCAATGTGTATTTTTACAATAACTGAGTGAATTCTTGCGCGCTGATTGGCTACTTTTCATTGTCAATAAGAGTACAGACGCATGAAACTTGTTGCTGACGTAAAGGCAGCGAAGGTTTTGCCAAACTTTTCAGCACTGATTTAGCGCTGTATTCTTGATGAGGTGAGAATTACACCACAAAACTAGAAGTCTTCAATGAGGAAATCATCTCAAATTTATTGGTTAACTTAAGAAACCATTGCAACCTGGGAGCGGAAAGATGAGGATGTTTATTGAGAATTAAAACCTGAAAATCGGCGGTGAGCGAGAATGTGTGCTGTCAATTAAAGAAAGAAACTGAAACGTGTTTTAGCGGATTAAAGGTTAGTTCAACAATTCGAATTTTCTCTTGTATTTCCGGTGGTATTCTTACCAAACCTTTAATTGACGAGCCTGTGAATGAGATTCTCCGAATTACAGCGACGAAATTTAGATTCTGCGGCCGTACGGCAATCGCATCAGTCCCCGTGCATTTCGAACCTTCGTTTCAAAATCAGTAGTAGATCCACTCGCCTAGCGGCTCCTGGATCTACAACGTTTTGACAATGTTAAAACGCAATTTATCATCATTAACAGGACAGACGTGTAAAAATCTGATGTCAATTTGTTAAATAGCTTTGCGTGCAATGCTGCAGAAAATGAATCGTTACACGTCTGCATGATTGCGTCAACAATTTTTGAATCAATGTCGCGACTCAATGCGTATGTTCACCATCTAGCGACACTTCGAGCAAGGCTCAAGCCGTTGCCATTTTAGCTACGTTATCGCCTGACATCATCATGGTGTAAAGTGATATCTGAGTACGTAAAGACAACGATACAATTGAAGCAGCGAAGAAGTATATGCGCGGCTAACACTTTAATTAATTTCTAATAAGTATTTCATTTTTATTTTCACATTTCCAGCTTAATTGCAGGAATTAATACCAGCTCAGTGAAGAATACGCTATTTGCAGGTTATGACGCAACATTAAGGCCTGGATTCTATGAAGGTAATTAAAAATTGATATGCAATCTAAGTCGCAGTTAAACAAGAAGTTCCGGTATAAAAGGGGCCTGGCCTGGCCATTCTCACGCCCAGTTGTCAGTCAATCATGAAAGGGTAAACAACTGGCAAACAATCTGCGTATTTTTCACAACTGTTACTGATAAAATGTGATTCATTTTTGATAGGAGTATTCTGTCAAACGTTAGGGAGTTATTTTTCATATTTTTGTCAATGATATTTCTTGGTTTTATGAGATTTTGAAGCATGTTAAGCTTGAAGGATGCTCAGCATCACAACGTGCCACGACTGCAAAAGTACAAATTTGCATTTCGCGCCCGAGAAGTGTGAAATGTGGGAGGTGCCATCCCTTTTATAGTGGAACTTCTTGTTTAAGGTCGCGGGGGATACCTACGCATGAATAAATTCATGAAGCGAAATTTTGCTTGACCTGCATCTTTTAAAACGCTTATTTCTCGGCTGTTATGGGTGCGATTTAGCTCAAATTTTACAGAGACATAAAGAAATGATGAACGATTATGAATGTAATCTTTTATTTGGCAGATTGCACTTAACAGCGATGTTATAGCCACGTTACTGCCAAATTGGGAAGAACATGATTTTGTGGCAGAGTTTGCGGAACGAGTATGAGACAGCACACTGTGATCTTGTCAAAGACCAATCAGTCAATACCTCTAGTGTGTCATAACAGAAGCGGATTTTTTAATTTAAAGTTTGCCAGCAAGTTATGGAGGTTTAAATGAGCAATTTTGAATTTAATGCCTTCTACCTCTTACTAAAACGGCTCTTTTAAAATTCCGCTTCTGTTATGACACACTACAGAATTCATAGTTTACCTATCTGCAGTGACAAGTAATGAAGTTTTGTATCCGCGCTGTATCTCTGCCACAAAATTGTCGGAAAAGTCCAAACTTTGAAATTTCCGAAGGTGTCCCAACCAAAACACGATCAGAGATGTAATTGTATGGTAATTATATTCACGCACGCTTTTATGGTGAGAACAATGCGTTTTTAGAAAGGACACGATTGTTTATGCCGAATATTATTGTGATTACTTTGAGTTGCAGAAATATTCAAATCTGAATGAAAACTAACTCATAGACCTCCTATTATACAACGTAAAATGCAACGCTTTAAATTGGTTAAAATATCAAAGAAACAGGGATATTTTTCAAATCACGCGCACGCGCCCATATTTTTATTCAGTCATAAATATCTCGTAAAGTTGTCGATGTCAGTCGTTGTACGTCGTGCATACGCTTTTAATAAATACATAATGATGAACCTAAGGTGTCCCCCGCGACCTTAAGGTGATTCCCTAGTATTGCATTGCACACCCTTACTGCGCAGAATTTTACGCGTAATTAGCGCGCGCACATAAACAAAATGGCGGCTTTTTTCTAAGCGGCTTGGCACGCGAGAGAGATAAATCATCGTTTTCTCGTAAACGATTTCGGTGACCTATCATTTTTTTCTCTTAGTTCGAAAGTAGCGATCAAATTCTTTCAATAAAATGAATACAGATCAATTTCTATGGCAGAATAATACATTATCACCGAAAACGTGTACTTTCAGCAGTACTCGCAAAGGAAATATAAGGAATTATATGGTAAATACAAGGTCTTCCTGCTCCTAAACGAATACGGTGACCCCCCTTTTTTATTTCAAAATTTAACTTCCCTTAAGGTAAACAAACAATTGGTAAAGTTTGGTTGGAAATCTATGAGCAGTTCTATTTCTAGGGAATTACCTTAATATCACCATTTGTGAAAAGAAGGTACGGCTCTTAATATCATTCTAGTGTCAAAAGATTTCCTTAAGCTATTATTAGTAAAATAATGGCATTCTATAAAGTTCTTGACCAACCGATTCTTGGGGTTATGAATATATTGAAGAGATTCAAATTCGAGAGGGGTGATCAAAAAACAGAAGAGCTAAAACTCTTGAAGAACCTCGTTCACGTTTGACAAAGCCTAAATAAAAAGTTCTTCATTGATCACCGCTACAGATTCTCCTGTTGAAGTGTTGGTACAGCTGCATGTGGAATCATTTGGAAATATTCACGAGCCCGATATGGTAAGTTTTAAAAGGCAGTTTGAAATGCTGAGTACAGTACACCAAGCCCTGCAATAACTGGAATTGAAATTAGTTGAACTGTAATTTAAGGAGGCTCGATGTAGTTTTTTTAGCCGAAGGGTGGTTGTTTTGAAAATTAAAATTATCTAGGAAGCCAAGCCATTTTTGCCAAAATACACCATAATGATCAAATATGACCAATTTTTAATTTTTTACCCGTCACTTAGTCACAAAGGTTACCATAGCAACGATTGACGTTTTCTTTTGTTCTCAAACAAGCTTAATTTTCTCGAAATCTAGATTGACTCTTAGTATTTATTTTTTGACTTAACTGTTGACTAACTGTTGACGAAATTTTAGAAAAATCTGTAAGAGCGTTTTCAAGTAAATCAAGAATGAAATTTTCCAAAAAACACCGTCTTAATATAAAATAGGCGCTTTAAAATTGCTTCGTATTACTTGAGCACAGTTACTCTTACTGAAATATAATACTTACACCATCAAAGACCATTAGCTAAAAGCGAAAGACTTTTTGCTTTAATGTGATAAAATTTATCGACTGCCGATTGTAGGAAATTATACGAAAATACCAAAAACTTCATTCTTGATTTACTCTAAAACGCTCTTACAGATTTTCCTAGAATTTTGAGTACAGGTAGACAATCTACCATACTTGAACATATCAAAAAATTAATACCAAGAGTCAATCTAGATTTCGAGAAAATCAAGCTTGTTTGAGAACAAAAGAAAACGTCAATGGTTGCTATGGTAACCTTTGTGACAAAATGACGGGTAAAAAATTATAATTTGGTCATATTTGATCATTATGGTGTATTGGGCAAAAATCCAACATTGGCTTCCTAGATAATTTTAATTTTCAAAACAACTACCCTTCGGCTAAAAAAAACTACATCGAGCCTCCTTAAGCTTAAGGCTAACATGTTTTGTTATCCAAAGCACGAATATTGAAACCCAGAAACTAGGACACAGATAACTCACTGTGGATGTCAAAGAAATTTCTGATCGCAGATCTCTGCCCCTGTGACATGAAATGACATGAATTTTTTTTAGCTTTTAACATCAGCAGTTTTTACGCTTTTTTGTGCATAACAAGTTTACAGCACCTTCCTTTTCACCAATTCTGTTAAATAGCTTGAGTTATTTTTTGGTTCCGACAGTAATTTGTTGTATAAAATGTCCTTCCTGATAATATCTTCACGCTTTTGTTTTAGGAATTCCAGGTTTACTCTTACTTTTTGCAAAGCTGGACGGATAAAAGACTTGCAGGGAAAATAAATCGAAGTATTACACTAAAAGGGTCTGATATCAACCTCGTGTGGACTCCCGACGCATACTGCTACAACGCCCGAGTGACAAATCTGATGTTACCGAATGTGGAAACACATAGCAAGGTCTCCATCAGCCCTAAGGGCGAGCTTGTTTACAGCAGAGGGTAAGCATATCTTTTGTTACTCTTTTTTTATTAAAAAACAATTCTTGAAATGATTATATACCTGATTGAAGAATCGTTGGCCCATGGAAAGCATCAACCATGAATGATGCGACCCAAGTGTTTACTGGGAAATCGGAGAAAATAATCGTCGTCTGTGACAGAATGAACACGAAAATAAAACAGGTTGTACAAATCACGATTTAAGGCGCTTAAAGAAAGAAAATATCTTGATTATAAATAAAAGGAACATTACAAAGCTATCCAAGGCTGTTTACCCAGAATACTAGTGGGTAATATGTTTATTCCTTTTCAAAGGGTCAACGTTTCTTCAATTAGGTATAACTAATCGCGCTAACAGATTTAGAACTAGAACTAACTTTGAAAGCCGAAACAAGGACCTGCTCCCTGCGTAGCAGATGTCTTTGAATATATTAGGCTTATGACCACACCCATTAATTTTGTCGCACACGTGTCTACGACTCACGTTGTCGCTCTACGCTAGTATTGCCCAGTTCCCTCTATGCAGAGTGTCTGCAATGCTTCATGGTAGGTTTTTTTAGCATAGCAAAATAAAAGATAAATTTACGCATACGGCATTATCAAAAGTTCGTTTTACAGACAAAGCTATTCGATTGTTCCACGGCTGAAATAGTTCGTTACAAGACCAAAAACGACCACACCCTGGCCAGACGCATGTGGCGTTAAATATAACTACCATGTGGCACTGAAGGCGCGTTTCATAGAGAGAACTTGGCGCTAACGTGCTTCAATATATTATCTTTCAGAGTGTCATTCACTGCATCTTGTGTGATGGATCTGCGCACTTTTCCTCATGATAGACAGACCTGTCATCTAAAGTTTGGAAGCTGTAAGTATCGAGCTACGATGTTCATCATAGGTAATATTATCATGATTCAACGTAACATTTGTTTGAAATTTAACGGCAAAGCTGCTATAAGTGAATAAGCTTTTACTAGAGACATTTAGACCCACGTTCAGTTAGCTGCAGACCGCAAAGCACTGACATACACTTGATAGGACCAGGTGTGACGTTTTTGGTGTTTCTGTCACTTTTTGAATAGATTTGAGTGGGGCACTTTTTTAGCATTTCTATGAGATTAATTTACGATGTGCTGCCTAAGAATGCTGCAGCTATACAAAAGACGCCTTTAGCTTTTGATTGACGCGAATTTTGAGATCAATGAAAAAATACTGCACTTTTTATCCTTGTTTGGAACGCCAATGCTGCGCGATAATGTTGTTCAATATGGCCGCCGAATTACAACGCTGATGAGTAATCTCTATATAAATGGACAAACTAATTAATGGGTTGAAGTTAGCCTTTACACGAACAACCTGGAACTAAAGGTCTGTAGCTGCTTGCACTCACACGCACAGGAAATGTTATTTACTATTCTTTTTTTTCTTTTCCGTATGATTTTCAGATGCTTACGACGACAGTGACGTCATTTTCAAATGGAAAAATGCCGACGTTCATGTCAGCCGTGATAATATGGCGCAGTTCAAATTCCTGGGCGCAAGCTTTTTTTCTGAGAGGGACAGTTACTATGATGGTATGAACGAACTATACCCCCCCCCCCCCCCCCCCCCCGCGCCCCCAAAAGCCGAAGAGAGTAGGGACTACTAGTTAATGTCAATTATGGCAACAAAATTTTAGTATCCATTTAATACATACGTTGTTGTCCAATACCACCCACGCGGTGCAATTACAACAGTATCAAGCAACATAATTCCGGTTGCCGGTTATAACTCTTGTCAAAATAATATGTAATTTTTAAATCTTTCGATTTTATACAAATGTAACACAATTTTAGCTTAAATCTTAGTACTCTTATATATTTTAATCTTTTTAACTTCCATTTTAGGTACACTGTAAGGCTTTTAGCGACTTTTTACTTTTTACTTTTTACTAGCTAGGGCCTCTATTGAAAACAGTTTTTATTGTAAAAGCTGATGGAGTAACCCTATTTAAATAAAGGCTTTCTTCTTCATAAAATAGTTTGTTTCTGCGCTTGCTCTGGTTGGCTGAAAGACATGCTTATTGTTTCTCAAGTGCATAAATTTGAAACAAAAGCAAAACACGACTCGTACTCCCGCTTGTTCCCAGATATCCGTAGTTAACTTTTTGGCATTCAGTTGACTTGTTCTCTTTGTGTTAAATAAACAATAACATTGGGCGAGAAATCTGAAACTTGATTTAGGTGAGTTGCAACTTTTAGCCAACAAAAGTACAAGACACCTTGTTGCTTTTCAAAAAGGGACCAACCTAATAATGCTGTGCAATTTTAGTTGTCCGAATAAGAAAAGTAAAACAAATATTTCCTTGTTTAAAACTTTCTTCTCCAATTTTCTTCCTTCTTAGTCAATTTTACCACCATAACAGTCAACTACACTTTCCAGCGTCGCCTTGGCTACTACTTCTTACAGGTTTTCATTCCTGATATCCTGATCGTCCTGATAAGCTGGATTGTATTCTGGATGAGCCCGGATAACGCAGGTGACAGGTTAACAATAGGAATAACCACCATTCTGACAATCATGTTCCTATCTGGAGCTATAAACGCTTCCATGCCCCCCGTCAGCTATGCCAAGGCCATGGACTGGTACCTTTTGGTATCGTTTGGGTTCATATTTTTGTCGGTTATTGAAAGTCTGGCTGTGTTTGTGCTGTCTTCTCGGCCGCTTGGAAAAGGATGCAACTACAAGAAAGAGGAGACGGTGAGTATATTGCAGGCTGCAAATGTAACTGAAGCTTCGAATTGGTTAGAATTTTATCTGTCAGCTGAGACAATGACGCGCCTTTTTAGCTGACAGCTGAGATCTGATCTCTGCAACATTACTGATAGCTGAGAAATTGGCTGAAATTTAAACTGATAACTAAGATTCTAGCACCCCCACTAAACCCTGTTTTCCACTTTAAAAATAAAGTTTTATTTTTGTTGTTGTTATTATAATTGTTTTTTCTTTTACTGTTGTTGTTGTTGTTGTTGGTTACGACTGTCAACCTCTTTTCACTTGTCATCCAGAAGTACAAAGCCAACTGAACTGTGACGTACCCTTCTCAAACATCATTAATAATTTATCAAGTTAAAACAATGAAAATCATAACCGTGACGGTGGTTTGGATATCCGATCTTAATAAGCATAGACTTTTTTCCGGTTTTTTTTTTTTTCCCGTTTACTCCTTGGTATTTGTTTCGATTGAAAAGATATATCAAACACTCGAGACAGTGTTTCATCGGCTATCCAAACACCTTGAATTTCGTCAAAAATACTCCGCTGCGCGTCGTATTTCCAACTTATCTTCTCGGTGTTTGGATATCCCGATGAAACACTGCCTCTCGTGTTTGATATATTACATAAAAAGTGCTGTTTACAGGCTTTTATTTGTCTTCAAGTTAATTATATAAAGGGGCACTATTATGAGCGTGACTCCGAAAAGTCAAAATCGAAGGACATATTAGCATCGATCGAAATCTAGAAGTAATGCATAGTTTTGTTAGAAATTACTTTACTAAGGCACTGAGGCCACAAAAGGGGCGTTACCCAGTGTTACGCACGCACAAGTTTTTGACACTAGTAGCCTATAACCATTATCTAACTATGGGCCGTTTTACATCCTGCAGATTTGCCACTCGCTTAAATCCAGACTTCTGCCTTGCCTTAGGCATCGCAACAGGAAAGCAAAAATAACAAGAAATCAAGTCCCGGATGAAGAACAGACCACTGAGCTTAACATGAATATCATGGTAACGGACCAATCACTGCCCATGTCGTTAGAAGACCTAGCCACCATTGAGCAGAAAGAGCGCCATCAGGCGGGCATGCACAGAAGTAAGAACACTGCAATCCGAGTCGACCAGATATCACGAATTTTGTTTCCGCTCACTTTTGCAGGTTATACCTTCGGATACTGGTTCACTTATTCGTAATCAGTCATTTGTGTGTCTGACTGGGACTTCCCTGGCTTAATAATATATGTTTTATGTATCAGCCGAGGGCTAAAGACCGAGTCGGTTTCATCATCGATGTTGCTAAGATACATGCATCACGTGATCTACATTTTTTCTCCTTAAGCAATGATAAAATCATAGCGCATGTGCAATAAAGAAAGAAACAAAAAGCATTGATGATGCGCAAACTTGGAACTTTTTAAACCCCCCTGCATGCCGCGCAGAATACAATCTAAAAAATGTAGAAGGTAACCTCGCCTTGCCTAATCCGCATACAAATAAAATATAACGAAGTTTAGCTATGGTGTGGCCCTGTTACGGAACAATTTGCTCCAAGGTTTGAGAATTGCTGTCTCTACTGATCAATTTAAACAAAAGATCAACCACTCCTTCCAGACCGTAACACGGCAATGATGTAAAACAGTAATTTACAAGCACTTTTAGCTTAAACTGACGAATGATTGTAGTAATCGTGTTTAAATAAAGATGATGATGATGATGATGATGATGATCAATCAATCAAAACCTTTATTTAGACACGATGGGGTAAAAAAGCTACATAGCTTGTGGGGTCGTGTGTAAATAAAACATTAATACTAGTAGATAAAAACATTAAACTAAATTTTAAGGTAAAAACGCTAGACTTATCGCTAAAAATGATGATGATGATGATGATGATGATGATGATGATGATGATGATGCAAATGATGATGATGATGATGATGATGATGATGATGATGATGATGATGATGATAGCCGCTCCACGAAAAAGAAGACAATGCCAAACAAGTGTCTAGTCAATTAGGCACAAACAGCATCATGCACAGTAAATATAGTTTACCATTCTCACTCATTAATTATGCCGCTCATTGTCCGGCGTGGATAAGATATGGGAAAAGATTGTGGCCGAGGCAATGAGCGACTGGGTGAGAAAGCACTATAGCTGTGTATTACGTCGCCGAAGGGGAGGTGGGAGGGTCGAAAATTTGTTCGGACTTCCCGGCTTGCGTATCTCTTTCGAAATGTCCCGAAACTAAGCAAAGAGATCTTTAAATTCCGCGATTGTGCACATGCTGATTAGGCATTATATAATACAACTATCTATAAACAAACAGGGTTATGTAATCCACGCACTTGTGAATTCCGCGTCATAATTATGAATGAGAATAGTTTACCATTCTCACTCATTAATTATGCCGCTCATTGTCCGGCGTGGATAAGATATGGGAAAAGATTGTGGCCTACGGCTGCTCACGCACCTTGCTGCTTCAGTATAAACGCCAAAAGATCTCCGCATTTACAGGAAATAATCCACAAAAAACACCTTCTCCCCAAAACTCAGAAAACCCCTCAAACCCCAACCGGTATATCCAACCACGAGAGAGGCCCAACCCAGCTAGTGGGGTTACTTCCCTATACCATATCATAGCATGTATTAGATCGTGGCTTATAATGAGAGTGAAGTTAAGAGTAAAGAAAACGCCAAGACCTAAGGCGGACAGAATAACACCAGTGATGTCTGCCGAGAAAGGAAAACGTAAGACAAAAACGAAAAAAGAACAAAAGGGAAAAACCCCACTAGCCAAGCCGGACCAGGAATCCGTCGTAAACGGATTATAGGGTGTAAATTAGAATACCCTTCTGATCGCGACAAGGCCAGTGGAGGGGGTGGACTGACTATTTTTTATTATTTTAAAATGACATAATATTTTGAATTGTTAAAATTCTAGCTAGGGGAGAAGTGAAGGATAAACATAACTCCCGTATAACCCAGGTTGTAGCGTCTAAACGTGGATAAAATGCTTAACTCCGTGGATAAAAACGGCCGACCGGCGAGCTTTTGATAATTACAAACTAAACCTACAGAAATATACAATTGTCTATTTAAAGTTCCGCACTGGGATGTGTTAGGTAACAAACCTTACGTTAGCCCAACGTGTTAACACTTTAACCTAAGCTCATTAACACTCAAACAGCAGTAAGCTCTTAAACAAAAGTCCACACAACTACTGTATTTTTCTTGACATGAAAGCTTATCAATTCCAGACCGATAAACCATAACAAAGCACCTAACACACCAACACTTAAAAGGACCGACACATGACTGTTGCCAAATACCCTCGATACCCAATTCAAACTTTAAACAAAGACGACGCATGGCTCTTGCCAACTTAGCTACCCTGGGTTCCAGAGGGTTTTTTTTTTTGCGGCGACAAAGAGCGGCGAAGCCGCGATCGTTGATAGACTGGCGAAGCCACGATCGAACGAGCGAAAAAAAACCCTCTGGTCACGGCGGTTGAGAACCTCACTTCCATGAGTACAGAATTTGAACTCGATCGCTGATTGGTTTCCTTTCTTAGTGCCAGTCCTTTCCCAGTGATAATGATCTAACTCTTACTCTCATTGGTTGAACCACTGCAATGCACCCCAGGAGCGGCAAGAACCGGTTTTTTTGTACTCGAAGAATCTGTAAACAAAGAAAATTGCGGGTAGAACTACACTGTAGGCAGCGAATTGAAGAGAACCTTTCGGGGTGCAGCAGAGTACGCTTAAAGCTACCATCTTAGTAGCTGATTGATTCACATATCAAAGACGTAAGATGGCAGCTTTGCGTTGATAGCGATTTCGGCCGAACGCAAGAAGAAGACTTCACTGCGGGATGGAGTCGGCAACGGGTCGGCAACTATGACACCTAATCTTTTCCGCCGAATATTTCTACGCTCGTTCAGTTCCTGTGGCACTTTAGCGTCTGCTTAGGTTCCATTAGCTTTTTGTTGGGAAAAACTCTGACTCTCAAAGAGATTTTCGAATTTTAATGTCCATATTTCTTCGACGTTTCACGTACAAAAATAACACAGCGATCTGCTTGTTTACAGGAAATCCCAGTAGGAAATCCCAAGGGGATACCTCACGTCTGTGTGTTTCTCTTTCGCACAAACACCGAGAAAATTGGACCTTCCAGATCCAGAATTAACAAAATTAAATAGCATACTCTACAAAAACTATTGATACTATTTTCAGAAACCGTCTTTCACCGGAGTTCTGGATCATGAGGCTACTGACGAATTCACTATTCCGCAACTCGAGAATTCACGCATCGGTACACGTGTAGATCTGTCAAATTACAAATTTAAAGCAAACAGACCCCGCACAAAACTGGTTTGGCGAGCTATCGCATTTCGAAATAGCATGGAAGTGAGGTTCTCAACCGCCGTGACCAGAGGGTTTTTTTCGCTAGCTACGATCGCGGCTTCGCCGCTCTCATAGTGTCTTTCCTGCAAAAAAGAAAAAACCCTCTGGCACCCAGGGTACAACTTAGCTCGACACACGAGCACACTTGAGACCAAAACCGTAACACGTCGTGAAACAAATTGTGCTCAACAAAGGAGCGAACATAGCTATAGCCGACACACGGCATGTTCCAATTTCTACTCGACACACGAGCGAACGTTTTAGCTACAACCAACAGACAGCATCTGCCAATCTCTGCTCGACATACGAGCGAACGTTTTAGCTATAACAGCCGACACACGGCGTCTGCCAATCTCTGCTCGACACACGAGCGACGGAACGTTTTAGCTATTACAGCCGACACACGGCGTCTGCCAATCTCTGCTCGACACACGAGCGACGGAACGTTTTAGCTATTACAGCCGACAAACGGCATCTGCCAATTTCTGCTCGACACACGAGCGAACGTAAGCTACTACAGCCAACACACGGCGTCTGCCAATCTCTGCTCGACACACGAGCGAACGTAAGCTACTAAAGCCGTAATAAACGGGGTCCGCTAATAAATTGCCATAAACAGAACTAGATATAAAGCACACTACGCGATAAACAAACGAGATAGCAAGCGAAAAAGAAAGCATATAGATGTTTTAAAATACCGAGTAATTGTTGTATACGTTGTCCCGCTTCTCCGGAATGCTGTGGAACTGGAAAAGCGGCAGAGACTGGATATAAGCTGAAATACAGTGTAAGTCCTGTAGTTTTTATAGCAGCAGCAGGGTAGGTACAGCCATTTACTTGCTTGGGCTTCGGCGACGTACGGCGAGAGTATAAGAAAACTCGTCCGGACTTCCCGGCTTGCGTATCTCTTTCGAAATGTCCCGAAACTAAGCAAAGAGATCTTTAAATACCGCGATTGTGCACATGCTGATTAGGCATTATATAATACAACTATCTATAAACAAACAGGGTTATGTAATCCACGCACTTGTGAATTCCGCGTCATAATTATGAATGAGAATACGTATAAATGGAACTGCTGAAAGGTAAATGGCGGCTACAAACCGGTTAAAAACCGGAAAGGTTTGATTTATTGCGCAACATGTCATCCAAAAGTCAACATTACGAGAAAAAGGTTGACTGAGTGTAGGCACGATTTGTCAGGTCATTTGTTTAGAGGATAAGACGGTATATTTTATAATCATTTCAGTGTAATTCATGCCTAACTCTTTTTCTACGAGGATTATTTATTGGTCATATTTTGGGTTGATATTCATTAGCCATTTTTTCTGTGCCAAACTGATCTACGGTGAAATCCCATACATCCATATACCAATGGGGCAACGAAAGTATTAGTCGTGAACTAACCTGGCGATCGATCGGTATTGAGTCTTTCTCCAGGCCAACAGAAAGTTCCCGTAACAATCTGAGAACGGAGAGGAGACGGGTTTCTACTGTATTTAGTTTTCAAATCCTTTTTTTTTTTTTTTTTTTTTTTTTTAGTTTTCAAATCCTTTACGATATTGACTTACTTGACTTATTCCTTTAGGCTCCTGGTGGAGCAAATGCTTCGCCACCGAACTCTATTTGCTGCCGCCTTCTCTGCTGCGTTCCAGCTGATGTTAGCTTTCTTTAACTCCTCCTCAGTCGATATTAGTGGATATTCAATTCTCCTTTACGATTTTCATCCAATATTTGATATTCATTATTCGTCTTCAGCCCCCAACATTATTCAGTCTTCGGTCAATAAATCCAGTCCAAGCTTTATCTAATAAACTAAACTGGAGATCGAAGAAGCAAAGACCTTAATAACTATATGACTATGTAAATGAAACTAGGAGGATTTATCTGGAATGGACTTTATGCGAAATAAAAAGAATAAAATCGATTTCTGGAAGACACCTACGCACACAGAATATTAGACCTGTTGGAGTTTATTTTTCGGGCAAAAAAAAAAAAAAAAAAAAAATTATTATGCTAGTTTGCGCAGTTTCCTTTTGTATCTTCCCAAGAAATAGCAACAACGTTGAATTCCATAAAGACGATATTATACGTTTAGATCATAATTACTTTACTTCTTTCATTATTGTATAACCGAAGGGAGCACCTTCCAGAACCTATTACATCTATTACACTTTGAACAAATATGCTATGACAATGTGCCTTCATGAATTTGGCAAGCATTTTTGCATTTCTTTGACAGCGGCAAAGTGCTCACGTATATTAATGGACTAACAAATCACGGAAAATTGCAAGTTAATAGCCAACTTCGAGGGTCATGTATTGTGATAAGGAACATCCAACGAATGGGGTGTCATATTATATTACAATTTCGTCTTTAAGTGTTTCGAGATTCTTCTCCGCTGTCGCAGTGTTGTCTACTTGGTCAGTTTTCTTCAACGTTTGTGTGTTTTTCATAGAACCTGACCTATCCGAAACAATAAAATGGCGTCATTTCGACGTCACTAAACAAATAGCTTTTTCCGGCTTTGATCCATTTGTACAGAACAAATGACGTTAAATGACATGCGAACCACAAAGCTGCCAATCAAAATCGTGTAAACCTACACCGCCAAATATAACATGACTGTAAACTGTAACATTTGAAGACGTCCACAGGAAAAAGAACAGAAATCTGATACTGATTTCATGTTAAATTATAAGCCTTTTAAAATTTTTCTTTTCGCTGGGAAGTTTAATACCTCGTGTTTGTTCTAAAACCTGAATGTACTCTAAGCCTTTTGTTTCGCGTTCTTATCGCTCTTTTTATTACCTGTCTTTTATTGAAGCGAATTTTAATTAAGATGCTGTAAATACAGCTTTACACTCCAGTCATAAAACGTCTCCATCTTATTCAAATGCAATTAAATGCGAAGGAAATTAGATTTCAAGTATTGACAACGAAAGAGGCAGCCCTTGCATAGGCGATGGAGTTCGTCTTGGGGAATCGATGCAAGCGATCTTAAAGATGTGGCTAGCCTAAGTGAAGTTCACGGGAAAAAGACAATATCAAAATTGGACTCTATTGGACAATCAAAAAGGAAGCCATTGTAATGCAGCACGTGCCAATCTTGGTTTCTTTTATTTGCCTCGTGTTATCCTGCGTCAATGAAATCCGCGCAAGTTGCCCGAATCGAACAACTCTGAATGACTATCAAACAATGAATAGGAAGCTCTGGAATCATGAAATAAATACCATACCTGGTGTTCTCTCGCCATATCAGTGTGCTGATGCATGTTTGAGAGATGCGAGGTGCAAATCGTTCAATTTTATACACAAAAAAGACAGCGACGACGTAAACGTGTGTGAACTTAAAGATATCAACAGGAATCATGATAGCGCATGGGTGACCGAAAAAGATGGCTGGGACCTTTATGATGTCGACTTTCAACGCCTACAAGAGGTAAGCATGTTAAATAAGGTTGCTCTATCTTCCAAATCTGTTGATTAGACCCCAAAGTGTGATCATATAAACGAAAACTATTGTGTAGTACTTTCTTGTTGTACTCTTAAGTGTGCTACGTAAGGTGGTTTTCACTTACAGCCTGTGGACGAAACCCTAAACAAAGCTACTAGGTGGAACTTTTATCTGAGACTGTACGTTTAGCAAAGTGGTTCTAACTTTAAGCCTATTGATAAAACGTTAGTGAGTGACCATTCAAATTTTTCTTTTCGCTGGGAAGTTTAATACCTCGTGTTTGTTCTAAAACCTGAATGTACTCTAAGCCTTTTTGTTTCGAAGTATTTCTGTTCTTCTGTTACGAAGTATTTTCATGTGGTGCTTAAGGAGGTGGTCCTAGCTCAAGTCTGTGCATGAAAGCTTGGTTCATGACCCGTCATTTAATGAAAGCTATTGCGAAGTACTTTCGTGTGGCCCTAATTTTTTTTTATTTTGCAAATAGAAATTTTCTTTACGAGTGTGAAAGGATTCCGGAAACTTTTCCCGGCAAGTCTGACTCGTAAAACTTGAATTTGAGGTAAAGAATGGATTCAGGGAAATCGAGACATTCAACTTTGCACAAAGAACACAAGAATCATCCAATAATTACAGTTTTTGCTGTGATTTCAACTTAACTGACCCACAAAATTGCCCTAATATCGCTTAGAAATAGATTTCGAGACTGATTGGCATCTTATAGTAATTTATTGCCAATTTATAAACAGCCAATAAATTCATAATCAAAACCAGACTGTCTGGGTTTCAAGGCTTCTTAATGCTGATAAAGGCAATAATTCAACTTTTCACTCCTTCAAGTTGATTGTAAATAAGAGTCTTCATTTGCATCCAGACGCAACGTAGCAAATTCTTTTTGAGACTAATCCCCGTGATATTAGTTTATATGTGATCATTTTTCCGATCTGGACCAGAGACACTTTCAGACTAGTGATCGCTGTATTTCGAAATCCCAATTGCCTTCTGACGTGGAGCAACAATTTCTTTTTGAGACTAATCCCCGTGATATTAGTTTATATGTGATCATTTTTCCGATCTGCCCCGAAAAAAGTAACAAAAGAAGAGGCACTTTCAGATAAAGATCACTGTATTTCGAAATCCCAATTGCCTTCTGACACAGAGCAACAATTTCTTTTTGAGATTAATCCCCGAGATATTAGTTTACCTGTATTTATTTTCGATCTTGGAGAGACACTTAAAGATATTGATCGCTTTATTTCGAAATCCCAATTCTGCGACAAAAAAATGGATGAGCCCACAATAAAGGATAACTCAGTGTGGTTGCTAAGTGACGACGTATGCTCATTGTCAGCGCTACTGATCATTAGCGGTTCTACTCGGCATGATGTCACGACAGCTAAGATTGCCACTACACATCGATAGACAGTATTAGTCTCTGTCACGGTAGCCTTAAAAGACAATCTACCGCCGGGGGCTAAAATTTATACCTTAGTTTGGTTTTGTCTACCTGCCGCTTGTGCCAGAATGTCAGGTAGATTGCCTCACATCATCAAAATAGCAACAATGCCAATTTCATTAATTTACTGCAGTATTCGGCAGTATTGAGCTAATGACCTCTATTCAATATATAAACCCAGCAGAGGTATTGGATCTGACGTAATAATGTAGTCGTTCAGATATGCAAATTATTCGCGAAATTTCGATAGATTACCGTTATGGTTGACCACAATAAGTGAGGTCTGTTTACATCGAATTCAAGGCTGTTCGTGTGAATTTAAGACGAGGTTAACATCTGCGAGAGGCACTGAATTGTTGTCCAATTATTTCAAGTGTGTTCGAATGAACTTTAAAGGCTGGTTTACACTAGCGACGCAGTCGGAGTTGTAATCAGAAGAGCATAGTGTTACGATCTAGTGAGATGCAATCTGCGACGGAGACGTAAACAGAAATTCCGAATCCGCTTATGACTCCGTCGCTTATGATCTAGTGAAAACTAAATTGACGGACTTGCATGCAGAAAGAAAGTACTTGCAGGGTGTGGGAACTAACATCCTGATTGGTTTGTTCTTCCGCTTCTACTTGCGACTCCGACAATCTAGAGGGTCTGATTGAGAGTCATAAGCGGAATCAGGGAAAATGGAAACGTTCTGATTCTTTCGACTCCGAGATTCCTTCGAGCGCGATTTTCACTAGGTCGCGAGCGCTCTTAAAACTTCGTCGCTAGTGAAAAACAGCCTAATGCAAAACAGCGTTTACGAGCGAGACAATGTATGAACGACTTGCGTACACGTTGACGCAAGTCGTTCATACTCTGTCTCTAATTTTTTTACGCACGTAAACGCACGTTAAAAATTACGCGTCAGTGGAAATCCACCTTAAGTTAGTCTGCGTTGGCTTCATCATTTGCGGCAACCGGGTTATCTCTAAAAATCTCCCATTCTCAATAACACATTATATACCTTTTTTAATATTCTTATTTTGCAGATATTTTTGCACCCAGGTGCTTCCTGTGACCATCCATACGTTTCTTCAGAGCAAGTTCAGTTACCTGGAGTTTAGTTAAACAGTATTTAACCGGTTAGCCGTTACATTCACCGATGTAAATTTAATTTACATCCTTGTGGCTTGTAGCCCCTCAACTTGATAGTAATAGCCAAGATGTGAAGGACTCTCTTATTCACGGACCGTGAACACCAACGTATTCTAGAAGCATAAAATGCAAATCTACTCTTATCACAGGTGTTATAATTTCAGTTCTCCGCAATCTCTATTCCTCACAACAATGGGTTATTTGCTGTGGCATAAGTAAAAGAAATTCTCAATAAATTCTGTTAAAAACTGTGTAGTTGTTTCAATACTGATCTTAGACCCGATTTTCGTCCCAAACTTCCTCCTGTGGTCGGCTCCACACGAGCTCTACTAATCCGATGCTCACTCGGCCTTTTTAGCATCCTGTTCAAAGAAAGTAACGGCGCTCCATGTCGCTTTGGCAACTGAAGTCTTGCACCAGCCTTTTTGAGCGACTATTCCATACACAGACTCTTTCAGTAAACCCCAATTCACTTTGCAAACAATGACCGAGGCAGTGTATGTTACATTTCTGCATTTTTACAGGTCTTGTGTTGTTTGTTTAGTTACAACTGTCAAAGCACCAAAATGATCAGAGTTTCGATCTGCAAAAGTAAGACGAAGCTGCAGCGGCGTTTCAATTGCGTAACTGAAACAGAAGCTTCAAACTATTTTTCAAATTACTAATCTGCCGAAACACACGAGCCATTCCTTTTCGCGCGCTTACAACAGCCAGCAAAGTAGTGCTCCATCCTCGGTTTTATCTTCAATGTTCCACACATCTCTCGCGGGGGCTGAAAAAGAATGTGCAATGCATAAGAGAGAGATCTTTTTTCTTTTCACAAGTTACAAGAAGAAATTCAACCCCCTCGCATTACTCCTGTGTATTAGCTTGTATTGGTGTCGGTCGATGGAATAGCAGGCGCGGTTGTGTCACGCACACAGTAGGACATCTGTCGCGCGCGGAAGAACACGCGCGTACAATTCCATCCGATTGTAGGTGATTGCGTGACGTGAAACCCAGTCATGGTCACGCGGTCAGTAAGTTATCTTTCTCACGGGGAACGGAGTGCGCTGGGAGACTGATGTGCTTTCTAAAGATAAGACCGAAGGTTAACCAGCAATAGAAAGAAAGAAAATTGAGCTGGGAATTACTTTTATATCTAAACTTCGCATTTGTGTTAGTTGAATACCTGCAGTGAAAAAGTTCACTTCTCGCTTACTTCCCAAGTGTTTCCGCCCGTGTCAACACCATTGAGTTCAACTTGTCAGTTACGTGCACTTCAAACGCGCAACCATTGCATATAATTCCTGGTTTAAAGGCTCGTTTTTGGGTTTCTTTCCATTATATTTAAGACTCTCGCCTGTTGCGACTTCTCTCGTGTGGAGACTGGTGCGGAAAAATCGAAGGTTAAGTCGCCAAATGCACATACACGGCGCCGTTACACTTTATCGCACCAAGTCTTGGTCTTTTTAAGACGAGGGTCAGGTTAAATATGGGCTGATTTAAAAGTCTCAAGATACAATACGTTCATTCTCAAGCAGGATAATGACAGTGACAACAAAAATATTCAACTTGTAATGGGATTTTGCCCTTATTTACTACCAAATTCTCAGAACTTACACTAAAAGGAATGGGTGGATGTCAGTTAAAATATAGCTGGGCTACGATAAACATGACATTACAATAACACAATCTTCAGTAGAAACACAAAATATGTAACTGCATCTGAATTGACAATTTTGGACACAACTTGCGTCAAGTTTCCCCTTCTGGTACCAGGTGCTTTTCCTTAACCTTAAAATTTACAGCGCTAACTTGATAACATTATTAAATTCTTGGATAAAACGTGCTTTTCGAAGCGAGGAGCCTTCAAAAGCATTTTCAAACCAACGAGGGTTCGAGAATGCGCCAGAATAGAACTTTCCAGCAGCTCAAAGCGTACATGACTTTCTCGTACGGCTTTCTCTACTATTACAGTTCCCTGGCACGTAAAAACAATACGAACCGTTAGTATCCTGTAAGCAACACATTTCAGTTAGGTTAATGGTGTTGTGAGATTTTAGTAGTTTAAAACCGATAGTATCGTCTTTTAGTAGGTTTCAATACCCTTCATATTTACGACTTGCAGACTGATTTCAAATGGCTCTCACCACGACCCAAATTGATAATGTGACGTTTCGGCTTTGTTAATCGAATAAGCGCGATAAAAAGGAATTTTAAAAATGCCTACGCGATGCATATTTTTAACGTGAAAATGAACTCGGCTAAATGAAAAAATTTTCTTGATAGTACTAATTTTGTCAATCCCCTTAAATAAGGCCCTAAAGTTATACCACTTTGCGAGGGGTTCTTTATACGGTGCAGTGGAGAGGGGAAGGGAGGGTAAGGTGGCTATTACTTAAAAGTATAACGATAAAACTTCTTTCAGTGCTCTCCTCGCCCTCCACACCGATTTCGCCTGACATTCTATTTTTAAAACAAAGAGATTGGTAAGGGGGTTGTTAAGGATGAAAAGGGGGGCGGGGGGATATTTGGAGATTATAACTGGAAAAAAATTTTTTATGGGCCTCGAACTGGGGGGGGGGGGGGCAGTCAGAGACTCATAAGGGGATTGCACGTTGAGTCAAACGTTGCGTCATTTTATATTGTTAACAACGTTTTCGAGTCCGACCAACTGGACGAAAGATTTGTCATCGCCGTTTGGGATAAAAGCACCCTCTCCCGACGAGTCTGTTGTCTTGGGAACCTTGGTCTTAAAGCTTGTGTCTTGTTCTTTAATTCTCTTCTTGGGAGGAAGAGGCACCGCGAAAGGGCTCGAAGATCTCTTTTGCTCCGTAAGTGGAGGTCTTTCAGGTTTAAACTCGTTGTCCTCGTTGTCCGGTTTCGAAATTAATGATGGGTCTCTGATCCTCTCGATTTCTAAACGCCTCTTTTCACGGAGCTTGTTTACAGCGTCTTCTTGTGTTTTAATAAGTTCTTTTAGTCTTTGAATTCTTGCCTCCTGAGGAGAAAGCCCTGTTTTCTTATCGCCGCTTGATGTTGATGGCTTTGCTTCGGGAGAAGTGGTGTTTGTGGAGAACGCTGCGCTACTTGTGGATAAGCTGTCACCGCCTCCCGGCGTCGTACTTGCAACATTCGGACTTTCGACTGTTACAGGAAGACGCGTAGTTTCAGGCGCGTTCGAAATGCCCCTGGAAAGAGATGTCCCTGTGGCACCGACTATAGTACTAGCCACCAGTGGTTTCTGTAAGGCCGATGAGTCTGATAAAGAAAACCGCACTGGCGAAGAAATTGCCGTCGGCGACAATACAGTTGTTCTACCAGGGTGTGGTGCAATGGGCACTTGTCCGCTAGGACCATTTGCAACCTTGTTAACAAAAGTGATCTGTTTCGACGCAAGGGATGATCCTATCGAAGACGAAATTGGAATCAAAATCTTCCCGCCAGTCTGCACGAGATGTGAAGGAAGCGGTTTTCCACCGTCGGTTAACGACAAAAATACGACTGATTTTCCGTCTGGGCCGAGCAAATTAATCGCCTTCGGTAATGGTTCGCCTGGTTTAAGATTCAAGACAATGGACGTGGTAGTGCCAGGCTGCTTCATTGCAATCTGTCTCGGTAAATGTGCCCCTTGTTTAACTGGACTATTACCAGTCAAGGCGGTTGGCGGCGCCAGCGATGGTGATTGGCTATTGACAGCAGTTGAAGCTGTCAACAGCGGAACAGACTGTGGCGGTTGCTTTGGAACGCTGTCAACTAGCTTGACTAGTTGTGAAACGCCTGAAGACTGAAGATCTGACGCAGCAGTTGTCACGGTAAATTGTGTTCTTACTCTTGTGTCAGAAGCGTGCGGACTTGTCTTTCTGTCGGGCGAGTCTAAATTAAGTGTGCCTTCTGACCTCGTTGTCTCGCCTCGTGTCTTAACTAAAGTATTTTGCAACGAGTTGCTACCGACGCTGTTCGAAGGTGGACTTAAACTGTTCTGAATTGCACTCGTTGGAATTCCACTGGATAGTTTTAATCTCACCGAATCACCGCCGACTAAGTTCCCATCTTTGGCAAGAGCGCTTGGACTTAGAGTCACAGCCTTCCCAATATTGATTATCTGTGGTGAGCCTGCCTTTGAAGTAATTGTTATGCCCGCGCTCGAAGAGTCCTCGCCATTTTGTTGGTTGCCGTTCGTTGCTAGGGAATACACAGCAGAAATCAAAGGGAGTCCCCCATCATCATCCGCGATGAGGCTGTCGTCTATGAGGGGTGCTTGACAAGCTGCTGGCCCAGCTGCGGGCGCACCTGATTGGTTATCTTTGAATTGGCCATTTATTGGCACATCGCCATTGGAAGCTGACTTGGTAACCATCCCCTGTGGACTGTAAGGGAGACGACGTTCAGTTAGAACCAATTTTGCTTCTCATGCTCACCTCAGTCTTCAAAAGAAGAATTGATATTTTACTTATAGAATAGTTAATTATACATTATTGCAATAGAGGGAGGGGGACTTCTGTAGGCGGGAGTGGATTGGGCGAGAAGCGGGATTTCCAAGATTTCCCCCCCCCCCCCCCAACCCCAACCCCACACATTTGAATTATGCCTTGTTGTTGATATGCCAGTACTACAATAACAAAACAACAACAACAATTCTTCTAAGATTCTAAGCGGTCCGTCTTTCAAAGCTGGATTGACTTGGTCCCCAATAAAGGTTAGTCCTCATTCGAAGTTATAATAGCCCAATTTCGATATATTAAAATTCAGCCTAAAACAATAGACCTCAGGACGAGGCTCCGGGGACCAAACTATAGAGTTTGTGGGTTTTATTCCCCGGAGCTCTCGTAGTGATGTCTATTGTTTTAGGCTGAATTTTAAAATATCGAAATTGGGCTATTCCCAATGTTTCGTTTAAAAATGGAGTGAAGAAAAAAACCCTGGTCATTTCTTAATTCAATAGGGGGTAATCGAATCCCGTACAATCTAGTGCTTCCTACTTTAATTATTAAAGTAAATATCACAGTTACCTTAAAAATATTCCCGCTGTTCTCAATGAATAATTAAAGACTTAAAGGGTTTAGATTTACATTTCACTATTTTGACGTTGTAGTATGTTACTTCTCGCCAAACTGTTCTAAGCAACGTCATAGAATTAACAAGCAAGCAATGGACAGGGTTCGCGCAAAATATCGGGATTTGTCACTGACGAGATCAAGAGTTATTATTGTTTGCCTACTGCACGCGAATTTTTTTTTTTTTGCTGTAATGGGAAGGGGCACAAGTTTATCAGTATTTGCAGGTAGTTATTTCTTAACAGTAGTTATTTGTCGGTGACGTAGTGATTTCTTGGTAACGGTTCCACACTGAAGAAGTGCTATGCCCGAAACGTTTGTGTTTGTGTACACAAAATGACTCTTTTTACACCATTTTTTTTTGGTTTATAGTACTATTTTTAAAGTGTCACGCATCAACTGGAATTTTTTTTACCATTAGTGGTCTCTAAGCCAATCAGATTGGAGGGAAAGACTAAATAAACCAAATTAAAGAAAAATTGTCGGGATAGGGATGAGCGGAAAGAGGTCATTTCAACAATTTCAAGTTGGTTGGGTACATTTTTAAAGCCACAAAGGAAAGCTGTCGTTTTCAGCGTTAACCGTTTGTCATCGGACGCAGAACACCAGCCTTTTTAAAACTTATCGCAAGAACATTTCAGCAAGAGGATTTATCGTTTATAAGGCTCAAAGCACACTTCCGGGTGTTCAAGTTTCAGTTTTCAACCGTACATAATACAAGCGTGACGTTTTATATCCGCGTTTGAAAGCGTTTCGTTTTGATTGTTCAAGTGTGGATGATAGACCAAAACACGTCAGACGGTTTGCGTTTTTAAACAAAAGCGAAGAACTGTGGACGGGACCTGAGGTTAGTGGACGTCACGCTAACGGATCTATCCAATATTTCGAGACACCTCGAGACAGTCACGAAATGATTTATTCCCAAGAATGAGATCCACTTACAGGCTCAGTGACCTGGCAACTGTGTGTGTTTCACTCAGCAACAGCGCGAGTTCGATAGACGAAACATATGAAATGGTGCGTTTCGTTGGCGGCAATCACCTCATACCTATCAAGCGCGAGTAGAATAATGGTTTTGTCAATTTTGTTGCTCTATTTTATTAAGCTTAATTAGTTTATTAAGATAGTTTATAATTTATTCATTATATTTAACCTGGTTCTACTTTAAGTACTTTCATGTGATTTTCTTTTTATTTCCCTTTACTTCGGCGGAATCCCGATTTTCCCGAACCTCCAAGGGAAACGAAAATTGGTTTTGAGGAATCGGGAGTTCGAAAAATCGCGGGTCTAACTGCAGTGTTTGAATGAAGAAAGGGAAACCACTTAGTTCGAGAAATTGACGGCTCCAGAAATCGGGATTGCACTGTATTTCTATAGTTTTCGTTCTAGGACGTGATTCTTTTAAAATGTAGTTTACGTGAGTCTTGAGTGAAACTGTTGTTTAGGTGCCTTTCAAGAGAGAATTTTTTTTAGCGTTTTCTAATGCGAATTTCGCCTCCGCACAGTTAAACGTTAATTATTTACATATCAAATTTCAACATTTCTTGTGGACGTAGTACGTTGCCAAGCAACAAAGTAAACAAGCACCTGTATCAAAGGTTTCATTTTTTTCACCGCTTGCCTCTTACGTAATACAAAGGGGCAACAGCTAAGGAATAAGAATTAATTTTTGTAGGCTGTCGGTTAAATTTTAATTGGGTATTTGACGCATCACACTAAACGCTGCTTTTATAGGCTTCTCTTTGGCTGTCGATAGTTTCATCTACATCTGTACTTGATCGAGTATAGAAAAACATTCCCTTTATTACGTAATCGGCGGTTTAGTCACTCAATCCATGATTAAAATTCATGTGACTTTATCTGAGCGTGACTAATGTACCGGATGTAGGGGTGGAATATTACAAATGATAATGTACCCCTCGATGTAAATACGTCACAGATAGTGAGTATCAAAGAAGTAAAACAGGCGAAATACATGTTCTTTCTAATCTTAGAGATCATTTTTTCCTTTTGGTTTATTAAACACTTCTCTGGTGTTTTCCTACCTTAGATAACTATTATTTTGAGTTGTATTTAGATTTAAAGGTAAATTTGTAGATCGGAGAAAGCCACTATAACATAGTGTGACGTCACATGGTTAAAATTTCCTATTCAATCACGAGACATAACAATGGGAAAATATATTGGAACAATTGATTTTTGAATAATTCACTTGAGTCAGCTTTATTAAAACTCAAAACTACATTAAGTGAACTGTTGAATAACCAGCGGTAACATCCAAATTTACTCAGTAATAGTTAACAGTTCTTTTTTTCAGACTTATTGGCAAGCATTCAACCGTGTAATACTGAAGATATTACATAGGAACGCAAAGAAAATAAGAGTTAATATTTCTACCACTATATAGCAGGCCTTTAACACCATGCAACTCCCTTTGTAAACAAGGTTTAAAAGGCTTGAAGTACGCATGTTCGTATGACATCATATTATGGGATACACCGGATACAACTTCGAGACAATATGCACGCTCGCTTGATGAAACGAAATGTCTTACTTGTTTTGCGACTTTGGAATGCTAGCGGCTTGAATTATAAAACATTCCGACGATGATCCACCAGTTGCCTTTAAATAGAACTTTCTGTACGCCATGTAATTAAAGAGGTCGGGATTTAAATCTCTTCGGCGGCTGAATGTTTATTTACATTTTTTCCGACGTTCATAAGCTCTAATGTATAGGTAGTTTCGTTTCTTTAATTTGCTGAAAGCTTTGCGGCTTTTCGCTGAAGTGTAGTTCGGCTTTTAAAACCTAGGACATGCACTGTACTTGTGAGAAATTCTGATTACTACGTCAGGAAATATAATTGATTTTGTTTTTGTTCGCCCCAACCCGTTGAAACTCAAACTCTTTAATATTAACAGCAGAAATTTATACTCAAGTCGGCCACTACGATAGAATTACACAACTATATTTTATGCTTCTATATTTCTATTATCCACTAATTCTTGTAGAATTTGTGAATGAGCGCCCGGAAACGTTTTACTCACAAATTTGAAAAGACATTCATTGAGAAGTTAGTTTTACAAACCAAATCAACACATGTCGTAGTCAATTGTACGGTAAAAGAAATGAATCGACGTCAGATCGTGTTCCTACCTTGATTGCACATTAGCCAAGGAAATATTTTCTTCTCTTGTCTTCCCCGTCAAATCTTCATTCATGGATCTTAAAGATATTATTACTGGAGTCTTCTTGGAGGCTGCGAACTTTCCAGACGAGTTCTCAATTTCCATTGATTCGGCGCGCGGTAAACTTGGCTCGCTTGATTCAAGACTTACCTACGAAAATAAAACACGGGTATCACAAATACTTGTCGTGAGAAACTCAGTCAGGCTTTCTCTCTTCGTTGCGAAACGCTGTGTTGTTTTACAAGTCAAACTTTACCGTAAATATCTGTTCACAACGCGAAGAAATCAAGCAAGTTTTTCTTCAACTGCACGCGGAGCGATAAACAACAAGAACAACACGATGCAAACTGAGCCGCTTCGCAGACGTCTGGCTCTCAAATTGCCGACATTTCATCTCTTAAAAGCTTAGCTTGGTCCAGGATAATTATGTCGACAACAACAACGGGCTTTTGGTGTAACCAGGGCAGTTTTATGATACAACGCCTCAGCTCTTCTCATTCCGACTTGCTCGAAAATCCGCCAAAATGCAATTTGCATTTTTGTTCAGCGGCCAACGTTTCTTTCATTCGCGCAGCTGTCAATCAAATAGAACAATGAAAGTTTTCCGGTTGGGTGCACATGACTCGTACTCGCGCCAGATATTGGTTGCATTTTATTGACAGCTGTCAATATTCAACCAATCAAAGCGCTCTTTGCTTTTCTATTGTTTGATAAAGGCCTTTTGTTTATGAATTGACTGACCTGACTTCGAGGTTCTTTTTCCACCCTTGTAAACACAGGATTTATATTTACGAGTTGCCGCTGCTAAATTACGAAGAAAAGAAAGCAATTTTCAGTGTCAATAGCTAAAATTTGATGTGGCCACTGTTTCAAGGGGTAATCTCCAGCCTCTGTGTAAGCACAAGCCTCACACAGTCTATTTCGTGCTGCTCTAACTTTTCCGCTAAAACCAGCTTAAATGGAGCTGTATCTGATCGAGCTTACGTCGGCAGTATATACTTCGTTTATCTTCGGCTCTTCGAGACATCAAGAGAAAGTAATCGAAGAAACGCATCTGAAAATTCGAAACCTAAGCGGGTTTCACCTCTACTACGACCATGGTAGTAAATTCAATAAAGACTTGTACTACAGCAACTATATGATCGATTTCGATAGATAATACACCAATATATTTATATTGCTTCTGAATTGACATTATTCCTACCGGAGCTTTCGTCAGTCTCGTTGCTGTTCCCTCTTAATTACGATTGCTGGTAAAAGCCACAAGGAAGCCTAAGGCCCTGAGAGTCGTACCAAGATCCTGCTAGCTGTTAATGTAGCCAAAATCTTACGAACTGGAAGTCAGCAAAAGACTATGAACTCAAAAATGAAACTCTTTCCTGGGTTTGTAATATTAAATAAACAACTAAAGATCAAGGGGTGAGGGGACGATTGTCTGGTGACGCTGTGCTTGTGATACCTTTTATGGTGTTGAGACTTGAAATCACGTTTAGGCAGTGGTACCAGCGATCGTGTTTACGCGCAAGCCAAAAGGGGGCATTTCTTACCAGATCTCAATCTCGTTCACACAGTTTCGAAATAACTCGCGTACGTTTTTAAGCTTTTACTTTTATTTTTGGGGAAACGTTAGCCAGTTATAGTAAACCGTTTATTTTAGTCAAAAAAATCTGAAGGTATTGTGTAACCTTAAATCCGATTGTCCGACAATCGCAAATGAGCTGCATAGCCTCCTTCGCAGACGTTCTTTGGGCTCGTCACGCGTTTCTCTAAACATTGACTCCATTTTTACATGCGCATGTAGTTGTCTCTAGAAAGTCTTCCTATAAAATACTAGTTGCTACCTTTAATGATACTAGCCCTGCAATTTTAGTGGTTTGTTCTAAACTTTGAGTGACGTCTAGTGCACGCCTACCTTTCTTCGGGAGATGAATGAAAAGAACGTTACCGCGAAATTAATACTGTTTAAGCAAAACGAGCCCCCCACAAGGTAAACAGGAACTTGCAGTTACCAAGCACTGATACTGAGATGTAATAATTTCATAAGATGTGATAATTGAAATAACATCAAAATCTCAGTAGGACGTGGCTATTTGGCCGGAGAATATCACCTATCACTCATAAGAAAAAATAATAATCTGCATTTGTACCTCTCAGAGGTAAAAAGTAACCTTATAGACTTCTTGAGACACGTCAAAAAACTAGTTTCTGGTGTCTTTTAGGGATTTTTCTAAAAAATGCGACGACTTCTCCCAATTATACCCCTCCCAAAACTCTCTGTAAGACGGACACCTCTCTAAGACGGACAACGGACACTTTGAAACCGGTAACGGACACGCACAAAAAGTTATTTTTTAGTGAATAATGCTTCAAAACATGGTATCGACTTAAGCAATAGAGGACTTTTCCCGTGTTTACATAGCCTCATCTAAACACGAGGGGGGTTGGGAGAATTCGAGACAACCACCCAACCACCCGAGTGTTTCGATGAGGCTATGTAAACACGGAAAAAAGTCCTCTATTGCTTTTATAAAGTATTTTTTTAAAAATAATTCGGCAAATGAAGGGAATTTGGTTTATTTACTTCTTGATTGAAATAGATTTTCTCAAAACGCGCTTTTGACAACACATGAACCAATCAAAATTCGTGTTATAAGAGTTCACTCAAATTTGTGGCAAGTAGCGCCGTGTCGACGAAAGCGATTCCACGTAAATCTTGCAGAAAAATACGGAAAGTTTGGCAAAAACTAAAAGAAATGCTAAAAAATACGGCTCTGTAAGGAAAGAACTTCGAGATGAGGAGTTTATTTAAGCTGGAAATGAATGTCACTGTGCTTGATCGCTCTTGAAAGTGAAGTGAACTTGCCTGAATGATTTGGCAGCCCGATAACACCGTTGAAAAGTCTCAACATGCCTTGTGAAGTTTTGCAGGATAATTAGGAATCATAGCACAAGCAGCGGATCTAGCGAGGTCGGTAGCAATGGTATGCATTTATTGTACGGTAAATTGTTAAGATAGCGATCTAAACGAGTCCGGTTTCTTCTACTGTCGTTTCCTCCGTCTTGTAATGTGCTTCAAGCGTAGAATAAACCTCAAATTGACATCAAATTCTGCTTTGGGTTCTCTGACAAATATCTCCATTCTTTTCTCTCCCCCAAGCCCATTTTGAATGAAAGAAGTTCACGACTATTATTGCCAATGTAACAGTAGAATTTTTACGCTGAGAAAGTCTCAGAGAAAATACATTTTAAGCGTCATTTTAATCGCATTTTAAGCAGATTTGACGGCAAAAAGACGGCAACCGATCGGCGGCGCAAAGTTTGAATTTAAGATTAATTAATTTGTAGCATATAGCTTCGTTTGCTTTGACCTATAATTTTTCTCTACTAAAGAATGTCTTATAGGGAATTTTATTGTAGTACTTAAATGCAAAAATGTATTTGAAAAATGTTTACTGCGTATTTTGTTGGATATTTTGTCGTTCGCTTGAGCTCCCTCCACGAGCTCGTCTAGCGCTCACGATCATTGAAGCAGGCAAAGCGCTGTGGTTCTTCTTTCTTTTGCTTTTTTTCCTCTGGCTAACGTAGGAAGAGAAGGCCGGAACACATATCAAAATTTGGTATTGTTTTCAATTTCTTTAATATTTATACTTGACATTACTTTACAAGTCTTTTTGGCAGTTTTATTATGACTTTAAATTGTGCCGGCACTGCCGAAAAACACAGAAAGCGTGACGTCACAACCGTGTTTACATACTCTCATCTAAACTCACCTATCGACCAATGAGAGCGCGCGTACTATCTTAATTATTTTATAAATATATCATAGAATACCAAACTTACCAAAAACAATCCACTATAACGTACTACTTCTCTGCGCATGGGCACCAAAGAGGTAGTTTTATACTTACAGTATTACCGTTTGTAATGAGCAAATGAGTCGAATTCTGATATTATTTTTGTTCCACTTTTTAGGTTTTGCTAAAGTAAGCGACTTAAAACAGACGTGTATCCGTTGTGCATAGCCGTTAAGCTTTATCATCTCAAAATTTCTGGTGTCAGGTTACCTCGACTCTCTATAAGGCGGACACCTCTCTAAGACGGACAGTTGGGGCAGGTCCCGACGGTGTCCGTCTTAGAGAGAGTTGACTGTATACATTCGCACGAGCAGAGTACGTCAATCTAATCTAACAAATTTGGAAAGACGAGCTTTCGACCCAGGCTGCGCTCGGCTTGCACCGCTCGCCGGATTTTTTTTTCTTCGATACCCATACTTCAGTTTCACATGTTCACTGTTGTTTTTTCCCGGATGTCTGACTGGCTCCTCATTTTTTTTTCCGACTTATAACTACGGTAAACCTGAAATCACCACCGCATTTGACGTTCCTCTCTACATTCTGCAGGGTAGACCGTCAGGGTAATCTCAGCTGAATGTTTAGTTTGTCAATGCATGTCTCGTAGCGTATTTGCATCTAACTTTAACAAATTATAACATCTTTGTTAACCTAGTCAGCCTAATAATTGATTCATATTCTCTTGCCTGCCTTTTGAATTATCCCTGGAGCTAGCCAGTGCGGTGGCTGTAAATGGATCCCAGAATGCTCGGAGCGATTTGGAGTTTTTATCGTTATGTTAAGCCATTTTTTCTTTATGTTATATTCTTGTATGCGCCAAAAGATTTCTGTCTCAGTGTTCAGTCCAAATAGAAACAGAAATAAGCCCACCTAAAAGGGAACTTGAGCAAAGTATAAGGAGTCTATAAGCCCAGGGTTTTTCTGGCTTATTTTCAAAATTTTACAGTATATTAATAACATAACAAATTCAAAATGATTTACGCGTCTCAGTGTTTTTTGGATTTGCATCAGTACGAAAAGGCCTAGGTTCCTCTACGCATTTCCCTTGCAGTTGTTTCAAGCGCGCCGGAAACTAGAATCTAGACGAACGTCTCGAGTGTAAAGTATTATTAAGTTTTTGTTAAAATTTGATTTTAATTGAAAACCGAGACTTGCTCCTAGGGAGAGTTAACAATTAATATGTGAAACTCGAGATATTAATCTGGAATCCAGTTTCAGACGCGCTTCAAACGATAATACTTTGAGATCGATGGCGCGCTCGCTCTGCCGATGCAAATCCCTTCAGTTCCAAATGGACTACGGAAAGACATTGAGACACAGGTAACTCATTCATAATTATATTGTTATAATATGGCTATAAAGCGCTTTGGTTCGCTGCGATCTGTATTTGATCACGGCAGTAAGACTATTTAGTTACACTCACAGTCCATCTCTTCGCTCAGCTGTACCACAGGCAGACAAGTTCTGTGTTTGAGGCCGTGTGACGTAAGCGTCACGGAATGCGCTATTTGATCCCATACATTCACTGTATTGTAACGATTGACCTCCGCTTTTCCGCTTGAGTCAAATGATCGTAAGAAATGCTCCATAAAATACTGAATTTCGCATCTTTTCATCCCAAACTTTGATCTACTGTAAGGGGGCGATGACGACTGTCGAGGAATTATTCCGGTCTCAAAACCCCATAAAAACACAAATATCGCACAAAAGATGAAAGGTAAGTGAACTTTATTTATCTAGCTTACAGTAGATCAAAGTTTGGGATGGAAAGATGCGAAGTTCAGTATTTTATGGAGCATTTCTTACGATCAGTTGACACAAGCGGAGGTCAATCGTTACAAATTACAGTGAATGTATGGGATCAAATAGCACATACCGTGACGCTTACGTCACGCGGCCTCAAACACAGAGACTTGTCTGCCTGTGGCTGTATTAATGTTAATGTAATGACGTAAATGTAAAATGTAAATGTTGTTTATAGTGGTCATGCACTTAGCTTCATATCTTTTTAAGATAGCTAGTTTACAGGTAAGCCACTGAAACAAAGGAAATAAATATTTTGAATGAACATGGCATAGTAATAAATCCCAACTAGCTAGCAGGAGGCAGACCAGTTGGCTATATCACAGGCAGACCACCCTACGTGTTCGTGGTTAATAATTGTTCACATAAGACGTACAAAAGAAATACGGTATGTTGAAATCTATGAGAGTTATGAATAAAGCTCTGAAAATTACATTTCTAAATGAATCTCGTACTAAGCAGTATTTCAATTAAGTTGAATTAAATGTTAATCAACTCGTGTGTGGTGTTTTTTTTTCGCGCTCCTGGGCCGTGTTAAGCGTTTTTGTCCTATGTTCCGCTCTATGTTACGTTCAGACGAAGGCCTCTTACCGGCCTCCGCCCTAACGTAACATAGGACAAAAACGCTTTATACGGCCCAAGAGCGCGAAAGACACCACACACGAGTTGATTAACATTTAAATCACCTTTATTAAAATACTTAGAACGAGATTCATTTAGTAATGTAATTTTCAGAGCTTATTCATAACTCTCATAGATTTCAACATACCATACTTCTTTTGTTCGTCTTTTGTGAACTCGAAGAATTTCCGAATTATTGTATCCAATCACGAGTACTCCGAAAGCCGTCCGGCGTGTTCGCGCGTATACGTCATGTTGCTTAGCAACTTCTGGGACGAAAACTGCGGGCTCAGTCACTTCTCGGAGAAGTGATGTCGCCATCATCTGGCATTTGTTCCCCCGACTCAAGGCTGGCACACTTTCATTTCTGGATCCCAAACAGGCGTCCATTTTCTTACCGCCTTTTCACAGTAGCTCCAACGCTTCGCTCCTGTGCTATCTTCCTTTAGGACAGTAGTGATCCAACTTTTACGCACGGGCGTACAAGCTTCATTGGTCATGTTTGCTACATTATAAAGCGTAGTAAAGTTCTTGTGGTCATAGACAATTCTATAAGTAAAATTACACCAAACCGGTTCGATTTCAAACCATAACGGTTGACAAGAAGACATTGATACTGTACCATTGTTATTTTTTATGGCCGAGCAATTTCTACCTTCCCATCTCCAATAATACTCCGCTGTGGAAATTTCAAATTTGCTTTTCTTGGGATTCCATGCGTGGTTTATTAAAATCCGTGGTTTTACGTGGTAGAAGATTTCAGAACACCTCTTGTTCTGCTTTAACCAGATCCCTTCGTTTTCCATTGTTCTGAGTTCGTTCGAGTAGACTCCATGGAACAGGTTCTGGCTCACTTTTCGTGTCCTGAACTCTTTCCTGTCAGCATAATGATAGACATCGTGGATTTCAAATGTAATTGCTTTCGAAACGGGTACAATTTTGTAGCTCCTACCCTGCGAAAGCTTAGCTTGACGTGCAGAAAACGACAAGATCTGCGGGACAAACTGACCAAAGAAAAAATACAACATGGCCGCCAGAGCTAAATACGCGAGCAGCGAGTTTGCACAAACGCAACAAGAGGAAAGCATGTCGCCTTTAGGCGCGCAACCGAAAATCTTACAGTAGCGATAATTTAGCCAAAGCAACCTTGCGAACGAAAACACAACACTCACGAGAGAGGATATGAGAGCCAGCGTTTGCCAAGAAGCAAGGTGGAACATTGGTTTCTCGACATCTTCAGGAGAATCGCAGTAAATGATGTAAAAATTCAGCAAGAAACAAGGAAAATCTTCTAGCAGTATTGTCACAAGTGAAAGATACATTTTCTCTTTGTAAACGTGGTCTCGTAATTTCAAATCGCGGCTTAGCACTTCTTCTTCAAAGTAACCCTTGAATTCACGGTAAGCCAGCCATACTTCCCATAAATAAACACCTGTTCCAATAAAGCAGCAAAATAGAAAATAAAACACTGCCACGGTCAATACGAACTCCTTCAAATCTTCAGGCTTGGAAACGTATTTTATAAAATTCTGCCAGTCTGTGACAACGTCAAAAAGGCCAACCACAACTGCTATAATTAGAAATGCCCAATTTTTAAAGCGTTCCCACCGCTGAGAGGTATCTGCTTCCTCTTCTTGAGTGTCTTCGTTTACGCTTGAAGGAAATATCAGTGGCTTGCTATCCTCCTTCATGATCGATACTGAGCTTCGAGATCTACTTGCGCGCAAGAGCATCGACACGATCAATACTTTTTTATACAGCACAGGAAAAGAAAAGGAAAAGTGTTAAACCTCTTCTGAAACAATTTTCTTCGGGTTGGAATTTACATCAGTTGCAAAGGGTGGTAAAGTTGGTATTTCTGCTTTGTTAATCCTTCTGTAGTTTTTTCTTAGATCTGATTGGCCAGTTAGGACAGTTTAAAATGTAAAAAGGCCTTTATTTTCTGACGGGACTTGTTACAGTTAGCAGCTGTTTATACGCTGGTATGGTTCTAAACAAAGACGCTTGATTTTTGATCAAACAGGAGCAGATTTTATTTTAATCGGAATGAATATTAAAATAAAATTTATCAATACTATACCTCACAACTGAAACGCTTTGTTCAATAGGTCGAGAGCATATCACGTGACACGCTTTACAATATCATGACTCTCTTAACATTGCTGTAAAGGAAACAAATTAAACTGCACAACCCTAGTGAGGGTCTAGAGAAACGACTGTTTTAACATTGGAGTTGCACGTGATCAGGTCGTGCGTCTTGAGAGCGCGGTAAATTTGTGTGCCCATTGCGTTTTCCAGAATGATATTGTAGTAAATTTGAATTACCTATTTTTGCGGGCTACAACGTAACACTATAACTTTCCTCACGGAAACAGCAAGTTTTGTTTCCCCTTCGTACTTATAGTGTCATTGGTATCAGCCTTGGACACCATGCATTGAGAATATCTCAAAAAACAAACTCACTCTTTCCCATGGAGCTAATCATTTAATGCTAAACCGTCTTCTCAACTTCACTTTTAACAAACGTTTAAAATTGTCGTATCTGTATTTTATAAAAATGTTCATTACTTACTTCAAGAATTAAAAAACTACTATTAATTATTTTATCAAGGGCTAATACAGCACACACTGTGGCCGACTGGAATTACATTTAG